>NC_089038.1:3045689-3354655 GCF_034140825.1 Oryza sativa Japonica Group | reverse complement strand
TGGAAGTGAATTAGATCTTAACGAACCTAACAAAATTTGAATCGAACTTTGGAACAGTATGTATACCCAAATTTTGGGTTTGAAAAAACAATCCCAAGCCATGAACAAAACCAACAATGTATTGGGCCGACTAACGAGCTTGAGGACGAGAAGGTCGCGACAACCAGTGGCTGCGGCAAATTAAGCTCATAGATGACCAGTGGTGGCAACGAAGAAACTCTTGGATGTCTGGTGGCGTAACAGTTTGACTACGAAGATTGTGGTGGCCTGACTGTGGCAATGAAGCTCGTGGACGAACAATGTCATCCACAAATCTTGCAGACGACCAGCAGCCCGCGACGAAGAAGCTTGGGAACGCCCGGTGGGGCAATGGCATCGGGATGAATATTGTGGAGGACTAGTTGCGATGAAGGTCACGGATGACCGTTGTCAACAATGATGCTCATGGACGAGTGGTTGCATCGAAGAATCTCGTGGTCGACATCCGGAGTGTAACAGAACGGACAGATGAAACTAGAGTGTGTAAAAAATGGAATGTCATCGCTGCCCATATATATATACACAAAGAATAGAAAGTATTCATCAGTATGGATGGAAATAAAGCAATTACACTGAAATTAGTGGATTTGATTATGTACATATAATTTGGAAAGTAGATGCATGCAAACTTATATGGAAACATCTCTGTGCAAATCTTGCAGGTATAGTAAAAATGGAAATTTCACAGATTTGCACAGATATGCACAAATATTTAATCATGGTTCAAAGAATTGCTATATTAACCAATTCAACCTATGACATCTATAGATATTAATAGTGGATCATCGGTTTTTTTAGGAAAAAAACAGTGGGCCGACTTATTATAATGTTACCACGTGATGGTTTAGAAGCGTTGTTAAATGTACTACGTGATGTTTTAGGAGTGTTTGTATAAAGTTTAATGGATATTTTTATATAATAGATTTGTGGATGATAAATTGGAATCTGAACATTCTGATAGAAGCTGCACCTGTCGGCAGTTCCACCGAACAGCTCCATCTAATCTGCACCTGTCATGAACTATTGATTCAACAATATATGCTAGTCTCATAACATGTATATGCATTTATAAGTGACTGACACAGTGACGCAAATTGATTGGAAGCTTTAATTTGGAGTTTGGACCGATTCTCTAGTGTACATATACATGAATGATGCCAGCTCAAAACCTAGACATGCATGATTGGTCCTCCCTCGATGGAAAAATACTACCTCCGTCCCAAAAAAATTACATTTCTAGCTCTAAGGCTTTGTCCCATAAAAATTGTATTTCTAGCCATACGGGGCCCAGCAAATTGATTCATCTAGATAAGTTTCCTTAAATTCTCTCAGTTTGTAATTTAAGTATGCTAATTATATGGGTTAATTCTCTCAAACTTCCTTTTAATCATTTGTATATATGGAATGTGTGTATGCAATGGGTTCATTAAATAAGGTCATTGTGGTCATTTTCTAATCCTACTATTTTGTCCTAAATTAGCTAGAAATGTAGTTTTTATGGGACGGAGCGAGTATAAGAAACTGTACTTTTGAAGAGATCAAGGGCTTCTTTAGAACGCAAAAAATGCAAACACAGTAATAAGGAAATATAGAAATTAATATGAATTGCATGCATAAAACAGATGATTGAAAAAGTGGGGAAAATATAGGAAATAATCGCTTGGAGAGTTACATTCATTTCTTAAGTAAGATTTTTTATAGTGGGTTCTGTCCTATTCCTATATAAATGAGTTTATATTAGTACAGAGGAATTTGTTGTACGCTTCAATTCCACACAAGCGACATGGTCGAGCCCACAAAGAGAAGAAAGCCAGTAAACAAGCCCATTAATGGGCTGTTCTGCCCCCAGGTGCACACCGTACATCCTGTGTGCCCACCCCATGAATATAATTGAGTACCAACATAGTATTAACTTCCTTATTAAAATCAGGGTTTTCAATTTCGATTTCGGCTAAAATTTTCGCCATTCCAGTAGAACTGAAATTTCCAAAATATCAGTAATTTTTCGGCCGAAATTTTCTGAAAATTTGACATAATTTAACTGAATTTGACTAAATTTTGACTAAATTCACAAAAATTTGAGAAAAACCAAAAATTTCTGCTGAGATATTGTCATGCCCTGGGGTCCGAAATTACCAAAATTTCAAAAATCTCAAACCGAAATTTCAATCCCTGATTAAAATATATACTTCCTCTAAACAATTACTAAAAATTAATTGACATATTTTACTACTAGGATTCTGAACATGTCCATGTCTAGATATATAATAGTAGAATATATCTTATCCGGTTTTAGGTTGCTATAGTTTGGGACGAGTAGTATAAGAGTACTCTCTTATATCTTACTCGCTCTATCCCATATAAACAAATCTAATATGATGATACAAATTAGTATTAAACCAGAACGGAGGGCTTTGTCTAGATTTGTAGTCTTTGTGTCACATATTATAATAGGTTTAATTATTTTGTGATGGATGAACTATATTTTAAGATGATGTATATTTTAAGATGGATGTAGTGTGTTAGACTATTGGTTCTCTAGTCATTAGGCCCTGTTCGAAACAAATAAACAAAAAACTCAGAAAGAGTAAAAAACGTAAAAAATATAATAGGGCCGCAGGCGCGAAGCGTGGTGGGCCCGGGATGGATTTTGGAGTCTTTGTGCGAGCCGTAAAGTCCAAACTAAGAAATTCCAACATGGAAACATGCAATTTCGGCTGATTCAATGAAGCGAATGGATTTTTTTTTCATTTGGATCAAAGTAGAAGTTTTACTTTTTATGAAAATGGAGGTATTGCTACGTTTCTAATGTTGGAATTAATGGATGTGCCTTAGTACATTCAACGATTAATTGTTCGAAAAATCACAAAATCCTGCATTATAGGATGGCATGCATGAGGAGTTTAGTACCACATTGGCTATTCTAGGAGATGGAGACCTCCTTATAAGGGATGATGCTCTCTTGGCCACTTGAGGCATCTGAGATGAAGAGAACAAGGGGAACACAAGCGGGCGCTCTCCCGCCTCGCCCCGTGAGGCGCGTGTGCACGTCACACGTGTCAAAAGGTCACACTTTGGAGTTTTGCCCTTTTCCGTAGTTTCTAAATCATTGATAAATCATCTATAGAAAACACTATGTTTAACCAGTAGTTTTTAAATCATTGACAAATCGTCTATATGTAGCACCCGTATTTTATTTACTTTTATTTAAAAATTTGTTATTTAAAATTTGGAGTTAATTTGGTTCTTAATTGTTTTTGGGCCAAATAGATCTCAAATCCTCTCTTAGAATTTCCTTTAAGATCCCATGAAACCTAGTTCAAATTCAAATTCAAATCCCTCCAAAAATCTCCTCAAAATTCAATTCCAAATCCTTGAGAAATTGTGAAACAGTACTGTTCATTTGGGCCCTCTTCTCTCCTCGGCCCAAGCTCCCCTCCACCCTCTCCTCTCCTTTCCACCTAAGCAGGCCGGCCAGCCCAGCCCACTGCTGTTCACCTTCTTCTTCCTTGAGGCAGCCAGCCACGTGCACACAAGGTGTTCGATGGAATGTTTCACCCGGACGCCGAGTCGTGCCGAGCTGTGTGTTGCACCGAGCCACTCTCCCGTGCGCTGCGCGTCGTGCCAACATCCGCGCCGCACCTCCCCAGCACCAAACCGACGCCCGCGCCGCGCCAAAGCCGCGTCGTGTCAAGCCCGACCGCGCTCCGGTTTCTCTCCGGGAGACACGGAGCCACGCCGCCGCATGCGTCATCCCCTGTCCCGTCGCCGTCCATCCGATGTCGCGGGCATCACCTCGCCGTCCCGTCGCCCGTCGCGTCGACGCCACCCCTCGTCATCCCCGTTCCATCGCCATGTCGCGTCGCCGCCACCGCTGACGCAGCGCCGTCCCATCCCGAGCTCTCGCGGACGCGCGTCTCTTCGCCGTCGCTTCGTCGTCTTGTCACCCATCCACTCCCGGGAAGCCGCCGAGCCGCGTCTCTCCCTCTCTCTCGCGTCGAGTCGCCACCGCCGCATGACGTCGCCCATGTCACGTCGCTCTGAGAGCCCTACCCCTTGAATCCTGGCCGTAGCCGTCGTCGGCCGCGCGTCACCCATGTTCCGCCGCCGTTCCCGCTCTCCGCGCGTCGTCTCGCGTCGCGTCGCGCCGTCGCCATCGCCATCGCGTCGCTGCAGTCGCATCGCCGCGTTCCGTCGCTGTGACCTCGCTGACGCCGCGCCACCGCAGCGCCGTCGCATCGACATCCCCTCCGTCCGGGAATCCGGCCGAAACAGCTAGCCGGCTACCCCCGGTTCTCCCGCGTCTAGCTGCCAGCTCGCGCCGCACCGCCCCAACCCGCGCCGCCTATAAAAGGAGAGCTGAGCCCCATCTCCTCTCCACACCATCACCATCTCTCTCCTCTTTCTTTCTCTCTCATTTTTCTCTCTGTGCCGCCGCCTAGAGCCGCCGTGCCCTGCCGTCGAGTGTCACCGTCGCCGGTGGTGCCTCGCCGGAGCTTCGCCGGGAGTCGCCGCCGCCTCCCCGGTCGCCTGCTGCCGAGCCGAGCCGAGCCTCGCCGCCGCGGCACATCGCTGCCTGGGACTGGGATCGAGCAGGCGAGAGGAGGAAGAAGACCTCCTCCAAGCCACTGACAGCCGGGCCCCACGCCTCTTTTTCCCTCCATCTCCCACTGACAAGCCGGGCCCACGCACTTCCCCCTCCAGTCAACCGCTGACAGGTGGGCCCCCACTCTTGCCGTCAACTCTAAAGGAATATTCCAACGGAATATTCCATCGCTGTTTACAAAATATAAATTCCAGAAAAATCCCTTTACCTTTGAAAATTCATAGTAAATCAACCGTAACTCCGATTGACCCCGTTCAAGTTCCTAAATTTTTCTAAAATTGAGATCTACACAGTGGCACCATTGTTTCTCTGGTTTGAGCTTGTTTTATTGCCTTTTGTTTATTAGCTTTGTTTTCGCGTTAAGAGCCCGAGTTCGAAGAAGCCCCGGACGCCGCTTTCGAAGGAGAAGACTCCAACCCTGTGCAAGGCAAGCCCCTTTGATCACATTGCCCCTATATTTTCAATGATATGTTGTTTGCAAAGATGCATTGTTTAGTTCACACGATTAACATGTTTAGGCCTCGGATTGTTTATACAACCGACGGACCAACCTAGTAGTCGCACTTATATTACATAGGTTGATGTTTCCATACCTTTGATAACTCCACAAATATTTACGCCGGTATCATTATACGATTACCGAGGTAGTTTCGCCTAGCCATGCTTACGTTGTTGCCGTGTGGGAAACTTGGGTTATTCCAAATTACATGTTTAAATATCCGGTACGTTGTACCGAGGAATTGTGAAATAAAATGTGCTATGAAAGTGGTGATGATGCGGCGTCATGCCTTTGTGGTTTGGCTACGTATTATCGTTAAGAACCGATTCCTTTGGGAAATCCATCCGAACACGTTATAGTGCGACCACGCGAGCATTATGGGATGCCTCTGGCTAAGTAAATTGTTATCACATGGGAGTTGGTGTGCCAATGGTTGTGGAATGCCGAGGATGAGGAGACGAAGTGTTACACATTTATTTGCCCATCATGGGTGTCTTTTTGCCTCTATTGTGGCGTGGTACCAGTAGGAGTAGGAGGCATCCTCGGTATTTCCTGAGTGGATGACGGCTGTCATTGCCTGATACTCGGCTATGGATCTTAGCCCAACTAGGTGGCATGCGATTTTCATGGGTTAGATTTGGAAAGGCCTTATCACGAACTTCCGGTACCGGCCAATACCGGTGTAAGTTTCGTGTCGTGTGGGTAAAGCGTGCAACCTCTGCAGAGATTAATGAACTATTCGAACAGCCGTGCCCACGGTCAAGGGCGAGTGTAAGGTGTTTCTCATAGCGTAGATTTGTTTGACAAATGTTTGTGAAGAAGTGATTATTGGGAAGGGTAACGTTTCCAGAGTCCGCCTGTGTGGCAGACTGCTAACCTGGGTGGTTAGGAAAGGGTCTGTGTGACCTAGGGTGTCGTCCGACACCGAGGTGTTGTTAGGGCCATGATGATGGCGTTGTTGTGCTGAGATATCTGTGTGGACTATGTGTTGTTGTGAGAAGAAGCTAATAGAGGAAACAAATTAATTGTTGTTCGTTAATCGTGACAAGTTGTTGCAAAGCAACTTGTGGAATGGGTCGAGGCGTGAGCCTCCTCCCGACAACTAAAAACTTGACTCACTCACTAGGAGTTTTGTGAAATAAATCACTTTGCCAAAAAGGCAGCTTTCACAAATAAAACCTTAGCCTCCTTATTTAAGCCAAACATGTCATTCTTTCCCCTGGCTTGCTGAGTACGTTAAAGTACTCACCCTTGCCCCTTATAATAATATATAGAGTTTGAAGATGAAGACGTCGACCCGACCGCCGAGGAGTATCTCCAGGAGCAAGCCGAGTATGAAGACTTCTAGATGTTTCGTGCCTAGCCCCAAGCCTCGCCTGTGGGATAAGTTAGTTGCCTAGGTTCTTTGCCTAGTGCGTAGTCGCTTAGTTCTCCGTGCTGTTCGCTTCTGCGCCGTCGCTTTTATGTTTTTCTGTGTTGTTGTGTTGCTCATCTATGAGCCTGTCCATGATAGCAACTTATGTAAGGACTACTACCCAGTGATGTAATAAAATAGTTTACTTTGATTCCACATTTATTCTGTGTGTACCAGCTAGTGTATCCTGGGACTGGTACTATATCACAGGTAATGCATAACACCCCGGTGTGAGTTAGCTGTGTTTATGGCTAACGAATATCGGGGCGTTACACTATAGAAGTTTTTAAATCATTGACAAATCGTCTATAGAAAACACTATGTTTAACCAGGAGGAAAACCCTAATTAAAAATATAATTGGAATAATCAGGGAGAAAGTTTCTAAATCATTGACAAATCGTCTGTAGAAAACACTATGTTTAACCAGGAGGAAAACCCTAATTAACAATACAGTTAATAATGTCTATAGAAAACACTATGTTTAACCAGGAGGAATACCCTAATTAACAATATAATTGGAATAGTTAGGGAGAAAGTTTCTAAATCATTGACAAATAGTCTATAGAAAACACTATGTTTAACCAGGAGGAAAACCCTAATTAACAATATGGTTAATAATTGGAATAGTCAGGGAGAAAGTTTCTAAATCATTGACAAATCGTCTATAGAAAACATTATGTTTAACCAGGAGGAAAACCCTAATTAACAATACGGTTAATAATTGGAATAGTCAGGGAGTATTTTTTTCGAATTCTTTTTGCTTTAAATCAATGACAGGACTTTAAAAGGAATAGTCAGAGTAGAGGAAGTAATAACGTTAACTTAAAGAAAAATGTCAGGATTTGAATTCAAAATTGTTTCCTCTCTCTCCTTTGGTCGTGAACCATTCCCGATTCACTCTCCTCATTCGCGGTTCCTCGTATCCGCCAACCCCTTTGTCGCCGCGGTTTCGTTTTTTATGACAAGATGAATCCTAATTCTTTTACTTTCCCGAAATGGCACCGCTTTCCTCTCATTTCCTATTTGGATTCCCCCTCCCACCGTAATTCTTCCCCCTCTCTCCCTCTTGGCCTGCGTGCCCGCACCCTCTCCTACTCGGCCGCCGAAGCCGCCGCGCCCTCCCTCTCTTTGCGCGCATTACCGCCGGACCCACACTAACCTAATCCAACTCCACCTCTACTTATATAAGTCATCATACCCCCTTCTTTTTTTCTATTTTCCTACGTCATCAAACCCTAGCCGTCGTGTCACACCTGGAGTTTTCCCTTCCCTTAGGTTCCAAATCGCTAAAAATTGACTTAAAGAAATTGCTTGGGTTAACCAAGAGAAAACCCCAGTTAACAATGCATTTAATAATCGGAATTGCTAGGGAGAATTTTTTTCGAATTCTCTTTACTCTGAAAATCACTAATAGGACTTAAAGAGTAAATATTCGATCACTGGAGGCAATGTTACTAAGTTAAAAGTGTCAAGATAATAATTTCCTTCCTTTGCCTTTGGTCGTGAGTTGTGCCCAATTCACTCCCCTCTCAGTCCGTGGTTTCGTTATGCATGACGAACCGTATCGGTGTCAGTTCGCAGGACCGTTTCCTTTCTTTTCCTAAAACAATACCGAATTGTTTTTCCATTTTGGGAAAGTCCTAATCTCCCCTAGTTTCCTTTTTTCCTTCCCTCCCCCAACCGGCAGCGCCCTCTCCCACGTCATGCCGCGCGCGCCTTCCCTCCCCTTGCCCGAGTCGGTCTCCCTCCCCTCCTTCTAGTCCAACTCCCTCTAGGACTCCTCCTTTCCTAATCTAGTCCTCCCCTATTAAAGTGTTCCCTCACTGTTTTCTTTCTTTTTCCTCCCCTAGCTGCCGCCGCCCTAGCCAGCTGCCGCCGCCGTCCTAGCTAGGTGCCGCCGCCGCCCTAGCACGCCGTCACCACTACTGCCCTAGCTGTCGCGCCGCCACTGTCGCCGTCTCCGCCGTCGTCGCCCTCGCGTCACCGGTAATCTGTTATCCCTCTCAATTGAATTGGTTAAACCCAATGTCGATTGTCTCGCCGTCTAACCTAGCCCATTGTGTCCTCTCTAGCGCCACACCGTCATTGATCTTGTGCTTGCCGCCGGACCACCGCCGTCGTCATCGTGTTCCCTCGCCGGTTTTGCACCCCGGTGAGAAGCTCCCTCCTGTTGGTATTTTGTTCCCGTGTGTTGTAGTAGCCGCGTCGCAGCTGCCGCGCCCTAGCCGAGCCATTGCCGTGCCCTAGCCGCTGCCGCTCCCTAGCAGCTGTGCCGCACCGCTGCCGAGTGCCGCCGCTCCTATTGCCACTGTGCTGGGCTGCTACTGCCGCTTTGTCGTGCCGCTGCCGCCGCCGAGCAGAGCCGCCTAGCTGCCGCCGTTGCGCCGCGTGCCATGCCTCCGCCGTGCGTCTTTGCCTAGCCGCTGCTTTAGCCGTAGCTGCGTAGTTGAGTTGCCTAGCCGTCGGTGCAACCCTAGGTTCTTACCGGCCTATTGTTTCCCGTACCGAGGCTTTATTGTGAATTGTGTCTAGCGTGCAGTTGTTGTTGAGTCGTCCACTCATTCGTTCGAACAAGGTGTCCCCTGTGGTTTGTTCGCCGATTTCGTTGATGATTTGGGTGATCCCGTGTCACATGGAATTGACTCATTGAGTCCGTATCTCGTGAGGCTCGCTTGCCAGTCAATCTATCCTTTGATCCTACATTCCTTTTGGGCTCTAACCTCTGTAAATTAACTAAGGTTTTTTTGTTATTAGTAATAACGCAAAGCATCTTGTAAAATTCATAACTAAATAATCCGAGCTCCGTTTTAACCCATTCAAATTGCAGTGAATCCGTTAAAATGCCAAGAATCCATTAAAATTAGTTTGTTTTGCTGTTTCAGTAACTTTATAGCTTGTATTTATTGTGTGCCTTGTTTGTCGTTTAGACTCCGGCAGTTCCGACGCTCCAGTTTATTTTGAAGTGGTCGCTGAGTTCCCGTCATAGGAAAATGGCAAGTCTAGCATGGTAAACCAAGTGGCATCTAAGATAAATTTTGTGTAATTTTATTTTGTCCATTTTGGTTGCTATTTACCATCCTATGAAGTTTCTGTTTTAGATTCTAAACAAACTCAGATTCTAAACAATCGAGTTGAAAATTTCATTAAATTTGAGCTGAAAATTTCAAAAAATCGAGTTGAAGGTTTTGTTGATTTTGATTTGAATGTTTTATTAAATTTAGGTGAAAGTTTTAAAAAAATGAGTTCAAAGTTTTTTCAGGGCAAAAGTGGCGAATACAACATCGACAAGGTCCCACAACGAGTGCAATCTTCTGTCCCTCCTCCTCGGGACCAAGCCGCGAAGAAATTAGCTCCTAGGAAAAGAAAAACCAACTAGCTAGATTTATGTGAAAAAAATGTATTTAATTAGTGTTTATGAATGAACTATGGAAGTGTACTTTATGTGTAATGCATTTCAATATTTACTATTGTTATGGATTCTATTTTATGCTTTGTATTACAGGCTCGATTTCTTGAGGACGAGTAACTCTTAAAATCATATGCTGCAAAAATCACGTTTATATTGTTGGAGGTAAAAAAAAATCACGTTTATATTTTTGCACTTATGAATTCTTAGATATTGTAGACTTAGGAATTTTTCACTTACGATATATATGTAAATGTTTAAAGCATTTGAGATGTTATAGAGCTCTAGAGATTTTGTGTAACACATTTGGTCGCTGCCTTCGTGTGGTTTGACGGGCACGTCTCAGGCTAAAGTTGACTGGCACGCTGAGTCCCAGCAATATCTATTTTGCTCTTTACTCGAGGATATGAATGTAAATTATATGCAAATGTCTAGAATTTACACTTACAATTTTCTGGACTTACGCAATTGAGTTGTGAATTTCTGAGATGTTCTAGAGCTCTAGCGATTTAGTCAAGTCTCCTAGGATGTGTAACACATCTGGTCGCCGCCTTCGTGTGGTTTGATGGGCATGTCCCAGGCTGAAGTTGACTGGCACGCTGAGTCCCAGCAATGTCTCATTTGCGCTTTACTTGAGGATATGAATGTGAATTATATGCAAATGTCTAGAATTTACACTTACAATTTTCTAGACTTATGAATTTTAGACTTTTGAATTTCTGACCTAAGGATATATGTGCAAATTAATGCTCACAATTTAGACTTACAAATTTTTGGACTTAAAAATTTTAGACTTACAGTCTTTTGACTTAGGAATTTTAAACTAGGCATATTTTGAGTTAGGTTATATATGCAAATGTTTAGGATTTAAAGATAGGAAATTTTGGACTTACGCGAATTTTGACTTAGGCTTGTAGGTTTTTATATGTTGTGATGAATGGCTTGTAGGTTTTTATTTGTGTTGATGAATGTGAATGTGAATGAATGTGATGTATGGATGTGGGGTTGTGGGGATGAATTTGAGTTTATATGGAATTGGGGTTGTGTGGATGAATTTACTGCAATTTTTTTTGACCCAACAAATAGGTGCCAGTTTTTAGGCTTGAACCGACGCCTATTAGGACCATATTGGTGCCGATTTCAAACTAAAAACCGGCACCTATTTTAACAGCCACGTCGCAATCTGGCTTAGAACTGGCACCTATTTAAACCATATAGGTACCGGTTTTGAGGTCAAAACGCCTCCTTTATGCCGGTTCGGAAAACCGGCACCTATTAGCTAGGGTTTCGAACCGGCACCTTTTACCCTTTCTATAGTAGTGAAAGCTTGTTCACTGCTAAATGATGCTTATATCCCTCCAGATTTTTTTTAAAAAATAATATCCCTCCACATTTATCCTACCACTAACTAGGGTGGTAATATAAATAGAGCACAGCAGTGGGGAGTATGTGGGCGGGCTTATTTCATAGTTTACCCAAAATGCTGCTATCTATCCAAATCTCAAAGCGAAGTAGGCAATGACACAACTGATTAGAAACTGAAATGGATTTAGAAGATACAATAACTTGCAGGAATCACAACAATAAAAAAATTATGCTCGTATTAATCCAAGCATTTATTAACTAAGTCCAGCAGTTATTAGCCTGATCCTGCTGGTAGAGCAGGACTAATACTACTCTTAGTTACCAATTTTACTTGAGGAGGTCCCCGGTTCAGCCAATTCAGGCAATGGCCCATCACTCTCCAGGAAATCCATTGCTTGCTGCATGGTAGGCCGCTTGTCAATATTGGGCTGACAACACCATAACCCCAAGACGATGACACGCTCCATCTGCCTCTCATCAAACTCACCTCTTAACCTGTCATCAGCTACCTGCATCAGAGACTTGTCCAGATACCGGCTCCACACTTTCGCATAGCTATTTTCATCCTTCTTGCACGCAATCTCTAGCAAAACAATCCCAAAGCTGTAGACATCCGAGCTGCGCTTGAACTTTCCCGTCTTTCTGCATTCTGGATCCATGTATCTGGCCTTGCCTACCTTGTCAGCAGTTCTGGACAGCCCGAAGTCTGCTAGCTTGGCGTTGAACTCTTTGTCTAGGAGTATGTTGTTTGGTTTGATATTTCTGTGAAGGACGAATTGACGTCTTTCATGGTGGAGGTGAACCAGAGCTGCGCAAATGTCCTTCACTATTTTATACCTGACAGATGATACATGCATAGACAATATGTTAAATTAAAGAGACAATTTTACAACCTTAAGAAGACACCGGGATCGTACCAAATTTTCTAGTTTAAAACTTGTTACCTATTAGTATCTTGACGTATCAAAATTTTCGGTGTACTTTCTCAAGCAACGTAAAATATCTCATGTTAAAGACTTAATTTTGATACCACTTTAATTATTTACTTCCATGTTTCAAAAAGAAAATTAAACAGGATCGCTCATCAAGTAGATGTAGAGGTACCTCGTTGTCCATGGAAGCACGGCCTCCTTCTCGTGCAGGTGAACACGCAGGTTACTGTTATCCACAAATTCATACACCAAGAAAATGGTATAGGCCTTCTCCCTACACCAGCACATGAAATCAAACATGTTCCATCTACGCTTCATGCACCAACCCACAAGTTCGACGAGATTCTTGTGCTTTGCACTGCTGATGGTTTTCACTTCGTCATAGAAGTCCTTATTCCTTCCTTCTGATCTGCTCTCCTTCGAAATCTTCTTAATCGCAACATGACGGCCCATTTCCTTGAAGAAACCCTTGTAGCCTTCTCCGAACGGACCAGCTCCAATTAGCCTATTCTCCGAGGAGAACTGATTCGTTGCAGCAGCCAACTCGTTGTACTTGAACTGCCTAACACCTCCAGTTCTCTTGTCAATGTCGCGGCTTGAGCTTCTCCATTTCCACCATGACAGGATAGACTACACCAGAAGCAAAAATATGGGAGCTCCAACAATCGCAAACTTTCCTGCTGCCCCTTTCTTTTTGTGATGACCTGCATATCCATGGTGCCAAGAGAACAGATTTACAGGTATTTATTAGTAATTAGCTAGATGTGCGTTATTGAAAATAAATGATAATAACATGAGGTGCAAAATGAATTTGCTTTGTAGCTATATAATTTGACCTCAATGCTAGGAATATTCAAAGATGTAGGTCCATAGGAGGAGAGATATAAAATGGGTAAGTGATCGGTGAGACCATATTCAATGATGGGGAGTCGCCCTATGGATTTGAAAATGGGGACTGGTTATTCCTAAGTCCAGCATGTGCCAATAATCGGTTCATGCACACCAACAAAAATAACTATTTTTTGAAGTGGGTCGACTCTTTTGTTGCACTACTGTGCACTATGTCAGGGGCCCGCGGTCATGAAAGACCTTTAAAATTGACTGTATTAAGATGAAAATTGACTCTCAGATACGGTTGTTTTAAGTTCTTCTCTTTGAAAATGAATAAATATAGCCTTATTTGTTGGGACAGTTGTTTTGTTTTGAGTGACTGTGTCTCTCTGAAAATGATTCCACTCATACGTGCATTTTTTACATAATTTTTTCTATGAAATCGGATAAATAAAAACTTTATATTAAAAATTATAGATCAATTACATACTCCAAATTACGTTAGCAGTTTCATATCTATTTGGATTACTGATTTTTAAGAGAGTTTTAAACTACCTTAGATGGACACAGTGTTATACATAAAAGTTGTGGACTTTGACGAGATCCATATTTTTTTTTGTTGATGATATTTTTTCTATGTGACCAGGTAGCATGTCCATTGAAGTAGGAAGTGCTTTTGTAGGTGAGATGCTATGGAGGCTACGCGGGCAACCGGAGGTTCTGGGTTTGAATACGCTGTACGCACATGTATTTCACACAAAATCATTTGAATATACAAATTATTTTCCCCTCTTTTGTATAGAAAAACTCGATGCGTGGAAATTGATTTCCAAAGGCTGCATACATAAATGCAACAATTAATGGTGTTCGGTCAGATGCAAAGGCTAAATGCCACGTGTACATGCCACATCACCTGCATATGCAAATTCAACATTTAAAATATCAATTCTACCCTTACATTCTCCATAGGAAATAAATAAAGATAACTAAGAAAAAGAAAGGCATTTGGCCATTGGAAAAAAGATGTTGCATTCGTAACTAAAGAATGTGGCATTTTCCTTTTGTTTATATCTAGCCATCTGTAAAACATGTGGTTTCTATAGTAGGAGCAAAATGCAGAAAAATATGGATAAGGCACGAAAGCGTGTGTAATTTGGAATGGAATAATGACTTGCATTTGCATGTGCATCAATATCAGTGCAAATTGCATCAATAAAAAAATAATCCTGAGCTGAATAGATTCCCAGTATACCGGCACATCACGTGGAAAATGAACATGGATGCAAGTGATCACAAATATCAATGCCGCTAACACACCTATGCATAATGCATGTAACCGCGGATTAATCAACAACAAATTTAACGGGATAAAAAACAAGCTGTATATATACTAAGTAAATGTGCTATCTGTTCTAAATCTTACTATAGCTAAAAGTATTTGTGAATTTTTGAATGAAGATATTTGAAATTCACGAATTCGTTAGTTTTCCAGATTTTGGAAAATAAAAAATATTTTCTTGGCAGAAAAGAACATGTCGACTTTCTTTTTTACCCAAAAATAAAACTGAAACTATTCAAAGTTATACTTCATCCGTCCCAAAATATAACAATTTTTCCATCAGCATTCTCTTCCCAACCAATCAGAACCCTCCAACATTCATTTTTCTCACTTACCTCCACTTCTCAACCAATCACAACATCTTCCCGTTTAATTCTACGCCTATTCTTAGTAACCGTGTCCAATTCTAAAACTTCTTATATTTTGGTATGGAGAGAGTCGCTGTTGCTTACCTTTGGTTACGGGATGTGGAGACGCAAGAGTGGAGTTGAACGACCATGACAGTATCTGATCGAGCTGGAATGTTGCGCCGTTCGCCGTAGAAAATCCCACGGCCACCTCCGATGGCAGCAACGCCCTGGGATCTCCAAGTTTCGCACTCACCTGAACAGGGGCAGCACGCGAAGCAGTAGTCTGATCAGTAAACTGCACGGTGGCGACCAGCATCCTGGTGACATGTCGAAGGTGATGGACGCCCTCATGGCCCCGTTCCTGCTGAAGTTCAAGCTCGTCGTGTTGATCGAATCGGCGACGCTGCTGACATCGATGCCGATGTGGTCGCCGGCCGGCCTCGGCCGTTCGAAGGTGTCATCGTATGTGTCGAACTCGACGGCGACGAACCGGTCCGGGCCGTCGCCGGCATCGTTGGCGTCGCCGGCGATGAGGCCGAAGCTCTGGCCGCTGGGTTTGGGGGGAACGCGTGAGGGGTAGCTGGAGAGGAAGAAGGCCATGCCGTCTCCCCTGGCGACGTTGTCCGGTGTGACGATCTTGAAGACGAAGTCGGTGGCGAAGCTGGCCACCTCGTTGGTGGCTCTGTCCCACAGTGGCACGGCGCGGCCGTAGGACATGCGCCCCGTCGTGCACTGGGCGACGTTGCAGGTGAGGTCGACGGTAGCGCCGTGCACGGCGGCAGTGCCCTCGAATCGGAGGTCCTCTAGGCGGTAGGTGTAGGTGTTGGAGAAGTCGAATTTGAAGGAGAATGGTGGTGGTGGTGGTGGAGGAGGAGGAGTTGTTGGTGCAGCTTCAGTGCAGTAATGGAGATGAGGAGCATCGTCGAGCGAGAAGGCGAGGAGGGGGAGGAGGAAGAAGCGTAGGAGGAGATGAGAGATGTCCATGTTTTGTTGGAGTGGTCGAGTGAAGGAGGAATTGGTAACGACGCAAGCTGGGATGAAGAGCTGGAAGCTGATCGGCTATATATAGAGAGCCTACGTGCTTTTATAAGCCGTTTTTGTTGGGAAATTGTTTAGAGTCATGGCAGTTTTATATGCACAGCAGGACAACTCATGGTACGGTACGTACTTACTATAACCTGAGTTTGGATTTTGTGATTCGCTTGTTTATTATGAACACACTTCTCAAACCGATAAAAGGTTTGTTCTTTTAAAGAAATATTATATACATATATTAAAAATAAATCAAATAAATCGATTTATCAAATTTTTAATACTTCACTAGTACAGAAATCATTTTTCAAATGGACACGCATGTGGCTAGGCAGCCTGCATGCACCCACGTAAAAATTTCAGAACTCCAAACTGATCGAAACCCTAGCCCACAACCCGTAGAAACCCTAGCTCCCGAGCCAATGTAGTCACCACTGCCACCACCACCGTCGTCCGCCTCACCGCCCACCACACCCGTGAGGGATTGGGGCAGCCACCGTCGTCATCTTGGATGCAGCCTTCCGCAGGAAGAGGGTGCTACTAACCGGGGCTAAAGATCTATTTTTAGTCCCAGTTGTTAAACAACCGGGAATAAAAATCGACCCTGATCGGCGCACTACCCGGCAGCCTTCTTTCTCTCCGATATAATCCCTCGTCTCGATCCCTTCTCCACCTTATCTCTTTTTTCCTCCTCTTCTCCTCAGATCCGGCCCCCTCTCCTCCCCCTCCTTCCCTCCCCTTCCGGCGGGCGGCGGCGGTGTGAGCCGGCCCCGCGGCTGGCGGCTGGGCTGCGGCCTCACGCGGGCCCGCACGAGGGGCGGCGGCGGCACGGGGGTGGCACAAGGGGCTGCTGTGGGTGACGGTGGGAGGCGGCGGCCTCGGAGAGCCGCGGCAATTACAGCCGGGCAGAGGGCCACGGCTTCCGGGGCAGCCGCGGGCGGCGACAGCTCGGCTCCCTTCCAGCGCTTGTTTTTTTTTTGTTGTTTATGTGAATCTGCTATGTATGGTGATGTTGCGTATGAATTTGTGAATTTTATTGAGTATGTGATTTTGTGATGTCAATGAAATGTGAATGTGATGTTATTTTGATATGTGAATTAATTTGTGATCTGCAATTTGTGATGAGTTTGGCTTGAAATCAATATGCAAACAGAAAAAAACAATAAAAAAACATTTAGCCCATAAACCGGGACAAAAGATCAATATATCTTTAGTCCCGTTTATTTTAACCGGAACTAAAGATTGAGTATCCCGGTTGCATACCCAGGAAAAGAGAGGGTTGCGAACCAGGAGTATTGTGGGGCTCTCCAGTAGTGACTATTATAAAATTTGAATATGTTTTCGCCATTATTTTGGTATGTCATCCGTGTTTAAGCCGGTTTTTAAGATCATTTGCTTTGGGAAAATATATATATGCGTGTTTGAGTTCGATTTTAAGCTCGTTTGCTTTTTAAAACACAAAATCAGTCATATAAGAAATCTCTTTTAGAAAACTCTACCTACTAACTTGAGATGAAAAGTCGGACTCCTAACTGCAGCTCATGATTTTTTAAAAATGAGTCCAAACGAATTCCCACAGTGAATTTTACCATAACTAAATCGTATAACAATGATAAAATTAAAACAGTATTTACCCGTTGTAATGCACGGGTATTTTTCTAGTAAATACTTATATGTTGAAATGGATAATACATGACTACATGGAAAAAAAGATTCCTATAAAACCAAATCTCTAGACGACCCATCTTAATTCAAACACTAGTTCAGTTATGAAATTAAACGATTAATCTTAGATGCCAATTATCCTATACGTGTCATGTTTTGACATGGGTCCAAGTAGAGAAACCTGGGCACATAGTTTTTGTTCACCGTGTTTACGACGATAAATAGGATTATACACTTAAATCTAAAGTGGCTCTTGAGTAATTTAATACTGTGATTATATTGTATGTTGAAAAAATAGATATGTACACATACGCATAGTTTTTTTAGAGGAATTAAAAAGTCTTCAAATAGGGATCCGCGCACGATGTCTGGGATATGTAATAGATTATTGCGATCTTTCCGTAACTTTCTTCACCATCATTTCTTATTTAACCTTTTTAACATTGTAAATTTTCAACTTTGTAACGTTTAATTCATTTATAATCGTCTATTATCTTCCATCTATATGGCAATGAATGAACTAACTCTTTTTTTTAGATAATGAATTAACTAACTCTAACACTAAGATGTTTGTATAAATAGAGATATTTTTTTTAGGCAAGTGGAAGTAATTAGCTACAGTATATATTATATGAGTGTATATTCTAGGGTATATTCCATACTTTGTTCTCCATTACAAATTAATAATCTTATGAATATTCTCTAGGGCTTCTAGCCTAGATCCGGTGCCCTAGGAGGTATCTACCTCGAATAGTGATTGTGAGAAACTAGGGGCGGATCCAACCTGATGCATGGGATTGTACAGCACCTTCATCACAGCACATCAGTTAAATTAAATTAATTACTCTAGCTAGTATTTATGTAATATCAAAGAGTCTGTCATTAGGATTAGAACGAAAGTTGGGGATAAGGATAAAGAAATTGAAGGTATTTTAACTTCAACATATTTAATCTTGAATTCTGATCTTATTTCACAATATATATACACCCTATATATTCCTATTTCTAACTATTCTTGCCACACATAGTATATATCCAAGTTCCGACACTACTACAAAAATCTTTTTTCTGTACGAGGGGGTCGGTAGGTTCCATGCGGGCCGCTTGTGGCGGCGCCTACAAAAACCGCCCCCCCGGGGGCGGGTTGATTAGCCGCACGCGAAGATCCATTATCGCATGCGGCTGCTTAAGACAGCCGCATGCGATAATAGGTCTATTTTCGCATGCGGCCGTCTTAAGGGGACGCATGTATTAGGGCATGCGGCTCCTTAAGACGGCCGCATGCGAAGATAGGCCCATTATCGCATGCGGCTGTCCTAAGCAGCCGCATGCGATAATGGATCTTCGCATGCGGCTGGCTTAAGGGACCGCATGCGATGATCAGCCATATATGCTCCTCCAGGTCCGAGCTTGACCATTTGAAAACGAAGCTTTCTCTCTCCTAAAGCAAGCACCAATTAGGGGGGGAGGTTTTCAACTCGAAATTTTTGCTTGAACTCTATACGAAAGGTGAAGAACTCTCTGTCCTCCTTCATTTGGCTCTATTTTTGTTATATTTCGTTGGTGGAAAGTGGAGTTTTTTTAATATTTTGACAAGGTTTGTTCTAACTATTTTTTGCAAAATCTAGCTTCAAAATATATGTTTTGATGGGCAAATTTTGCATGTAATCAATTGTACATACTAGTTACATGTATTGTTGTATTTTTTTTGGGAGACAAATGCATTTAAACTTTTGTATGAAATACCTGCGGTCTATTTTTTTATCTGTAACTTTTTTGCCTTTATATAATTAGATGGATCGGTCGTCATGGATGTATGAGATGCGGAGAACGCAGCCGATATTTATTAAGGAAGCATCTAAATTTATTGATCAGGCTAAGGCGCATGCTTTGAGGGAGAATATGACAAAGATCTTTTGTCCGTGCCGTTATTGCAAGAATCAGAAATTGTTGGTAGATCCTGGTGAAATATTGGGTCACATAATGGAGTACGGATTCACCGCCAACTACAAGGTTTGGACCTATCACGGGGAATTCGCCAATCCGGAAGATGACGATGAAGAGTTAAGTTTCGAGATGAATGAGGCAGAGAATTTTATAATCGAAGACATGTCGCGTGAAAGAATGGTTGTCGATGTTTCCACCGATAGTGATGATTTCGATGGTGGTTTTGATTTAGAGGATATGCTACGCCATGTTGAACCAGAGGTGCTAGCGGGCAGGTCACGTGGATTGGAGAATTGGCAGGCATTAGAGAAGGCATCGAAGGATCTTCTTTACGATGAAACGAAGGGATGTGATAAGGATTTCACAGTCTTGCGTTCAGTGCTTGAACTTCTGAGATTGAAGGCTAAACATGGATGGTCGGACACAAGTTTTAATGATCTGATGAGTTTGTTGCGTGTGTTGCTTCCTAAGCCTAACTTTGTACCATCGAACACGTATCAAGCGAAGAAACTCATATGTCCTTTATCTCTTGGTGTAGAAAAGATTCATGCTTGTAAGAATCACTGCATATTATACCGTAAAGAATATGCGGAATTGGAATGTTGCCCAACGTGTGGCACAAGTCGGTATAAAACGGGGAATGGGCCCGTAGATTCAGAGTGTACCGATCCAGATTCTGATAAGGGTAAGCGCGGGAAGATTCCTTCAATGGTGATGTGGTACCTACCAATTAAGGACCGCCTGAAGCGTCTGTACTCAAACCCGACTGATGCTGAGTTGATGAGATGGCATCAAGAGAGCCGGAAAATAGATGGTATGATTCGACATCCCGCCGACGCTCGCCAGTGGAAGACATTTGATGCAAAACACCCAGAATTTGCTAAGGATCCTAGGAATGTAAGGTTTGCGTTGAGCACTGATGGAATGAACCCGTTTGGTGACTTAAGCAGCTCGCACAGCACATGGCCAGTCCTTCTCACAATGTATAATCTTCCAACATGGATATGTCAGAAACGAAAGTACATTCTACTCACTATCCTCATACAAGGTCCAAACCAACCTGGAATCGACATAGATGTTTTCCTTGAGCCTTTGATGGAGGACATGGAGGAGCTTTGGAAAGAGGGGTTACGACTATGGGATGAGTTTAAGCGGGAGCACTTCAATCTACGTGCGATCATATTCGTTACCATCAATGACCTACCTGCAAACTTTTCATTATCTGGGCAGATTAAAGGGAAGACTGGATGTCTGATATGTCTGGAGAAAACTTCATACAAATACCTGACGTCATCTTTGTAGACAGTGTACATGCGACATCGACGGTTCCTACCACAAAGACATAGGTATCGTAATATGGCTAGATTGTTCGATAATACAGTGGAGAATGACACTGCCCCAGTAGCAAGAGGTGGTACATACGTGTATGAGATAACAAAGAAGATTAAGGTTGTATATGGAAAGGGAAAGAAGAAGACAGTAAAGAGGAAGAAAGCTGATGGTGACAACGGTACTGCGTCGCCTTTCAAGAAGCACTCAATTTTCTTCAAATACTTAGATTACTGGAAGGACCTAGAGATTCGACATGCAATTGATGTTATGCACCTCGAGAAGAACGTGTTTGATAGCACCGTTGGCACATTGCTGGACATCCTGAGTAAAACGAAGGATGGATTGAAGTCACGTAACGACCTTGTAGATTTGTCCATACGGCATGACCTTCACTCAGTAGTGCTGCCAAATGGGAAGACCGAGATTCCTCCGGCTTGTTACTCGTTGACACTTGAAGAGAAAAAAGCCTTCTGTAAATGTTTACAAGGGGTTAGAGTGCCTACTGGTTTCGCATCGAACATCAGGAAGCTAGTATCAATGAAGGATTTGACCATTTCGGGATACAATGCGCATGACTGTCATAGGTTGCTAACGGTGTTCCTACCAATTGCTATAAGGGCAGTCAAACCAGTCCATACAAAGGTGGTTATAACAAAGTTATGCTACTTTTTCAATCGAATTTCGCAGAAGGTATTTGATCCTTTGGAATTAGGTCCGCTTCAGACATTTGCCGTCGAGACTGTATGCCAGCTTGAGATGTATTTCCCACCATCATTTTTAGATATGATGGAGCATTTGATCGTTCACATCGTCCCTCAGATTATTGAACTTGGTCCATTATACTTACATCAGATGTGGGCCTATGAGCGTTACATGTCGATCCTCAAAGGCTATGTACGCAATCGCGCTCACCATGCTATACAAAAGGTAAAGCCGTTGCCCACGCTGGCTTGTGGTTGGCACGGTTAATGTTTCACAACAGTAGCTCGCGAACCGGTCCTTAATTGTCATGAGCACGACTCTCAAAACCATGTGCTCACAACCCACCATTATCAAGTTTTAGTTGGCAAGTAATTAATTAACCAATCACGATTGACCATCGTGAACTATCATTAAGCCATCATTAAATAATAGTGAATCATAAGTTATCCCAATAGTGTGCTAATGTTTCTAAGCATGGCTAAGCAATCACATCTAATATCTAGCTGAACCAATATATATAGCTCAACTAGTCAAGTTATAATAACCCAAGGTATCAAGGAATAGAGTAATCAATGCAAACAGGCCATAACAAAGGAATAGATTCACACCACCCAGTGACATTCGAAAATAAATGCACAGTTGAAATAAATAGAGAATTTAAATATAGGATCAACATGCTCAAAGGATTGTGTTTAGGATCTGTGTGACTTGCCTTGCAATAATCGGTCTTCAATTAATCTTCTTGAACACTTCCGACGCACTCGCGAACCTTCGCAACGACGGAAACGACAAGCTATCACGCAAAACGAGGAAAAAGACTAATAAAAACCAAATAAACAGTACATAAAAAGTAAACAAACATGTAGATCATAATTTTAGATGAATTATGAGACTTGAACGGCCTCATTCTGACTTCAAATGAATTTAATATGAATTTTACAAGATTAAATCTATTTAAAGCCCATTTACAAAGAATTAAATAAATTTAATTCAATTTATGGACTATTTTAATATGTAGATCTTTATTTTACACAACTTTTGCAACTTGAACCACATTAAACTGAGTTCAAATGAATTAGTTATGAATTTTTAAAGATTAAATCGGATTAAAACACTTATATTGATTTTAATTGAATTATGACGCAATAATGAATTATTTTTGAAAAGGAAAAGGAGGATTATTGCGTCAGCGGCTAGGGTTTGCGGTGGACCGGGTGCACGGCGGCGGTTCACGGGAACGGACGGCCGAGATCGATCCATCCAAAACGGACGGCCGAGATCATCCGGTCCACGGCCGGTCTACGACGAACGGTCCCGATGACGTCAGCAGCAACGTCAGCGATGACGTCAGCACCGGCGGCGACTCGGGCGGCTCGGACGGCGCAAGCTCGCCGGCGAACGACGGCACGACGGCGCGAACGGAAGGCACCAACGGGTAGAGCGCGGCGCGGCGAACTCACCGGTGACCAAAGGAACGGCGGAAAAGCAACGGACGACGCCGGCGACGAGGAAGAAGCGGCGGCAACCTTCGGGTCGACGGCGGCAACGGCGCTCCGGTGGTCTTCGGCGGCGGCGAAGGGGCGGACGGGGACGGCGACGACCTTGCGAACCCGATGGTGGCGACGGCGACCGACGACGGCGGCTGCAACGGCGGCGCGACGCGGCTGGAGCGACGGCAACGACGGCGGCGCGAAGCGGCACGGCGCTAGGGCGCTACAGACGGCGGCGAGCGAAGGCGAGGGAGGCGACGGGTAGAGGGGAGCTCGGGGGTCCTTTTAAAGGGGCTAGCGAGCGGCGGCGGAGGCCCACGGCGACCGGCGACGAGAAGGAAACATCGGGGAAAATGAATCCGAAGCAAACTCGAATCCACAAGTTTCCAAACCGAAAAAGACGATGTTTCCAAAGGGGAAAAGGTAGAGGAGATCGAGGAGATTGTTTCCCCTCTATCAATTCGGCCGGAGAAGGAAAGGAACGGCCAGATTTGGAAGGAAACGGCGGCGGCAGCGCTAGGGTTTCGGGCGGCGGCGGCGGCGCGAGGAAGACGGATCCGACAAGTGGGACCCACCTGTCAGCGAGCGAAGGCGCGCGCGCGCGGCGGACTGGGCCGGCTGGGCCGAGGAGAGAGAGAAGAGAGGTTTTGGGCCGGCTTTCGGCCCAAAGCCAAAAGAAGACTTTTAAAACCTTTTTCAATTTAATTTATTTCTTAAATGCAATTCCATTTATTAAAAATACTTCCTTAGCTCAAATAAATCCCAGAAAAATCTAGGAATTATAGAATTAAGCAAAGTATTTAACAAAATTTTATCTAGCCCAATTTTATGTTGAGATTTAACAAATTAAAATTAGATCTTCTCTTTTAAGCTTTTAAAATTATTTCTAATAATTCCTTTTAAACAACAATTTATAATTTAAGGATTTTAAACAAGAAAAGCACTTAACAATTATAATTAGATCATTAATGATCAAATAATTACTGAACTGTTCTTTGTATCATTTAGGAATTGAGCTCTGAAAAATCTGAGAAAATTTCAGAGAGTTGACTTAATCATGGAGAATTTAATAAAAATTAAATCCATCCATGCTTTATATTTAGGAAATTTTATTTCCTACATTTAACTTCACTTGTAAATTAAAGATCATTTAATTTAAATTATATTAATAATTTATTAAATAGTTTATAAATCCTGAAACAAAAATCAGGATGTGACATCAGGCCTCGTTGCACTAGCCAAGTACATCAATGAACCAATGATTTGGGAGTATCTCAATTGATCCCTTGCTATTCTTTGGTTTTTCCTTAATAGCACACTAGAGTCATAAGGAGTTGGAGTTGGCTTGCAGTCACTATAACCAAAGCGACTCAAAACCTTGTCTACATAGTGAGATTGCACGAGTGTAATCCCACCCTCATCTCCTCTCAGTAGCTTAATGTTAAGAATAACATCAGCCACTCCCAAATCCTTCATTTCAAAGCTTTTGGACAAAAAGTCCTTAACCTCCTCAATCACATTGAGGCTGGCTCCAAAAATCAATATGTCATCGACATATAAACACAAGATCACTCCCTCTCGCCCACCATAGCGATAGTACACACATTTGTCAGCTTCGTTCACAACAAAGCCAGCAGATGTAAGTGTTGTGTCAAACTTCTCATGCCATTGCTTAGGTGCTTGCTTAAGGCCATACGAGGATTTCAACAGTTTACACACCATTCCCTCCTAACCTTCTAGTACATACCCTTCTGGTTGATCCATATAGATCTCCTCTTCCAGCTCTCCATTTAGGAAAGCTGTCTTAACGTCCATCTGATGGACGAGAAGACCATGAGAGGCTGCCAAAGCAAGTAGTACTCGAATTGTGGTCAAGCGGGCAACTGGTGAGTAGGTGTCGAAAAAATCCTCGCCTTCTTTTTGGGTATAACCCTTGGCCACAAGCCTTGCCTTATACTTTTCAATTGTATCATAAGGCCTAAGCTTTTTCTTGAAAACCCATTTGCATCCTACAGGCTTGCACCCATATGGACGCTCAACGACTTCCCAAGTACCATTAGACATAATTGAGTCCATCTCACTGCGTACCGCTTCCTTCCAATAGTCAGCGTCCAGAGATGAATATGCCTCTTCTATGGTTCTTGGAGTGTCATCCACGAGGTATACAATGTAGTCATCTCCAAAAGACTTTGCAGTCCTTTGTCTCTTACTCTTTCGAGTTGCTACAATGTTATCCTCCTCAGGATTTTCCTCAGGCGTTTGATCATTGTGTTTTATCGGTGCAGAGTGCTCATGGGGTAAAACAGGTTCTTGACTAGACGTGCTAGGTGTATTTTTCATGGGAAACTCTTTCTCAAAAAATGTGGCATCTCTGGACTCAGTAATTGTACCAACACACATGTCGGGTACTCCAGAGTTTACTATTAAGAACCTATAGCCCACACTGTGGATAGCATAACCAAGGAACACACAGTCTACGGTTTTTTGTCCAAGTTTACGCTTTTTGGCTATAGGTACATTTACCTTGGCCAAGCAACCCCATGTGCATAGGTATGAGAGATTTAATTTCTTCTTTTCCCATTCTTCGAATGGTGTTACTTCCTTATGCTTCATTGGAATTTTATTCAAGACATGACAAGCAGTAAAAATTGCCTCACCCCACCATTCCTTGGAAAGTCCCGCAGTGTCTAACATGGCATTCACCATCTCAGTTAGAGTGCGGTTCTTTCTTTCGGCTACCCCATTTGATTGGGGTGAATAGGGAGGCGTTCTCTCATGAATAATTCCAAACTCTTCGCAAAAGGACGTAAACTTATTGGAAAAATACTCTCCACCTCTAACAGACCTCAACCGTTTGATTTTCCTTTCAAGTTGGTTTTCTACCTCAGCTTTATAGATCTTAAAGTAATGCAATGCCTCATCCTTTGTTTTCAATAGGTACACATAGCAATATCTAGTGCAATCATCTATCAGTGTCATGAAATATTTCTTTTCCCCTTTAGTCAACATGCCGTTCATTTTGCACAGATCGGAATGAACTAGTTCTAGTGGTGCCAAATTTCTTGCCTCAGATGCCTTGTGAGGCTTGCGAGGTTGTTTCGATTGAACACAAGTATGGCACTTAGAACCTTTGACCAAAGTGAACACAACCGAAATTCACATGACAAAGTCGCGAATGCCACACATTGGACTCATCATTCTCGCTAATATGGTTCACAACATTATTATTATTATTATTACACATGTCATCCAAAGAAAAATGGAACAGACCTCCACTATCATAACCTTTTCCAATAAAAGTTTCATATTTAGATACGACACATTTATTGGATTCAAACACAAGTCTAAAACCATCTCTACACAGTAGAGAGCTGCTAACTAGATTCTTTTTTATTGAAGGGACATGCTACACATTCTTCAGCTGCACGGTCTTTCCCGAAGTAAACTTCAGATCGACCGTACCAACACCATGAACAACCGCAAGCGACCCGTTTCCCATCAACAAGGAGGAACCTCTCTCGACCTGATAAGAAGAAAACAGGGAAATATCAGCACATACATGAATATTAGCACCAGTATCAACCCACCAATCAGGTGAATGAAAAACAGAGAGAACTGTAGGTAAAAAATTACCGTACCTCGATGTTCCTCCGCCCTCGCTAATAACCATGTTGGCAGACTTCTTGTCCTTGCGATCAGGACAATTCTTCGCCCAATGCCCAGGCTTACCGCACACAAAGCAGTCGCCCTTGGCCTTTCCCTTGCCTTTCTTTTTAAAATTGGTTGTAGCCTTTGGTTTGACATTAGGCTTGACTTTCTTGTTGTTGTTGTTGTGGGATGCGTGAAGGTTCTTCTTTTGCACCAAATTGGCGCTAGAACCTCCCTCGATATTTTTGCCCCGGTTGTCCTTTGCTCTCGCCTTCTCATCAACACCCAAAGAGCCAATGAGATCAGTAACACTGAACTTTTGCCTCTTGTGTTTTAGAGAAGTAGCAAAGTCCGACTAAGAAGGTGGCAATTTGGCAATAATGCCACCCGCCACAAACTTGTCCGGCAACTCACAGTTGTTGTTCTCAAGTTCCTTTGCCAGCATCTGAATCTCATGAGCCTATTCCACTACAGAACGGTCATCGACCATCTTGTAGTCATAGAACTGCTCCATGACATACAGCTCGCTGCCGGCGTTAGAAACTCCGAACTTGGCCTCAAGTGCATCCCACATGTCCTTCCCTGAAGGCATGTGCATGTACACGTCCACTATATTGTCAGCGAGTACACTGATCAATGCTCCACGGAACAGGCAATCTGAAGCCTCGAACTTAGCCTCCTCCTCAGGAGAGAGAGGCGGTTCACTTCATTTGCCCCGTGAAACATAGAAGCATTGCATCGCTGTCAACCACAGTAGTGCACGTGCTTTCCATCTCATATAATTAGAACCATCAAAAGCATGTGGTTTCAGTGTTGCAACAAAGCCAACTACCGAAAATGACCTATCAGGTTTTTGGATTGTTGGAAATTTGGTCATAATTCGGCATATTTTAATCCAAAATAACAAGATAATAAACATGATATTTACAATGGGATTTGATCTAGTGATAGTGGTGAATGTAATTAACATGAGCATGCTTAATGTAGAATAAACATCAACAATCACATAATAACTCAATGTTGACATTGCGATGAACATTAACAATAAAACTTCTAATTGAAATAATGTAAGAATGTTATACCCCAAGAATGGTCCTCCGCTGGAGTTTGAGGAAGTATTGCCTCCGTTGGTGTTGACGGGAGCCTCCTTCTCCTTGTATCCAGTGTTGCCGTTGTCTCCAGTGTTCGACATATTGGTGAAGGTGAAGTAGATGTTGACGAACAGTGAGTAGTCGCGCCTCGCGCTCCCCAAAAACCTGATCGCCCGCCCGTCCGTGCAAACGTCGCAGCAGCGCGTGGTTTCGGAGGCCTACTCTCCCAACGCGTGTGCACACACTCGTCGGGATGGGATTACCGTAGCAGCAACAGCGTTGGAAAATGGATGAAAGTGTGTCTCACTTTTTTCGCGGGAGATCAAATCCATTCTCATTTTATAAGAGGAATGGAAGATGAAGAGTAAGAGTCATGGAATAGGAAGAGGAATTGAATAACTAATTCTCATCAATTAGCCATCAACCATCCTCCACTACACTACCATCACCAATGGAATAGGAAGAGGAATAGAGCAACTAATTGTCATCAACTAGCCATGAACCATCCTCCACTACACAACCATCAACTATCCATCAATTAGAACTAATTAATATAAGTTACCAATTCCCTAATTAAATAGATTAATTCTCAAAACTCTTCATCCCATTGATATCCCATAAAAGAATGAATTCACATGAATTCCTAGCATAATGAGCCTTGGAATTTATTTGGTTTAATTGATTTAAATGGATCAATTACCCAATTAAATCTAACAACTATGAGTTAAAATTTAGAATTTAGCTCCCAGTAAATTTTAACTCATGAGTGAATTTGCAAGTTAAATTTTAACTCATGGTGACGTGGACGAATCTCAGGCGTCCATTTCTCGATCCAACGGTGTAGGATGAGAGTTGCATAGTTGCACCGAATTAGGTGATTGCACCGGATACTTCTGCCCTTGACCTCAACGCCAATAGCATCGGGCCCAAGGTCCTACGGCTCAATGCTAGGCACGTTGGTGCTGAATCCCCTGTCCACATGGAGCTTGAGCCCATTGGCTCGCCGACGTGGTAGGTTCATGAAGTGAGGCCCGCAAGCTTTGCACCATAGTCAATGGCGCTACTCAGCTCAACCATAGCGCCAGCCGCATTAGCGCTAAGGTTTAGGACTTAGCCACGGTACCAATCTACCCAACACAACTCTTGGGCGGCCACGTAGTGCCGCACTAGTCAACCTCAACATCGACATGGTTACATACTGACCCACATTCCCTAATTCACAACGCATCTTGTGCCACATTTAACAAACCACGATTTCAATCAAAATACTCAATATGCATGGGCAAACATTGGGGAAATTACGGTTTTCGGAGGGACTTCACCATGCAAATCAATCTCCAACGCACTACCCATGAATTCCCCTTCGATTTGGGGTGGATTTGCCTACATTTGGGAAAGAGAGTAGAGGGTGGCTCCACGGCACAAATCCTAGGCAGAGGAGAGGAGAGGAGAGGAAGAAGGCGGCTGGGTGCAGCCGTGCATGGGGTTAATTCCCTTACCTTAGCGCCAACATGCTTGGTGCTGAGGTTGGGTAGCTCAGCGTCGTGGTGTTTGGCACTGAGATCCTGGCACGTCGACTAGCAGATCTGCTTGGGCACCATATTGGTGGGGGGTTGGTGCTAATGGGCCTGGCACTGAGGTCACTAAGCATTTTTGGTTGAAGTTTTAGCAAGGTCTATTTTTGAAATAAGTTTTTGAAAAGATAATTTGTCGAAAAAATGGCACTCTCTCACTCCCCCCAAACACCTTACCGCTCCTCTTCCAGTACCATCTTCTCCCCTGTCCCACCATCGAACGCCGGATCTAGCTATCTCTCTCTCACTCGAGGAGGCCACAATTGTGATGATTGGGCTGATGGCTGTGGAGGCAATGAAGGTGAACTCTCCTTCACCCGCCATCCTATCAACCTTGTGGAGTGGAGGAGCTCATCGATGGCAGATATGCTCTAGACTTTGGCTGTGTACATCTCTTGGGATGTAGAGGCCGGGTTTTATTTAAATCCATTATTAAAAAAAAAGATATGCTCTAGACGTTGCTGGGTAGGCCCTTCTCTCCCGTCCTCAAGTGTTTTTGTTCTTTGCACTCTCCCCTGGAACATTTGCAGGAGGACGCTCTACTCGTGCAATGCGGCTCGTAGCTTCGATAGGGCATGCTGCCTATGGAGTAAAAGTTTTGGCCGAGTTGGCAATGATATTCAAACTTGACGGGATGAGCCCACCCACCAAGTCTCGCATTAATCGTGCTCTGACATTCGTTGTGGCCATATAGAGATCTGCAAACAGAATTGGAGGAGTCTCCGTTTTCTATTAATGATCAGTTACGATTTAGTTTATTTCTTTCTACTGGTTTATTGAAGTTATTTATTTAAGACTGATTTTACATTACTTATGAGTTGAAGTTCTTGAGCAGTCGGTGTAGTTGAGTGAGTTCACTTGATACAAAAGGTGTTGCAGGCGATCATCCTCTATGTGCACCATCACATACAAAGAGAGAATCGCACTACAAAATCCCCTCCGACAGTTTCTTAGAATCGGTTATCTTAGGGCATTAGCAGTGTGTCGCTCGTTTTTGTCATTCCTCACATGCTACATAGACTAAGATCGTGTTAAGCCACATGTTCCACAGTGCAAGTTGTTTATAATGGGTCCCACAGGTACCATCTATTTTTACTTTTTAACTCTCCCTCTCTCCTCGCCCTTTTTTATTTCCTCACCGGAGGAAGTCCCCTCTTTTTCTTCTCTTTTCTTCCCCCACTAGAGGAACCAAGGCTGACGGTGGGACGGAGACGAGCGGCAATGGAGCAGTCGGGCGGTGCGAGGTGCGAGCAGCGGGACGGCCTGAGCGGTGCCGGGTAGCCCTAGCGGCGACGTAGACAGCGCGGATCGAGGGCGGCGCGAGGCGCGAGTGCCGGGACAGCCCGAGCGGCGCTAGGCAGCCCTAAAGGCGACGGCGCGGCGGCGGATCATGGGCGGAGCGAGGCATGAGCGATGACAACGATGCCGGGCGGCCCTATTAGTGACGGCGCCGGCGGCAGATTGAGCTCGCCAGCTCCGAATCATCGCCGGTTGTCCCCTTCTCTTCTCCTCCGCCGCGCCTCCCCTCCTCCTCCTCCTCCTCCTCCTCCTCCTTTGGTGCGGGAGCGAGGGACGACGGGGGCAACTGGGCGGTCGCACGGTGATGACGCCGTTCGGCGAGCTCACCAGCTGGGAGTGGAAAAAAAAGAAAGCGAGGGAAAAAAATATGGTGCTGCACAACGACTGCGGCGTTTTCTTGTTTTCTTTTATACTCAAACGTGAATCCAAAACAAACGTATAAACGACTCCTGATGCCACGGCGGCAAATAACACAACATCCCACGTCTGAATAGTCTGTGGCTAGCTATACAAAAACTGACTCCACATGCACATGTACGATGGCTACAGCCACAAGCAAATTAACACAACTGCAACCCCTCTATGTACGTGGTAACTTCTACATGACCAAACTAATTAAAAAGCAAGAAAAAATCCATCGTAAAACACACAAATATTATATTTCGACTGATCCTGGTTCAATTGCTTGGCGCACTTGAAGAGGTTTCAGGTTTGGCCAGTTTAGGCAACGGCCCATCACTCTCCAGGAAATCCATTGCTTGCTCCATCATAGGTCGCATCTCAATATTGGGCTGACAACACCACAGCCCCAAGATGATCACACGCTCCATCTGCGTCTCGTCGAACGCACCCTGTAACCTATCGTCAGCAGCCTGCATCAGAGTTCTGTCGATGTACCTTTCCCAGACTTGTGCATAGCTATTTTTATCTTTCTTGCAAGCAATCTCTAGCAGAACGAGCCCGAAGCTGTAGACATCCGAGCTACAGTTGAACTTTCCCGTCTTCCTGCACTCTGGATCCAAGTAATTTTCTATTCCTACAACCATGGACGATTGTATTGTTCCATTGTCAGCAGTTCTGGACAGCCCGAAATCTGCTAATCTAGCATTGAAATTATTGTCCAGGAGTATGTTGCTCGGTTTGATATCCCTGTGAAGGATGTATGGATCACTATCATGGTGAAGGTAAACAAGAGCGCTGATAATGCCCTTTACTATTTTATACCTGAAAAGACAACATTGACATGCATAATCATTTTCTTGTTCCGAGGAACGTACATAATGATTGTCAACACTACTAGCTCGTTTTCTCCAACTTCCATGTTCAAAATAGTTACTTCCAGGAAACAACATGATTTAGGGTCTATGGGGCAGAAAACCCACATATAGGTATTATAATATATGTGTCACATAATGTGTTTCGTAAATCCCTATCCTTATTCAAATGTCATTTAATTTAAACATATCTAAAACAATTTTTTAAAGCAGTGAAAAGTTAAACTATCAACCTTAGTCAAGAAATCAGTAGTTACAATTTGTATAAGGGGGCCCATAAATTGGACAAGATGTTAGAGGACCACAGAACGTCGTTGTACCCAGGTTGCGAGCAGGGGCACAAAAAGTTGGATACCACTCTGGAGTTCTTGCAATGGAAGGCAAAAAATGGTGTTAGTGACAAGGCATTTGGCGATTTATTGAAACTCTTCAAGAACATTCTTCCGGAGGGAAACAAATTGCCCGAGACAACGTACGAGGCTAAGAAGACAGTCTGCCCTCTAGGACTGGATGTTCAGAAGATTCACGCATGTCCGAACGATTGTATCCTATATCGCGGTGAGGAGTACGAGAACCTAGAAGCATGCCCTATTTGTAAAGCACTACGATACAAGATTAGACGAGATGATCTAGGTGAAGTTGACGGGCAGCCAACGAATAAGAGAATTCCTGCTAAGGTGATATGGTATTTGGCTATAATACCACGGTTAAGGCATTTGTTCAGGAACAAGGGGAATGCCAGAATGATGCGTTGGCGCACTGAAGAACGTCAACTGGACGGGATGCTGAGACACCCCGCCGATGGTTCGCAGTGGCGGAACATCAACAGAACATTTGGTTTAAGTACAGATGGCATGAATCCTTTTGGAGAGATGAGCAGCGGCCATAGCACTTGGTCCGTTACGATGTGTATCTACAACCTCCCCCCTTGGCTATGCATGAAGAGGAAGTACATAATAATGCCGATTATTATTCAAGGCCCCAAGCAACCCGGTAACGACATTGATGTTTACCTAAGACCACTGGTCAAAGATCTGAAACTGTTGTGGAAGAAAGAAGGTGTCCTCGTGTGGGACGAGGACAAACAGGAGGAGTTTAACCTACGAGCGCTGCTGTTCATAACCATCAACAATTGGCCTGCACTTAGCAACCTATCCGGGCAGTCTAACAAGGGGTACAAGGCTTGCATTCACTATATGGATGAAACTGAAAGTACGTATCTTAAGCATTGTAGGAAGGTTGTGTACATGGGTCATCGTCGATTCCTTGCTGCAAACCACCCTGTATGGAAGAAAGGCAAGCACTCTGAACATAAGCCGGACCACCGTACGAAGCCTAAACATCGCAGCGGGAAAATAGTGTTTGCTATGGTGAAAGATCTTAAAGTAGTGTTTGGAAAGGGGCCTGGCAGCCAGCCTATAGAGAGCGAAAATGGTCACGCGGTGATGTGGAACAAGAACTCTATTTATTGGGAGTTACCCTATTGGGAATTCTTGGACGTCCGCCACGCAATCGACGTGATGCACCTGACTATGAACTTTTACGTAAACTTGCTTGGCTTCCTAGGTGTATATGGAAAGTCGAAAGATATACTGGAAGCACGTAATGATCTGAAGCATACGGAATAACACGGTGACCTTCACCCGGAACCAAAGGAGAAAGAAAGCCATTACTTGAGTCCAGCCAGCTACACGTTTAGCAAGGCAGAGAAGGAAAGTATGTTTGAATGCTTGGAGAGCATCAAGGTACCATCTGGATACACCACGAATATAAAGCGAATAATAAGCATGAAGGAGAAGAAGTTCACAAACCTAAAGTCTCATGACTGTCACGTGTTGATGACACAGCTGCTACCAGTTATAATTCGGGGTATCCTTCCAGACAATGTTTGATCAACAATAACAAAGCTATGTGCTTTCATGTCACGCCCTAAAAATCGCCTAAATTAAAAATGCATATTTTAAATCATTTTTAGAAATTATTTTAAAAGCCTACAAGCTAAACCCTAATTTTCTAGGAAAATTTTCAACATAAAAATGAGCTAGATAAAATTTTATTAAATACTATACTTGCTCCTCTATTTTCTAGAATTTTCTGGGAATTATTTGAGCAAGGGAAGTATTTTTAATAATTGAAACAACATTTCACAAATTATTTTTATTTAAAAAGTTCAAAAAGCCCTCCTTTAAGTTGTTGGGTCGTTTTTGGCCCAACACTCTCTCTCCTCGCGCGGCCGAACCGGCCCAAGCCGGCCCAGCCGACGCCGCCCGCCCTCCTCTCTCTCGTGTCACCGACATGTGGGGCCCACATGTCGGATCCATCATCAACCTCCAGCCGTGCCCGAGCCGGCCGGCTAAAGCCGCCCGAGCCGCCCCCTTCTCCTCTCAAATCCACCCCAATCCGGCCTCTTTTCTTCCGGATTTTTGAGGGTCTCGTTCTCCTCTATCTTTTCCCCCAAGAATCGGAGCAAATCGTTGGGTATTTTATCCGAATCAAACTCGTTTTCGAGTTTATCTCCAAAACCGAGTTTTTGATTTCCCGAGTCGATTTCTTGCGGGAGGAGTCCGATCTCTTCAATCCAAGGCTATATATAGAACCACCTCGTCGCCCTCTTTCGTTTGCCCCCTCTCCCGTGGTCTCTCGTGCTCCGTAGCGTCGCCGCCGCGCGTGCCCAACCCGCCGCCGCCGGCGGCCATCTTCGGCCACGCCGCCGCGCCGTCTCCGCCGTCGTCGCCGCTTGCCGCCGCCGCCAAGAGGTGCGCCAAGGGGTGGAGAAGCCCGGCCGCCCATCCTTCTTCGCCGCCGGTCACCGGAGCTCCGTCGCCGCCGGCCGACCGAGCCGCCGCCGCCGTCCTCTCGTCGCCGGCCGTCGTCGTGCGTCGTTTGTCGTTGTGGTGAGTACCGTTGGGTTCGCGTCGTCGTCCTCTACGTGTACATGCCCTCCAAATCCCCGGCCGACCACCCTAGCTCCGGCGAGGTCGCCAACCCTAGCCGGCCTCCATGGATGACGTCATGCTGACGTCATCAGTTTTTCTTTTTCCCGATTTTCTAATAGATTAAAACTTCGGAAAATCATAACTAAATAACCGTAGATCCGTTTCAGGTGGTTCAAGTTGCTAAATTTTTCTAAAATCAAGATCTACATGTTAAAAATATCCACATGTACTGTTTATGCTTGTTTTTGTACTGTTTTGTTGATTTTTGTTTAATTGCTTTAGTTTCCGACGTTCCGGAGGAGAGCGTTTCCTTTGAGGAAGGTTCCGAAGCGTTTGCGGAAGCCCAAGGCAAGTCACAAAGATCCCATACAACCCTTTGAGCATGTTGAACCCGTTTAAAGCTATTATTTTATTTCAACTATGCATTGTTTTCGAATGTCATCGGGTGGTGAACCTTTCCCAGTTAATTAATGGCCGAAGATGATCTTATTTTTCCTATGGGTTACAATTTGATTAGCATGAACCTTATATATTGGATTGGTTCAGCTAAATGCTATACGTAAGTTGCTTAGCCATGCTTAGAAACATTAGCTAACTAAAGGGGTTATTTATAAACTATGTTATTATTATTAATTAGGGTTATATTCAATGGTAGCTCACGATGGTAAATCGTGTGATGTTAATTAATTGATAATTAAAACCTGGATAAGGTGGGTTGTGAGCATATGGTTTTGATGGTTGTGCTCATGACAATTAAGGACCGGTTCACGAGCTACTGTTGTGAAACATTTATCGTGCCAACCACAAGCCAGCGTGGGCAACGGCTTTATCATTTGTATAGCATGATTCATTACGGGGTGCCAGACTGAGAAGCGGCGAGAAGTCCGTGGGGGTCGCTGGGGAGTCCATGCCTTGTTTATAAGGGGGTGATTATGATCCAGGAAAGGTGCGCTGTAATGGGTTATGTTGTGCAAGGGGTATTGTCACAACTCCTTTCCGAGGTACCGTGGTGGTATTGAGGCACATGGTGACATGATGTGGGGTTGTGTCTTGTGGGTACAGTGGTACACCTCTGATCAGAGTTTAAACTATTCGAATAGCCGTACCCGCGGTTATGGGTGAGTTGAGCAATGTTTTTCGTGATTAGTTTCACACTACTCATCAATGTTAATAATGTGGTAATTAATTTAATTCCTGGTTTGGAATGGGTAATTCCTGGTTTGGAGGTTTAATTTGTTCAACCGGGGTTGGTTGTTCAAAGGTGGTTGGGCCTATGCAACATGGGTGGGTTGTATGGTGTATATTTAATATTGATTAATTATACAACTGTTTTACTATTCTCTTAAATATTTGTTAAATGCTGTTTTTGCAAATGAGCTATATTATGCCATCCTTTGTTATTCTGTGCACTTGCATATTTGCTGTGTGACTTGTTGAGTATGTCATATTCTCATTCTTGCAATATTCATTCATCAGAAGAAGAGTATCTCAGTGAAGGTGATGATCTGGAGGATTAGGCTTGTTCTTGGTTAAGATGCCTGTGGAGTGGAGTCGCCATAGCTGTTCCGTAGTTCGTTATAGTTTTATATTTCCGCTGCGTAGAATGTTATTCTTTGAGAGGAACTATCTACCTCTGTAATCTTTTATTATTTGCGAATATTAAATAGTTATTTATTTGTACTCTATTATTAATTTGTCATTGTGTGCCTCGGTTGATTCCTGGACGAGGGTTTAACACACATGTAAGCGTTTGGAATTTTGGATAGAAATTCCGGGCGTGACATTTCATGAACACAATTTCGCAGAAGGTCATCGATCCGGATAGATTAGAAGCCCTTCAAAATGATGTGGTGCAATGTCTTGTCAGCTTTGAGTTGATATTTCCACCTTCATTTTTCAATATAATGACGCATCTGCTTTGTTAACTTGTCAAAGAGATCGGTATTCTCGGGCCTGTGTACCTACACAACATGTTTCCTTTCGAGAGGTACATGGGTGTTCTGAAGAAATATGTTCATAACCGTGCTCGTCCAGAGGCTAGCATTGCCAAGGGGTTTGGAACAGAGGAGTTCATTGAATTCTGTGTAGAATTTATTGAAGACCTTCACCCAATCAGGGTGCCTGAATCACGCCATGAAGGGAGACTACGGGGAAAGGGGATTCTCGGAAGAAAAGCAATAATGACGGTAGACAACAATTTATTCCGTAAAGCCCATTTCACGGTTTTGCAACAATCTTCATTGGTGGCTCCTTACATCGAGGAGCACTTGGCTCTAGTTTGCGCGAGAAACATCGATAAGTCCGATGCATGGATTACACGACATTACGTTGATACGTTCCTCGCGTGCCTGCGACAACATCTCATGGGTAACGAGACGATTAACCAACAACTGGCCTTCTTGGCGAGGGGACCATCTGGCTCGATCGCGACATTCCAAAGATATGAGATCAATGGGTACACATTCCACACGAGAGCCCAAGACATAAAGAGCACGAACCAGAACAGTGCTATTTGTATCGATGCCATGGGACACGATGGTTCAACTGGCACGTATTACGGTGCCATCGAGGACATATGGGAACTTGCATATGGACCTCTCAAGGTCCCTCTGTTCCGGTGCCAATGGGTTAGGTTGACTCGTGGAGACGTAACAATTGATGACAGTGGGATGACAACGGTTGACCTTAACAAGGTTGGATACTCGGACGAACCTTTTGTCCTTGCCAATGATGTAACACAAGTTTTTTACGTGAAGGACATGTCTAGCAAAGGAAAGAAGGGCAAAGGGCCTGACGAGCCGAAGCGCCACGTGGTTCTCTCAGGCAAAAGAAAAATAGCTGGAGTAGAGGACAAGATTGACGAGGATTACGATCAGTTTGATGGGCAACCCCCTTTCACGGTGACGACTGACCCTAGCATCCTCTTATCAAACGAAGACACCCCTTATTCACGCAGCGATCACAAGGAAGGAACAGTAGTGAGGAGAAAGTACGTGCGGTCAACTGTCACCGCCGATGTATTGCCGTAATTGTTGTGTACACGATGAAACTGTATTGAATGTATTGAATATCCATATAAATCAATTGTTGTATGGCATATGTTAATTATGTATGATTATTAGATTTTTTTAACAATTTTAAATCATGCATATGCTAGCTATATATGATAATTAGAATTTTTAAAAGTTTTAAATCATGCATATGCTTATTATATATGATTATTAGAATTTGTAACAATTTTAAATCATGCATATGCTAGTTATATATGATTATTTAAATTTTTAAAAGTTTTAAATCATGCAGGTGCTATTTACATATGATCCACTTAATTTACTATAGACAACAATATATTTTTAAGGTTTTGTCATTAATTTTGTGACGTTAAATCATTTTAATGCAATATTTACTAGTTTACAAACCCATATGTAATGAAATTTAATATGCACTACTATTATCGTTAGTACCGGTTCTTAACCCTAACCGGGTTAAAAAAGAATTTGGAAATAGCGGGAAAAGATCTTTAGTCCCGGTTGGTGGCTATAACCGGGACTAAAGATCATTAGTCCCGGTTATAGCCACCAACCGGGACTAAAGATCCCGGTGTATATATATGCCCGAGAAGCACTCGTCTTCTCCGCCAACACTTAGAAGTTTTTCTCCGATCTCGGCTTCTCCTTCGCCGCCACTGCCTAGGGCATCCCACCGCCAACGCCGCCGTCATCTCACCGTCCTCTCGCTGTCATCATCGTCGTCGCCGCCGTCACCGCCGACGCGCCGACGCCGCCGCCGTATCTCTAGGGTGAGAGCCGCCGCCGCCGCCTTCTCGATCTCGATCTCTCTCTCTCTCTCAAAACCGCTGCCGCCTCGTCGTCGTTGTCGTCGTCGCGCCGTTGCCGACGCCGCCGCGCCACGCCGACGCCGACCCTGACGCCGCCACAGCCGACGCCGACCCTGACGTCGCAATGCCGACGCCGACACCGTCGACGCGCCGCCACTGTCGACGCGCCGCCACTGTCGACGACGCCACCGCCACGCCGACGCGCCCGCGCTGCGCCGCCGCCGCCGCTCCTTTTCGCTGCCGCCGCGTCAATGCTGAACGGGAACGAACGCGAACGGACGTGAACGAACGCAAACGGACGTGAATGAACGTGAACGAAACGCGAACGAACGCGAACGAACGTGAACGAAACGCGAACGAACGTGAACAAACGCGAACGAGACGTGTACGAACGAGAAAACGATTATTAGACTTAGCATATATGATTATATACTTGAAAACGTGAATGAGAAATATATATATGTTCCTTTGCGTTTAGACTAATATTTTTTTTTGCATGTTGCAGAAAAGACGTCGTCGTCGTCCCTCAAGCCGAAGTGGTAGCTAGCCCTAGGAGGTATTTGTGCAGGCAAGTAATGTAAATATATGATTATTTAGAGTTACCATATATGATTATTAGAATTTTAATATAAGAGTATTAGAGTTTTAATATATGATTATTAGACTTAGCATATATGACTATTAGAATTAGCATACATGATTATTAGACCTAGCATATATTAATATTTATCGATCGGATTAATATAAGATTATTAGGGGTTAGCATATATGATTATTAGAGTATTAATATATGATTATTAGACTTAGCATATATGATTATTAGAGTTTTAATATAAGATTATTAGAGTATTAATATACGAAACTTAGACTTAACATATATGATTATTAGACTTAGCATACATGATTATTAGAGTTTTAATATATGATTTTTAGAGTATTAATATATGAAACTTAGACTTAGCATATATGATTATTAGAGTTTTAATATATGATTATTAGACTTAGCATATATGATTATTAGAGTATTAATATACAAAACTTAGACTTAGCATATATGATTATTAGACTTAGCATACATAATTATTAGAGTTTTAATATATGATTTTTAAAGTATTAATATATGAAACTTAGACTTAGCATATATGATTATTAGACTTAGTATATATGATTATTAGAGTTTTAAATATGATTATTAGATTTAGCATATATGATTATTAGAGTTTTAATATACGATTATGACAATTAAAATATGTAAATAACAAACGGCTGCAAATATTTCTTGTATGAACAGATGGCTGAACGCGATGACGAACATAGACTATACGATACAATCGTAGAGGGAAGCATCCAGTACTGGAATGAAGAAGAGGGGAACGAGGACACAAACCAGTACTTGAACTAGTAGGTGAACGAGGAGGGGAACATGGAGAGGGATGCGGAGGGGAATGAGGAGGGGAACGAGAATGAGGAGGCTAGTGGAAGTCAACCCTCCGCTGGACAGAAGAGGGCACGCGGACAACGAGGTGCCGCGAAGAAGATTGAGGGTCGGCACATCATAACTGAGGTGGACGAAGACGGCCGACCTAGTGCCCTGGCAGAAACAGCCAAGAATTACGTACGACACAGCGGTTGGGTTGTGAGGGATAACGTGCTTGTCAGTAAGGTGTATTGGCGCAGAACAAGGGCAAGAGGAGATTATGACAGCTTTGTCCTAGATTTCGAGAAAGAGATGTTGTGGACCATAATGCTCGAGACGTTCACGCTCCCTGCGGGTACGGAGAACATAGCGAAATAGTGGACTCTTAAGAAAAATGTAGAACAGTTCAAGAACTTCAAGGGAGATCTCTACAAGAAATACATCCTGAAGGGGCAGACACCGAACTTTGACATATTCCCGAAGCTAAGGGATCATTGGAATGATTTTGTTGCTTACAAGACAGGGCAACAAGGGCAAGCGCTGATGGACCGAAACAAAGAAAATGCCGCTAAGAAGAAGTACCATCACCACCTGGGGTTAGGCGGCTATAGCGTCGCAATGCCAAAGTGGGAGGAGATGGAAGCCAGCTTGATTGAGAGAGGTATCGAACCGGCCACCGCTAAATGGCCGGATCGATCGAAGTTCTGGTACTATGCTCACGGTGGAACGCTCAAGCCCGTTGATGGCTCACTAGTGTTTAGCGATCAGATACGCGACGCTGCCAGTTGATTAATGGACGCAGTGGAAGCCTTTTCTCAGCGCACGTTCCGACCCGACAGAGAGAAGGACGAGCCGACACTCGCCCTGCAGACTCCCAAGCATCCAGGACGAACGCGAGGGAAAGGCGTGGTTCCTTGGAAGATTGGATTCAAGGAGGACATCTACACGTATAGGAGTCAGATGAGGAGCAAGAGAGATACGGAGGCGAAGATTGCAGATCTTGAGTACAGGGTATCGAGCTATGAGCACAGCATGCAAGAGTAGGTGGCAAGGAAGGTGGATGAACGCATGGCCGCACATCGAAGCCAGGATCCCCAGCCGTACATTCCTCCTGTAATGGTTAGCCCCTCAGGCAATTGTAGCAGCTGCGCCTCAACGGGGCAGGTGTAACACCCTGAAAATTTGACCAATAAAAACAAAACTCTAATAAATAAAATATTATTGCGACCATATTTGTATCAATTAAATTTAAATGCGATGGAATAAGAATTAACCCTAATTAAAAATTCAACTAAATTATATAAAAATAAAAAATGGGTAATATTAATCTCGAGTGAATCCATTGGTAGGAATAACACAAATATTGAGTAAAATCCGTATATGCAAAAATTAGGAATTATAGAATCAAATTTATATAGGAAATAGACTAAAATGGGAAAAATAGGAAAAAGTCACTATTCATTAGCCCCTAGGTGCTTGATGTGGGCCTAGTCTAGCTCCTCCCCCCTCTGTCGCCACCGTCACCACGCGCCGCGCGCCCGTCGCGCTTGGCCGCCCCGAGCCCCACGCCACCATCGCCGTCGCTGTCGTCGTCGCCACGCGCCGTCGTGTCGCGTCCTATCGCCGCTCCGAGCTGCGCGCCACCGCTGCCGCGCCGTCGCCGTCGCCATCCCTCTGCCGCGCTGCCCTCGCGCCCCGCGCGCCGCGCGCCGTTCCGCCTCCCCTCTGCCGTCGCCGTCGATGTCCATCGCCGTCGACGTTCCGTCGCCGCTTGCCCGTCCCGCCGTCGACGTCGCCATACCGCTGCCGCGCCGCGCCGCCGTCACGTCGCCTCGCACCGCGCGCTCACCGCCTCGCGCCCCGCGCCCCGTGCCCTGTCGCGCGTCGCCGCGTCGCCGTCCCGTCGCCGTCGCGTCGCCCGTCCCGTCGCCGCGCGCCGTCCCCTCGCCGCCTCGCGCCCCGCGCCCCGCGCCCCGCCGCGCCGCTCGCCCGTCCCGCCCCGCGCCCCCCGCCCTCGCCGCCCCGCGCCCCGCCTCGCGCCCCCCGCCCCGCGCCCCGCCGCGCCGCTCGCCCGTCCCCTCGCCGCCTCGCGCCCCGCGCCCCGCCGCGCCGCTCGCCCGTCGTGTCGCCGCCTTGCGCCCCGCGCTGTTGCCGCGCCGCGTCACCGTCGCATCGCCGTCGCCATCGCGCCGAGCCCCATGCCGAGCCGCGCCGAGCCCCGCGCCGCGCAGCCCGCCCGTCGCCATCGCCGCCTGCCGCGCCGCGCGCCGCCCGTTGCGTCGCCATAAGGCCGCCCGCCCCTCTCCCACACCCTATAACCCCCCAGCCCTCCTCTTCTCCCCCACACACATCCCCTCCATCTTTCCCCCTCTTCCCTTCTCCACGCGCCGCCATCGTCGTGCCGCCGTGCCGCCGCCTTCGAGCCGCCGCGCCGCCGCCACGAAGCCGCCGCGCCGCGCCACGACTTGCGCCGCCGTCGCCATCGTCGCCGCCGCCGCCACTGTTGGTATGGCGCTGCCCCCCCTCGCGTCCACCGCCGTCGCCGCCCGGGTGGGCAAGGAGCCGAGAGAGAAAGAGGGAGAAAGGAGCCGGGAGGGAGAGGGAGAGAGAAAAAAGAAAGAAGAGAGGAAAAGAAAAAGAAAAGAAAGAAAAGAGGAGAAAAAGAAAAGAAAGAAAAGAGGAGAGAAAAAGAAAAGGAAAAATAAATAGAAATTAGAGGAAGATTAAGGAAGTTTAGGAAATTTAAAATAATTAGAATTTAATTAAAGATTAATTATAGTCGTAGAATCGCAAAATTTAATATAATTATAGATTATTTTTGGTAATCTCTATAAGTAATCCATCCTCGGTAGATATTCGGATTTAATTGCTAGAAATATTAGCCATGTATTATATTTAATCATGAATTTCGTTTAGTCATAGACCAAATTAAATCATAAATTATAATTTTAGGATCTCGTCCGATATTTAGCTTGCGATAGAGATTTCTAATCTATTACAAGGATATGATACTCAGGCTGACTAAATTAAAAACTTGTGCTAATAAAATATTTATACCCGCGAAATAGTTTAGGATGGATAAATTAAGATCGGATTAGCTCTATTTCACGAAAAAAAATAGATAATGCAAGGCAAGTGATCACTATTCCTTGAACATATTGATCCCAATTGCAAAATTATTTTGTTTACAAATAAAATTACATGCAATGATAAATATCCTACTTGTGATTATGCCATGCCTTGATTATTGTTTACTCTTAAAATCCTTGTAACCATGATTACGTATGAGTCCCTAGTCAATTATGACAATTGCATAGAAATGCTATTCTAGAATCATGCATACTCATATTTATCAAATGCTATATGCTTGGGCAATTACCTTTGGAAAGGTAATTGAGATGCGGCATGTCGAGACATGAGCGCCACATTGCCATGATGTTGATGACATGATTCGTGAAAGGAGAAATAAAATTAAACAATTGTTTTCGACTGGGGCGGACGGAGGATTTGGGTGGTATCTGCAAAAGGCTAGTATCGTCCCCGGTCAATTAAGGACCGAGCCATGAAGTTAAGCATGAAACGACTCCCGTACAACCGTACTTCTCGAATGGGTATATACCTAGCGGATTAGATAGCCGAGCAGAGGCAGTATCCCTGCATAGATGGTTCACCCCTGAGTGAGACAAGTGCGCTACGGTGGGACAGCCGTTGAGGTAGGGCCGAGGGCATGCCCTACATCGGTGTCGCCATTGGTAGGACTGCCATGAGTGTGTGAGAGAGAGAACTTAACTTGAACCATAATTTAATATGTGTGTGAGACTTCCCTTTCTCGGGAGCGCCAGAACTCCTCTCACTGCTAGAAACATGGACGCCTAGAGTGCATGAGGATTTAAGTTCATGGAGCGGGTACTGCCAATGCGAGGTTATCGAAAAGCTTTGCCATGGCGCGTCTCATGTGTTGGGACGAGGCTCATGTGTTGGGCAGTCGCGGAGTGCGGGTAAAGTATACATCCACTGCAGTGTGAGTAAACGAAATCTATTCGGATAGCCGTGCTCACGGTTATTGAGCACCGGGACATGTATTACATTTGGTTAGACTCTAAATTCTTAACTTGTGTGGGATGGGATATTGCATGATGATTTCTATGCTGATGGAGCCACTTCCTGAGAGGCGGGAAGATGGATGTCCTCAGAAAACCATGACGATTCAATGGCGGGAAGCTATCCTTGGGATCACAATGGATGGTGGACAGAACCGTCGTTGTCTATTGAGAACACTGGTATTAAAACTTGATCAGTCTATGCTAGGTTTTAGGCTTGTGAGAAGAATTACAAAACTTGCTTTGTGCAAAAGAACCATAGTCATTCCTTGAATTCCCTCTATCATGTGCATTGTTGTCACGTCCCAAAACGACTCTAAAATATATCCCTTAAATGATGCCTAGAATAATTAAAATCCGTGTGAAAGCCTCCAACAATTAAAATGTGCAAAGTTAAAAGCCAAATAAGGCTTAGAGGATTTTTGTAAATTTCCTAAAAGCCTAAAATGCGTAAATAAATTTTAGTGGAATTTTCAGAGCACAAATAATAATTATTAAGAAATAAACAAAGTTAAAATGATTTTATAAAAAGAAAAACCCTAAAAGTCCCCCTTCCCTCCCTTGGGCCGGCCCGGCCCATCTCTCCTCCCCCCTCTCTCTCTCTCCTCTCCCCGCAACCCACTCGGCCTCTCCCCGCGCGCGCGCCGCTGACAGGCGGGCCCGCCCACCACCCTCGCTGACGGGTGGGGCCCACTCGTCATCCCCTTCCTCCCGCCGCTCCCACCGCCTCCCCCGCGCCCTAGCGCCGCCGCCGCCGCGAATCCCGCCGCCTCCCGCCGTCCCCGCGTGCAATAAAGTGGGGGGAATCACTCCCCGTGATCCCCTCTCCCTTTCCCCCCATTTTTCCCTCTCTCTCTCGCGTTCAAACAGGCGGATTTGCCCCCGCAAATCTTGCCGGCGCCATTGATGGCGGCCGGACCTCCCACGCCAGTTTCCTTCCCCTCCGGCCGCTCTCTCCCCCTTCCAACCCTATTTAAACCCTCCGCGCGCCTCCCTCGCCCGTTGCCGCCCCTTGCCGCACCGTCTCCCCGCCGGAATCGAGCTCACGCCGTCGCCCTCTCTCTCCTCCATCGCCGACGACCTCCGGCCGCCGTTCTCTGCTCGCCGGGACCGTCTCCCGCCCCGGCGTCGCCTCCTCCGGCTTCGCCGCACCGCCGCCGACCCTGTCCACCCCCTCGCCGAGTCCGCCGACCGCCGGAACGCCGTCGACCCCGTCGACCCGAGCCGCGCTGCCGCCTTCCTCCGCTCCGGCCGCCTTTTTCGTCGTCGCCGTCGACCTAGGGTGAGCCGTGGACCGCCGCCTCTTTTCCCCCTTCCCTTCCCCTCTCTTGGCCGCCGCTCCGCCGTGCCTATGGCCGCCGCCGGCGACCATAGGGGCGCGGGCGCCGCCTCCCGTCGGCCGCGCCAAGTGGCCGCCGCGTGGGGCCCGGCCGTCAGCCGCCCGCGCCCTTGGGTGCGGCTGACGCGCGGGGCCCACGGCGCCGGCCGGTGCGAGCCCGGGTGCGTCCGGTCCACCGTAGACCGTGAGGCTGCCGCGTGGGCCCAACTCCCCCGTGGACCCGGTCCGCGCGCCCCCTCCCCTCGGTTGACGCAATAAACCCTTTTTAAATTAAAATTTAAATGAAAAAATTCGCAAATATTCATTTAAAGAGCATATAAACTTCAAATGGCCATAACTTGGCCATTTGAACTCGGAATTGGACCGTTCAAGTCTCTTTTTTTTCCTTAAAAAGTCAAGAACCCATTTTTGTGCTTTGTTCTTGCTTGTTATATGGAGTTTATTAGAGTAAAAGCCCTTTTATTTTCCGTTGGTTGTGTAGACGTTGCAGCTTCGGAAGATCCGCTCTTCGTGGAGGTTGAAGCCGACGTTTGGGAAAGTGAGCAAGGCAAGTCACATCATCCTTGAACATATTGAATCCCAGTTCATAAAATTATTTTGATTTGAATTATTGCATTATCTCTTTATTTAAATTCCCGCGTTATCACTGTTTTATCTAGCCATGCCTATTTACCTTTGTTATGACCTTATTATTGTTATTGTTATTATTTCCTTGTTCACCCTAGAATAAAAAAAACCCCAACTAGTGGACACTCTACTCATGGTACCACTAGTATGATTTTAGGTAGATGCTTCGCTGGTTAATTAGGCAACATTAGGTGGTTTTACAACTCTAGACTTTGTTAATACTCTTATCACCTGGACACTATGGAATGGTTGGATTATTGTGGAATTGGATTCACACCTCCCCCTCTATTCAAAACCCTCAAAATGGTTTTAGGCTGGGCTCGGGGTGCATGGTTTTGATAGTAGCACCTCGGCCATATAAGGACCGGTCTTCTGGGAAAATTTGGGATCTGTTCTTGTGGTTCAAGGGAAAAATCTTGTCGCTCGTTTAAGTGGGATTTGCCAAAACAAGTCAGTCTAGGGTTTTAGTAAAATTATTGAGATTTATTTGTCAGTCAGTTGGGATTTGATGGGTGAAATGCATTAGGTCCTAGCTGAGGAACATGGGTTGCCAGGTATTTATGCTCTTATTGTTATTACTAGTATGTATCTAATTTCCCCATTATTTTATCGTTATGTGAGTCTGTCTTATTTATTCGCTCTCATGCAAAATGATCTATGCATAAAATTTCGCTCTTATTCGATTCGCTTATTTGAGTCTTTTATTGCTTTATTTAAATTTGGATTTGAGCATGCATTGATCCTACTCCTTTGTCTTCTCTAGATGGCCGGTCACCCACCCAACCACCGCGGAGAAGGCATGATTGATTTTGTGGTAGAGTTGGCACGCATGACGCTGGTGGTGGGCTACCCCAACGCGCCGGAGTACACGACTATTCCACCGCTCAGTGGCGAGCTTCCTCACCGTGTCCGCTTGGAGGTCCATGGCTACGTGGGGACTTGCCTCGCTAATATGGTGGTTGAGGCATCCGGAGGCACAGTAGATCACGCCTGTCAGGAGGCAGCATACCTGATGATGGCCAGACTACGGGAGCGCCACAACTACATCTTCCATGACACGGCGTACCGCTTCCACCCTCGTCGAGCCAACGGTGATGATGTCAGCACCTTCCGTCCAACAGCCGGCGAGAACGACACTACCTTTGGTCACATGTGTGCTGTGATGAGGGGATTGGATAGGATGCACTCGGACCTGCACAAGGCGACCAAGGCCTTGAATGATGGGAAGCTCATGAGGATCGTCGCTCTAAAGGACGAGGTAGCGCGCCTGAAGAGGGAGAATGCTCAGTTAAAGGGTCTTCCCGCGCCAGGAGGAGTCCGGATCCGCACTACGCCCCGCAAGACGACGACTGCACCCGTGCGCATCCAGCTTGCGCCCAGGAACCCACCTCCGCCCGCAGCTCCCGCAGCACCTCCAGTTCCGCCCGCAGTTCCTGCAGCTCCAGCTCCAGCTCCCGTTCACATGTCAGCTCCCGCGTCCGCTCTCTCCTTCGCTCTAGCATCAGCCGCCAGGGGTCCAGCCAGTGGCAACGGAGGTTGGTTGTCTGCTACTCCCAGTGGCAGCCGCGATCTCAGCAGCAGCAGCTCCAGTGGCTCAGAGTCGGGCAGCGGCGAGACTTATCTGCCAGGCTCCAGGAGTCGCTCAGAGGGACCTGGTGACGAGCAGGAGGACGCCTTCGACTCCACCGACCGCAGGAGCCGTTCCGAGCATTAGGCTCGTTTTCCATTAGTTTATCGATTGTCTAGCTTTTGTTTGTTAGTTTGTGTGTTTAGGTTGCTTGCTTGGGGTCAGTCGACGGTCGATATCATGTGCCTATGATATGGCTGTCTTAATAAGGATTTTTGCTTGCTTTTTAAGTGTTTTAATTCAGAACAGAACAATTGCAGTTTAAATTCCTATATAATAAAGCTTAGTTCTTGAGCATCTGTTTTTCTCCGTTTCCCCGTCTGCTCTTCCTCCAGATGGTCTACACCAGGACTGGCACCCGCACGACAGGCGAGGGCAGCAACGGTGAAGAACGCGCCGATGGTGTGCACCCCAGCAGTGATTCCGGCAATGGTCCGCCACCACTTCCCGAAAATCCGACACTGGCCCAAGTTATGGCACATCAGACTCAGATGATGGCAGCCATGATGCAGCAGATGCAGCAGTAGCACCAGCAGATGCACCAGAGGATGATGCAGCACGCCGAACAGCAGCACCAGCAGTTTGGTCCCCGTCCCCCTTAGTCCAGGTTGCCAGAGTTTCTACGTGTCAGGCCACCCACCTTCTCCAGCACCACCAACCCCATGGAGGCGAATGACTGGCTCCATGCCATAGAGAAGAAGCTGAATCTCCTGCAGTGCAATGATCAGGAGCAGGTTGCTTTCGCCACCCACCAGCTTTAAGGTCCTGCGTCAGCTTGGTGGGACAATCACATGGCCACCCGCCCGCCAGGCACTGAAGTCACTTGGGCGGAGTTCTGTCGTAGCTTCAGGAAGGCGCAGGTGCCAGACGGGGTCGTGGCACAAAAGAAGAGGGAATTCCGGGCACTCCATCAGGGCAACAGGACAGTGACCGAGTATCTTCACGAGTTCAATCGCCTCGCGCGATATGCACCGGAGGATATCCGCACTGACGCCGAGAAGCAGGAAAAGTTCATGGCAGGTCTGGATGATGAGCTGACCAACCAACTGATATCTGGGGACTACGCCGACTTTAAGAGGCTAGTTGACAAGGCAATCCGTCAGGAGGATCAACGCAACAAGATGGACAGGAAGAGGAAGGCCGCTCAGTTCAGGGCACCTTAGGGAAGTCACCAGAGGCCGCGCTTCACTCCCGGACAGCAGGGTGGACCTACCACCATGATCGTCCGTCAGCACCGCCCGTTCAACTCCAGCAACTTCCACCAGGGCGCTAGTGGCAGTCAGAACCACCATGGAGGTCAGCCCAACCACGGTGCAGCTCCACGCCCACCAGTGGCACCAGCACAGTCAGGCCCGTCCGCGCAAGCAAAGAAGGAGACTGGAGCAAAACCAGGGTCCTGTTTCAACTGTGGCGAGCTTGGCCATTTCGCCGACAAATGCCCGAAGCCTAGGCGTGCCGGGCCAAGGTTTATCCAGGCTCGTGTCAACCACGCGTCTGCAGAGGAGGCACAAGCAGCACCGGAGGTCGTACTGCGTACGTTCCCTGTTAACTCAATCCCTGCAACAGTACTTTTTGATTCTGGTGCAACGCATTCGTTCATTTCAAAGAAGTTTGTCGGGATGCATGGGTTAATAAGAGAGGAACTTAGCACACCGATGTGGGTTCATACCCCAGGGAATAGTTCCACTTCGGTTCAATTCAGCCCTTCTATAACAATAGAAATTCAAAGATCACCATTTCTAGCCAACCTCATTCTCCTCGAATCCAAAGACCTAGATGTCATTCTTGGGATGGATTGGCTGACCAAGTTTAAGGGAGTCATCGATTGTGCGAATCGCACAGTCACCTTAACCAACGAGAAGGGAGAAACCGTGGTGTACAAATCACTAGTCTCACCAAAGCAAGGGGTCTCCTTGAACCAGATCGAGATGGAAATCCCGGTGGTCACCGAGGAGAAGAATTCGAGGAAGTTGGAAGACATACCCATAGTTTGCGAGTATCCAGAAGTGTTCCCCGAAGACCTCACTACCATGCCACCCAAGAGAGAGATTGAATTCCGAATTGATTTGGCACCGGGAACCGCGCCAATTTACAAGAGACCGTACCGGATGGCGGCCAACGAACTAGCAGAGGTCAAGAAGCAGGTTGATGAGCAGCTGCAGAAAGGGTACATACGACCAAGTACTTCACCTTGGGGTGCTCCGGTCATTTTTGTGGAGAAAAAGGATAAGACGAAGAGGATGTGCGTCGATTATCGAGCATTCAACGAGGTCACAATCAAGAATAAATATCCTTTACCGCGGATCGATGATTTGTTTGATCAACTGAAGGGAGCTAAGGTGTTTTCTAAGATAGACCTGCGATCAGGCTACCACCAGTTGAGAATTCGGGAAGAGGATATTCCAAAGACGGCCTTTACCACTCGGTACGGGCTGTATGAGTGCACGGTTATGTCTTTCGGACTTACCAACGCACCCGCATTCTTCATGAATCTAATGAACAAAGTGTTCATGGAGTTTCTGGACAAGTTTGTTGTGGTATTCATCGACGACATACTTATCTACTCAAAGTCCAAAGAAGAACATGACCAGCATCTCCGTCTGGTACTTGAGAAGTTGAAGGAGCACCAGTTATACGCCAAGATCAGCAAGTGTGATTTTTGGTTGACGGAAGTCAAATTTCTGGGTCGTGTTATTACATCTCAGGGTGTGGCAGTTGATCCATCGAACGTGGAGTCAGTCACCAAATGGACCCCACCTAAGACCGTGTCGCAGATTCAGAGTTTCCTTGGACTTGCGGGTTATTACCGCCGATTCATCGAGAACTTCTCCAGGATCGCCCGACCCATGACTCAGTTGCTTAAGAAAGATGAGAAGTTTAAATGGACAGCTGAGTGCGATAAGAGTTTTGAGGAGCTCAAAAAGATATTAGTATCCGCACCAGTTTTGATTCTGCCCGACCAGATGAAAGACTTCCAAGTCTATTGCGACGCATCCCGCCACGGACTTGGATGTGTCCTAATGCAAGAGGGCAGAGTGGTTGCGTATGCCTCGCGGCAGTTGCGTCCACACGAAGGGAATTATCCAACTCATGACCTGGAATTGGCAGCAGTGGTCCATGCTTTGAAGATCTGGAGGCACTATCTGATTGGCAACCGCTGCAAAGTATATACGGACCATAAGAGTCTGAAATATATCTTCACCCAACCGGACCTAAATCTCCGACAACGAAGATGGTTGGAACTAATCAAAGACTATGACATGAGCATTCACTACCACCCGGGTAAAGCCAATGTGGTGGCAGACGCACTAAGCAGGAAGAGTTACTGCACTACCCTATGCATCGAGGGCATGTGTGAGGAATTGCGGCAGGAGTTTGAGCATCTCAACGTGGGAATTGTGGAACACGGGTTCGTAGCCGCTCTGGAGGCACGGCCTACGCTCGTCGATCAAGTTAGAGCCACTCAAGTGCATGATCCTGAAATAGCAGAGCTGAAAAAGAACATGAGAGTCGGAAAGGCTCGGGATTTCCTTGAGGATGAACACGGCACAATCTGGTTGGGACAAAGATTGTGTGTACCTGAAGACAAGGAACTGAAGGATTTGATACTCACCGAGGCTCATCAGACCCAGTACTCCATTCATCCAGGCAGCACCAAAATGTGTCAAGACCTCAAAGGAAAGTTTTGGTGGGTCAGCATGAGGAGAGAAATAGCTGAATTCGTCGCACTCTGCGATGTTTGCCAACGAGTGAAAGCAGAGCACCAAAGACCAGCAGGTCTACTCCAACCTCTTCAAATCCCAGAATGGAAATGGGAGGAGATTGGAATGGACTTTATAACAGGACTGCCCCGGACGTCATCGGGTCATGATTCAATCTGGGTAGTCGTGGATTGACTCACCAAGGTGGCTCACTTTATACCAGTACATACCACCTATACGGGAAAGAGATTGGCAGAATTGTACCTCGCAAGGATCATGTGTTTGCATGGGGTACCCAAGAAGATAGTATCTGACCGAGGTAGTCAGTTCACCTCAAAGTTTTGGCAGAAACTGCAAGAAGAATTGGGGACCCGTTTAAATTTCAGTACCGCCTACCATCCGCAGACAGATGGTCAGACCGAGCGAGTCAATCAAATCTTGGAAGATATGTTGAGAGCTTGCGCTCTTGATTTTGGTGGAGCTTGGGACAAAAGCTTGCCATATGCGGAATTCTCGTACAACAACAGCTACCAGGCCAGTCTACAGATGGCACCGTTTGAAGCTTTATACGGCCAGAAGTGCCGCACACCTCTCTTCTGGGATCAGACAGGCGAGCGTCAACTGTTCGGGACAGAGGTATTAGCGGAAGCAGAAGAGAAAGTCAGAACCATCAGGGAAAGGTTGAGGATTGCCCAGTCTCGACAGAAGAGTTACGCGGATAACCGCCGAAGGGAGCTCACTTTTGAAGCAGGGGATTACGTGTATCTTCGCGTCACTCCGCTCCGGGGAGTACACCGTTTTCAGACGAAAGGCAAGTTGGCACCACGCTTCGTCGGACCATACAAAATCCTGGAACGAAGGGGGGAAGTTGCTTATCAGCTAGAACCTCCATCCAATATGATCGGCACCCATGACGTGTTCCACGTGTCCCAATTAAAGAAGTGCTTAAGGGTACCTGAAGAACAGGCTGATTCGGAACACATTGATATCCAGGAGGACCTAACATACGTGGAAAAGCCGGTTCGTATACTTGATACCAGCGAAAGAAGAACCAGAAACAAGGTCACTAGGTTTTGCCGAGTTCAGTGGAGTCATCATTCCGAAAAGGAAGCAACCTGGGAAAGGGAAAATGAGTTGAAAGCCGCCCATCCGCACCTTTTCGCCAGCTCCTTCGAATCTCGGGGCCGAGATTCCGTTTAAGGGGGGTAGGTTTGTCACACCCCGAAGTTCTCCTCCCAAGCCTAAATTTTAATTTATAAATAACCCTAAGAAAATACCGGTGCAAAGCAAGAGTAAACCCTTTTAAATCAATGCAAATAATAATCGGAATTGGCATGTGGAATTTTTCTTGAGTTCTACATGTCGAAACTCACTAACAGGATTTTTAGTGGAATTTTCAGAGCCCTAGAAGTAATTTTAACCAATTAAAATTGAGCAAGCAATATTTTAATTCCAGGGAAAATCCTTTTTTCTTTTTCCTCCCTTTTTCGAATGGGCCGCTGGCCCATTCTCTCCTTTCCTCCCCCTCCTCTCTGCTGGGCCGGCCGCAGGCCGAGGCCCAGCCAGGCCGCCCCGCCGTCCTCCTCTCCCGGGGTCGCCGACACGTGGGGCCCACCTGTCGGGTCCTTCCCCAACCTCCCGCCGCTCCCGCCGCGCCGCCGTGCCCGCAACCGTCCCCGCGCCCACGTCTCCGCCTCCTCCGGGCCACGTCGGCCACGCCCGCGCGTGCGCCGCGTTCCCCGCGCCCACTCCCCTCTCTCTAACGCCCGCGCCCGCGCCCGAGATGGCCGGGATTCGATTTTCGAATCCCGCGTCTCTCTCCTCCCCCACTCCCCCACGTCGGCCGGCGATTCCCGCCACGTTCGGTCCTCTCTCTCCCTATTTAAGCTTCTCCGTCGCCCCCTCTCGCTTTTTCCCCATTTCGCCGAACTCTCCCGAGTCTCCCATCGCTCCCGCACCGTGCAACCTCTTGCCGCCGCCTTTTCCGCTACTCCGGCCGCCGCTAGCCGCCGCTAGGGTCGCCGCCGCACCGTGCCGTCGCCGCCGTCGGGTTCGCGTGGCCGAGATCCACCCCGTCCACCCCTCCTTCGTCGAGGTCCGCCGCCGGAGCGCCATTCCCATCGTGCGACGGTGAGGGTTGCCATGTCCGCCGCCTTCGGCCGGCATTCCCGTCTCCTATGGCCTCTCTCTTCATCTCTAATCTCTTTCTTTTCGTTCTTTAGGTCATCCCGGTCGCCGTCCGCCGCGTGTCAACCTCCCTCCGTCGTTCCTCGTCGCCGGTCGCCGCCGTTTCCCCTCCGGTGAGGACTCCCTCCCCTCTCCTTTCCTTTCCCGATTCCCCGTGCGTCGCCGCCGCCCGCGCTCGCCGTCGCCTTCGGTCGTGGCCGCCGTCCGCTGCCGCCGCTTTCGCGTCGTCTTTGCACCGTCGCCTCCGCCGTCGGTTGCCGTCGCCGGCAACGCGTTCGCACGCGCGCGCCGTCGCCATCGCGCGGCCGGTAGCCCGGCCTTGAGCCAGGCCGAGCTGGGTCGCCGCCGCCCGTCCGATCGACCCCAAGGGCGATCTGGGCCGTCGGTCCCGTGGACCGGCGGTGGACCACCCGCGTGGTCCCGGTCCACGGTGAACCGCCCTCCCCCTTGAGTCGCTGCCGAGTGGGCCCGCTAGCCGGCGCCCCTTTCCTTCCCCCCTTGAGCCGCTGACCAGTGGGGCCCGCCTGTCGGCGCCGCGCCACCCCCCTTTGATGACGTCAGCCCTGGGAAATATTGCGCAATAAAGTATTTAAGGATTTTTGTTATAGTAATAAACACAGTGAATGTTCTAAAATTCATAACTAATTCATCCGAGCTCCGTTTAAGCCCATTCAAGTCTCAGTAAATCAAGAAAAATGTGTAGAATCCATTAAAAATGGTTTTGTTCTCTGTTTCAGTAGTCTTATAGCCTGTTTGCAATGTTTGCCTTGTATGTCGCTAGATTCCGGCTCTTCCGACGCTCCGGTGTACTTCGAAATAGTCGCCGAGGTTCCTCCAGCAGCAGAGCAAGGCAAGTCATGCTTGTCACTTGATCATATTGATGCTATATTGCAAATGTCCTAATGTTTTCTTTCAAATGCCGCATTTGTTTTGCAAATATAGTATGGGATGGTTACCTATTGTTACAGCCATGCTTTTGGATACCATGCTCCTTTGTTAGCTTGGGTTATAACATGATTAGACTTTGGACTAGGAATTGCTTAGCCATGCTTAGTTCAAATAGCACACAATGGGGAAATCTCATTTAAAACCTAGACTATAGGCTTATATGATAATGTTGGATTAGTACCACCGCTCTGGTGTTGGTTAAATAAAATGAATCACATGGTGGGCTGTGGGTGCATGGTTTTGCTGGTCGTACCCATGGCAATTAAGGACCGGTTCGCGGGATGCCCTGGAAGAACTTATCGTACTTACCACAAGCCAGCGTGGGCAACGGCTGGGCTTGTAGTGTAGCTTTCCAATAGTCGACGGATCCAGGCAAGGGTGGGCGTGATGGAGCGGGGCGGGCCCTGCGACGGCCTCTGTCGCTTCCGGATTCACCTAGGCACGAGAGGGGACTGCCCGTTGCCCGCTGGGGACGGGGGTGAAACCTGAGGTGTGGTGTGCTTGGCTAGAGGGGGTTACGCGAAGGGTCCTGTCACAGCCTCTTTCCGATATGTCGTGGTGGCATGTCGGCGCACGGAAACGTGTTGTGGGGCTGTGTCTTGTGGGTACAATTGTACACCTCTGATCAGAGTAAAACTATTCGAATAGCCGTGCCCGCGGTTATGGGCGGTCAACCAGATTCACCGTGATTAGACTCACATTAGTTTAGTCTAATGAAATTGGATGGTATAGGTGGATGGTTGGGCCTGTTGCAACGTGGTGTAGTGTTGGACAGTGGATGATTAATACTGCTTAATTATTACAACTGTTTAAACCTTTCAACTTCTGTTTATAAATGCTCACTTTATGCAAATGAACCACTCTAGCTCTTCTTTGATGATCCCCTGCATCATGCCTCTATTCCGGTATGACTTGCTGAGTACAGTGGGTAGTACTCAGTCTTGCTCTATTTTTCCCAACCCCAGAGTACGAGTATGTGTCAGATGAAGGTTTCTCCGAGGAGTAGGCTTCGTCCGTGCCGTCGAGGATGCCTGTGGAGTGGTGTTCCCGCTGCGGTTCTAGTCAGAGCTTAGCTCCTGTTGTCTCTTTTGTTTTCCGCTGCATTTTTGTAAGACTTTTATGATGTTTGTAAGACGTGGATCTGAATGTCAATATTGTCGTTTGTGTACCCCGGCCGGTCCTGGACGGGGATTTTAATGCACATTCTGCTTGGAATTCTATTCGGGAATTTCTGGGCGTGACAATAGTCGAGTGTCATGGCACAGGGCCGGTGTCCTGCTGCTAGGGGCTCAGTCCTGCCTACCTGTCCCGGGGGTTCCGGCCATAGGTGGGGTTGGGTCGGTACTCTTGTTTATGGCTAGGATGGGTTGGAAACTATGTCATGTCTTTCATCTGTATACCGTGGTGGTATGTGGCACGTGGTTACACGTGAGGAAGATGTGTCTTGTGGGTAAAGATGTACACCTCTGATCAGAGTATAACCTATTCGACTAGCCGCGCCCTCGGTTATGGGCAAGCCAAGCAATGTACTCAAGTTAGTATTTTAATTCTTAAAACCTGCCTAACAGCTAAAATGTGGAATGGATGGCCTGGGTTGGTGTCACGCCCGGAATTTCTACCCAAAATTCCAAACGCTTACATGTGTGTGAACCCTCGTCCAGGAATCAGCCGAGGCACACAATAACAAATTGATAATAGAGTACAATTATTACTCTATTATCAATTTGTTATTGTGTGCCTCGACTGATTCCTGGACGAGGGTTCACACACATGTAAGCGTTTGGAATTTTGGATAGAAATTCCGGGCGTGACAAGTTGGTATCAGAGCCAGGTGACCCTAGGTTATGCCAAATGGTTACCCATAGAAGCCCTCTAAAAATATTGGAAAAGTAGAACTGTTCTCATCTCCTTCTCTTTTAATTAAACCAAACTAATAGCACATGCACTTCATAATCTCTTTTAGTGGTTCCCGTTCAAAATTTATTTTAGCGTTGTTAGTACTGTACATCTATTACTGTACTAATGGCTCATTTTACCAGCAAAAGTTTTACAACATTGTTTTATTTAATCCTGATGCAATAAAATAAATTTAGCATGTTGATTTTATAACTTTCTTTTATTTCTTTTGGAACCTGTTATTCAAAAGCACAAAATTTGTGACCTTGTTTCCAACTGTTTCAACTTATCTTGCAAGATTGGTTTACTTATTTACTTACCTTTTTACTTTGATTTTCAAACTTTATTCAAATTAATCCAAAAACTTGTGCTATTGATTGAATAAATGTCTTAACTCCCTCCTTTCACTTGTCTTTAGATGCCGCGCTACAAGCCTGAGTACTTGTTTGGTGTTGAGGGATTTGTCCAGGAGTTGCGTACGATGTCCTTTGTCATAGGATTTGGGACTGCCCCTTTTTGTGCCCAGATTCCTCATGATCGTCACGAAGAAAAGTGCCGAGTCAAAGTCACCTTGAACAGTAATAGTGAAGATATCCCCTTAGTGATGTTCGAAGCTGGAGGAAGAAACTACATCCATGCATGTCAGGAGGTGGCAAGGATCGCCATAAGAGAGCTCCGCGATCGCTACAGTGATCAGTTGGCCGACACTGAGTATCGCTACCATCCACGCCAATCACAGGGAAGTGATCGTGGCAGCTACCTTGAGACTGAAGGAATTGAGAATGATGCTACCACAAGGCATTTGGTTGAGATGCTGTGGGCTATGGATGAAATCCGTGCGGAGACTGTGTTAGCAGCTCAAGATCGTGAAGACTGGAATCGTGGTAAGATTTGCAAGTTAGAGGACAAGGTGGATCGTTTGGAGAAGGAACTAGCCGCGTTGAAGGGAGAAGCACCACCGCAGAAGGCTAGGATTCATCTTACCGCAAGGAAGAGAGCTCTATTTGTCCCTCGTTACCAATTGGCGCCAAAGGTCCGTGTGGTGGAGAAAGAAGTTACCCCAGCCCTAGCGGATCCTCCGGTCGTCAATGTAAGTGATGATGAAGGAGAAGAATCGAAGCGCACCCATTCAAAGGTTGAGTGGGGAGCAACTCAGGATGATGAAGACGAGCCGAACGAGCCTTCAATCAACTCCGATGCCCGGAAGAACTAGAAGCCTTGTCAAGCCGTTGTCTTAGATCGTTGTGTTAGTTTGTTTGTTTAAGTTTGGTTGTGTGTGTCTCGCATGTGATTTACATCAGTGGTGGGATGTAAGTGCATGCGTTTGTTGTTTTCGAGTGTTAGGAAGTTGGTGAGTTTAGTGGTGTGAGAGTCTTCAGTTTTGTAATAATGAAACTCACTAAAGATCAATAAAAGTTAAATTAATTCCCTGTCCTAAGTAGTTTTCCCCGGTTTCTCTTCTTGTGCCCTGTCCATGCCAGATGGTGCTCACTCGCCGCAACGGGAATGGCCCCAACAACAACAATAACAACAACAATGGAGAGAATCCCACTCTTGCCCAAGTCCTGGCTCAACAGACACAGCTTATGAACATGATGATGCAGCAATTTCAGAACCAGCAGAACCAGGGGAATAACCATGCACCTCCCCAGAACAAGTTAGCAGAATTTCTTCGTGTGAGGCCGCCTATTTTCTCTAGCACCACTAATCCTGTTGAAGCTGGCGATTGGCTGCATGCCATAGAGAAAAAGTTGGATTTGCTTCAGTGCACTGATCAGGAGAAGGTCTCATTTGCATCACACCAGCTACATGGCGCAACCTCTGAATGGTGGGATCACTTCCGCCTAAACAGGACTACTGCTGAACCTATCACTTGGCTTGAGTTTACCGCTGCTTTCCGGAAGACACATATACCATCGGGAGTGGTGTCTCTCAAGAAGAAGGAATTCAGGTCGCTCACCCAGGGATCTCGCTCTGTCACGGAGTATCTGCACGAGTTCAATCGTCTGGCTCGTTATGCTCCGGAAGATGTGCGCACTGATGAAGAGCGTCAGGAGAGGTTCTTGGAAGGACTTAATGATGAGCTTTCTTATCCACTCATGACTGGGGATTATCCTGATTTCCAGAAGTTAGTGGATAAGGCTATTCGCCAGGAGGACAAGTACAACCGCATGGAGCAAAACAAACGCCGGGGGAATAATCAGAGGCCGCTCTTACTTTAGAACCCCAGTCCATGCCACAGGGAGGTTCTTCGTCTGTTGTTCGTCCGCAGCGTCAGTTCTTCAACAGCAATGCTGGCAACAACATCCGCAATCAAGCTCCACGCCCTGTTGCAGTTCCAACACAACAACAATCTGCCAAGAGGGAGCAAGGCAGCAAGCCCGTGGTGTGTTTCAACTGTGGTGAACCAGGACATTACGCTGACAAGTGTCCGAAGCCCCGACGCGTGAAGGTTGTCCCTACACAGAGCAACTCTACCGCACCAGCACCAAAGGCCCGTGTCAACCATGTTACTGCTGCAGAAGCTCAAGATGCTCCAGATGTGATTTTGGGTACGTTTCTTGTTAACTTAGTTCCTGCAACAGTGCTTTTCGATTCTGGTGCTACACATTCATTTTTATCTATGAGTTTTGCGGGAAATCATGGGATGGAAGTAGAAGATCTTAGACGTCCTTTGATGGTTAGTACCCCAAGTAATCAAGCACTCTCTTTGCAACGTAGCCCCTCTGTCAGAATAGAAATTCAAGGAATACCATTTCTGGCCAATCTTATCCTGTTAGAATCCAAAGACCTTGATGTCATCCTAGGGATGGACTGGTTAGCCAGACATAAAGGTGTGATAGACTGTGCCAACAGAAAAGTAACTCTCACCAGCAATGATGGTCGAGTTGTAACTGTTCATGCATTGTCTTCTGAGTCATTAAGGTCAAGTCTGAACCAAATAATTTTGGAAGAGATTCCTATAGTCAGGGAGTATCCCGATGTGTTCCCAGATGATTTACCTGGTATGCCGCCTAAAAGGGATATAGAGTTCAGAATAGATTTGGTACCAGGAACAACTCCGATCCATAAGAGACCTTATAGAATGGCAGCCAATGAGTTGGCAGAAGTCAAAAGGCAAGTAGACGATTTGCTTCAGAAAGGGTACATCAGACCGAGTTCATCTCCATGGGGAGCTCCAGTTATTTTTGTGGAAAAGAAAGATCATACCCAGAGGATGTGTGTGGACTATCGTGTACTAAATGATGTGACTATCAAGAATAAGTACCCGCTACTCAGAATTGATGATTTGTTTGATCAGCTTAAAGGTGCCACCGTTTTCTCCAAGATAGATCTTCGATCAGGGTATCACTAGTTGAGAATCAAAGAGGAAGATATACCTAAGACAGCTTTTACCACTAGATATGGATTGTTCGAATGTACTGTTATGTCTTTTGGACTTACCAATGCCCCCGCTTTCTTCATGAACTTGATGAATAAGGTGTTTATGGAATACCTAGACAAGTTCGTGGTAGTCTTTATTGATGACATTCTTATCTACTCCCGAACCAAAGAAGAGCATGAGGAACATCTTCGCCTTGCACTAGGGAAACTACGAGAACATCAATTGTATGCCAAGTTTAGCAAGTGTGAATTTTTGTTGTCGAAAGTGAAGTTCCTTGGTCACGTCATCTCAGCAGGAGGAGTTGCCGTTGATCCTAGTAATGTGGAATCCGTAACCAGCTGGAAACAACCGAAGACAGTTTCAGAGATCCGCAGTTTCCTAGGCCTCGCAGGATATTATCGGAGGTTTATAGAGAATTTCTCCAAGATTGCTAAGCCCATGACACGACTACTTCAGAAAGATGTAAAGTACAAGTTGTCACGCCCTAAAAATCGCCTAAATTAAAAATGCACATTTTAAATCATTTTTAGAATTTTATTTTAAAAGCCTACAAGCTAAACCCTAATTTTCTAGGAAAATTTTCAATATAAAAATGAGCTAGATAAAATTTTATTAAATACTATGCTTGCTCCTCTATTTTCTAGAATTTTCTGGGAATTATTTGAGCAAGGGAAGTATTTTATTTAATTGAAACAACATTTCATAAATTGTTTTATTTGAAAAAGTCCAAAAAACCCCTCCCTAGGCCGTTGGGCCGTTTCCGGCCCAACTCTCTCTCTCTCCCCGCGCGCGGTCCACGCCGGCCCAGCCGCCGCCCGCCCTCTCTCTCGTGGGACACTGACATGTGGGGCCCACATGTCAGGCCCTTCTCCTACCTCCGGCCGAGCCGCCCGAGCCGCCGCTTTGCCGCCGCCTTCCACCTCCAAATCCGCCTCAATCCGACCCCGATTCCTCCGGGTTTTTGAGGGGTTTTGTTCCTCTCGTTCTCCTCTTTCTTTTTCCCCAAGAATCGGAGCGAATCGTTGAGGATTTGATCCGAATCGAGTTCGTTTTGATTTTATCCCTAAAACCGAGTTTGGATTTTTCCCGAGTCGATTCCTCTCGTTTGGAGTTCGATCTCTTCAATCCAATGCTTTATAAAGCTTCCCCTCGTCGTCCTCTTCCGTTTGCCCCCTCTCTCGTCCTCTCCCGTGCCCCGTAGCGCCGCCGCCACGCGCGCCAAGCTCGCCGCCGCCACCGGCCGTCTTCGGCATCGTCGCCGCGCCGTCTCCGCCGTCGCCGCCGCTTGCCGCCGCCGCCAAGAGGTGCGCCGTGGTGAGGGGAACCTCGGCCGCCTGTCCTCCTTCGCCGCCGACCGCCGTAGCTCGCCGTCGCCGTCGACCCGAACCGCCGCCATCGTCTTCCTCGTCGCCGGCCGTCGTCGTTCATCGTTTGTCGTCGTGGTGAGTACCATCGGGTTCGTCTCGATGTCCTCTACGCGTAGGTGCTCTCCAAATCCGCGGCCGACCATCCAAACGCCGGCGAGCTTGCTAACCCTAGCCGGCCGGCCATGGATGACGTCATGCTGACGTCATCATCTCCTTTTTCTTTTCTTTTTTCCAATTTTCTAACAGATTAAAACTTCAGAAAATCATAACTAAATAACCGTAGATCCGTTTCAGGTGGTTCAAGTTGCTAAATTTTTCTAAAATCAAGATCTACATGTTAAAAATATCCACATGTACTGTTTATGCTTGTTTTTGTACTGTTTTGTTGATTTTTGTTTAATTGCTTTAGTTTCCGACGTTCCGGAGGAGAGCGTTTCCGTTGAGGAAGGTTCCGAAGCGTTTGCGGAAGCCCAAGGCAAGTCACACAGATCCCAAACAACCCTTTGAGCATGTTGAACCCGTTTAAAGCTATTATTTTATTTCAACTATGCATTGTTTTTGAATGTCATCGGGTGGTGAACTTTCCCAATAAATTAATGGCCGAAGATGATCTTTATTTTCCTATGGGTTATAATTTGATTAGCATGAACCTTATACATTGGATTGGTTCAGCTAAATGCTTTATGTAAGTTTGCTTAGCCATGCTTAGAAACATTAGCTAACTAAAGGGGTTAAATATAAATTATATCACATAATTATTATTGTTAATTATGGTTATATTCAATGGTAGCTCACGATGGTAAATCGTGTGATGATAATTAATTGATAATTAAAACCTGGATATGGTGGGTTGTGAGCATATGGTTTTAATGGTTGTGCTCATGACAATTAAGGACCGGTTCGCGAGCTACTGTTGTGAAACATTTATCGTGCCAACCACAAGCCAGCGTGGGCAATGGCTTTATCTTTTGTATAGCGTGATTCATTATAGTGCGCCAGACTGAGAAGTGGCGAGAAGTCCATGGGGGTCGCTGGGGAGTCCATGTCTTGTTTATAAGGGGGTGATTATGATCCAGGAAAGGTGCGCTGTAATGGGTTATGTTGTGCGAGGGGTATTGTCACGACTCCTTTCCGAGGTACCGTGGTGGTATTGAGGCACATGGTGACATGATGTGGGGTTGTGTCTTGTGGGTACAGTGGTACACCTCTGATCAGAGTTTAATCTATTCGAATAGCCGTACCCGCGGTTATGGGTGAGTTGAGCAATGTTTTTCGTGATTAGTCTCACACTACTCATTAATGGTAATAATGTGATAATTAATTTAATTCCTGGTTTGGAATGGTTAATTCCTGGTTTGGAGGTTTAATTTGTTCAACTGGGGTTGGTTGTTCAAATGTGGTTGGGCCTATGCAACATGGGTGTGTTGTATGGTGTTTATTTAATATTGATTAATTATACAACTGTTTTACTATTCTCTTAAATATTTATTAAATGCTGTTTTCTGCAAATGAACAATATTATGCCATCCTTTGTTATCCTGTGCACTTGCATATTTGCTGTGTGGCTTGTTGAGTATGTCATATGCTCATTCTTGCAATATTCATTCATCAGAAGAGGAGTACCTCAGTGAAGGTGATGATCTGGAGGATTAGGCTTGTTCTCGGTTAAGATGCCTGTGGAGTGGAATCGCCATAGCTGTTCCGTAGTTTGTTATAGTTTTATTTCCGCTGCGTAGAATGTTTTCTTTGAGAGGAACTATCTACCTCTGTAATATTTTATTATTTGCGAATATTCGATAGTTAATTATTTGTACTCTATTATCAAATTGTCATTGTGTGCCTCGGTTGATTCCAGGACGAGGGTTTAACACACATGTAAGCGTTTGGAATTTTGGATAGAAATTCCGGGCATGACAAGTTGGTATCAGAGCCACCTTGACCTTAGGATAAGCCAAATGGTAAACCTTAAGTAGCCTTCAAAATATTTTGAAAATAGAACTGCTCTTCTCTATTCTCTTACAAATTAATTAAGTTGGCAGCACATGCAAGGTTATGCACAAAATTTATTTAAGTCAATTTCTTTTCTTTTAAAAGCAAAAAGTTGTTCTTCCCAAAATGCTTCTTTTTTTCTCTTTACCAAATCTTATTGATTAGTCGGCACTGTACATCTATTATGGTATCGATACAATCATGATAGCACTAGTACTACTCATCTTTCTTATGGTGACATTGTACCGTGCTTATAGTAGGTCTTAAGTATGTTGGTTTTATTTTATCCACTTGTCCAAACTGATTTGTCTCTGTTCAAAAGTTAAATTCAAAAATATATATATATATATATATAATAGCTTGAAATGTGTCTTTTCTTTTATTTTCTTCCTTTTTGGTCAAAATCAGTTAAGTCTAGTTGGTGCAGCTAACTTAAAAATATGCATTAATTCCTCTCTTCCATGTTTCTTTAGATGCCGCCCCATTCACCGAGAAATTTGATCGAGGTGTTAGGATTCGTCAGGGAGCTGAGGTTGATGGCTTTTGAGGTAGGTTATGAAGTTGCTCCCGAGTATCGCCAGATTTCCCATGACCCCGACGAGGAGAAATGTCGTGTTCGTGTGACGTTGGCTAGTGATAGTGAAGACCTTCTGTCTTTTAAGTTCGAAGCTGGAGGAAGATCGTACTGCCATGCTTGTCAAGAAGCAGCTTTGGTGGCCATTGGAGAGTTGCGTCAACACTTTGAAGAAGAGTTGGATTCATCAGCTTTCCAGTATCATCCTCACAAGCCTCATGGTCAAGATTACGGAACCTATACCTGTCCTGATGGTGAAGAGAGTGCCACTCTTATGCATGTGGTGCATATGCTTAGTGCTATGGATGCAGTAAGTGTGGAGCGAGACAAAGCAGCTCATGACAGGGAAAACTGGAATCGAGGCAAGATTTGCAAGTTGGAGAGCAAGGTGTACCGTCTACAGAAGGAATTAGCTGAACTTAAAGGAGAAACGCCGCCGCCAACACCCAAGCTTCGCCTCACTCCAAGAAAGAGAACCTGTCCGCCACCTCGTCTCCAGTTAGCTTCGAAGATTCGCGTGATGGGTGAAGCTGTGCCCGATCGAGCTGAACCTGCCATCGACATCATAAGTGATGAGGAAGAGGAGGAAGACCCTGAAGAAAGAGAGCCAGCTACTCCAGAGGAAGAAGATCCATCGCTTCGTTCCGACGCAAGGCGGGAGTAGTCGCTTAGTTAGATCGTTGCCGTAGTTCGTTGTGTTAGATTGCTTGTTTAAGTTTGCTTGTGAGTGTGTGGGTTTTAGTTGTTGCTTACATCATTGGGGGGATGTAACAGCATGAGTCTAGTTCTTTTGCTTGTCAGAGTGTAAGATAGTTGGTGAGATAGTGTTAATGCAACTTAAATGTAATCATACACAGTTAAGAGCAATATAGAATTTAAATTAATTAAATAACTCCGTTCTAAGGGTGTCTCTCTGTCGTTCTTTCCTGTTGTCTCTGCTTATCGTCAGATGGTGAACACGCGCACCGGAAGTGGAAGTGGAAGTGGAAGTGGTAGTGGAGCTACTAACAATGGAGGAGATCCCACGCTAGCTCAGATTCTGGCCCAACAAACACAACTGATCAATCTGTTAGTGCAGCAGGCACAGAATTAGCAGGCGAACAATCAGAACCAGAATCCACCCCCACCTCCCCAAAACAAGTTGGCAGATTTCTTACGTGTGAGACCCCCTACCTTTTCAAGCACCACCAATCCAGTAGAAGCAGGAGATTGGCTGCATGCGGTGGAGAAGAAGTTGGATTTGATCCAGTGTACTGAGCAGGAGAAAGTTTCTTTTGCTTCGCATCAACTGCATGGACCTGCTGCTGAATGGTGGGATCATTTTCGCCAAGGCAGGGTTGAAGGAGAGCCTATTACGTGGCAGGAATTCACGGCTGCTTTCAAGAAGACGCACATACCAGCAGGCGTTGTAGCTCTAAAGAAGAGAGAATTTAGAGCACTCAACCAGGGATCTCGTTCGGTCACCGAGTACCTCCATGATTTCAACCGTTTAGCTCGCTATGCCCCAGAGGATGTTCGTACCGATGAGGAACGTCAGGAGAAGTTTTTGGAGGGACTGAATGATGAGTTGTCTTATGCCTTGATGTCTACAGATTTCCGGGATTTCCAGCAGTTGGTGGACAAGGCGATTCGTCAGGAAGACAAGTATAACCGTATGGAGCAGAAGAAGCGCAGGGCTGCCCAATTCAAGTCACAACAGGGCAGTAACCAGAGGCCGCGTCTCGTTACTGGACCTCAAGCTCCATCGTACCCTCAAGGAGGATCTTCATCAGTTGTCCGTCCCCAACGCCAGTTCTACAACAACAATACTGGTAATCGTGGCAATGACAACCGCAACGTGGTTGCCCGTCCTGCAGCAACTCCAGCTCAGAATCAGCCTGTCAGGAAGGAACAGGGAAGCAAACCAGTGATATGCTTCAATTGTGGTGATCCAGGACATTATGCTGATAAGTGTCCTAAGCCTCGGCGTGTGAAGAACGCTCCAACCCCGAACAACTCCAATGTTCCAGCACCGAAGGCACGTGTTAATCATGTGGTAGCAGCAGAAGCTCAGAATGCACCAGATGTGGTTTTGGGTACGTTTCCTGTTAACTCTATACCCGCAACTGTGCTTTTTGATTCCGGTGCTACACATTCCTTTTTGTCTAAAAGTTTTGCAAGCAATCATGGGATGGAAGTTGTTAGTCTTGGGAGATCTTTACTAGTTAATACCCCAGGCAATCAAGTATTTTCGACACAGTATTGTCCTTCCGCTACCATAGAAATAGAAGAAGTTCCTTTCCCATCCTCGCTTATCTTGCTAGAATCCAAAGATCTAGATGTTATCCTAGGGATGGACTGGTTATCTCGTCACAGAGGAGTTATAGATTGTGCCAACCGTAAGGTGACTATAACCAGTAGCAATGGGGAAACCATTTCTTTCTTTGTGTACTCTCCTAAATCTCATGGTGTGAACTTAAACCAAGTTGCTCTACAAGAGATACCTATAGTACAAGACTACCCAGACGTGTTTCCCGAGGATTTGCCAGGTATGCCACCTAAGAGAGATATAGAGTTTCGGATAGACTTGGTACCTGGAACCAACCCCATCCATAAGAGACCATACAGAATGGCAGCTAATGAGTTAGCTGAGGTGAAGAAACAGGTGGATGATTTGCTTCAGAAAGGATACATCAGACCCAGTACTTCGCTATGGGGAGCACCAGTCATCTTTGTGGAGAAAAAAGATCATACTCAGAGAATGTGCGTGGATTATCGAGCGTTGAATGAGGTTACTATCAAGAATAAATATCCTCTACCCAGAATTGATGACCTGTTTGATCAATTGAAAGGTGCTACAGTTTTCTCCAAGATAGATCTCCGTTCTGGATATCATCAACTTCGAATCCGTGAGGAAGATATACCAAAGATCGCCTTCAGAACTCGGTATGGTTTGTTCGAATGTACCGTTATGTCATTTGGACTCACTAATGCTCCAGCCTTTTTCATGAATCTGATGAACAAGGTGTTTATGGAATATCTGGATAAGTTTGTCGTGGTGTTTATTGATGACATTCTTATTTACTCCAAGACGAAGGAAGAACATGAAGAGCATCTTCGTCTAGCTTTAGAGAAATTACGTGAGCATCAGCTTTATGCCAAGTTCAGTAAATGTGAATTTTGGTTGTCCGAAGTGAAGTTTCTTGGTCATGTCATCTCGTCTAGAGGAGTGGCAGTAGATCCAAGCAATGTGAAATCAGTGTTAAGTTGGAAGCAACCCAAGACGGTTTCAGAAATTCGTAGTTTCCTTGGACTTGCAGGGTATTACCGCAGATTTATTGAGAACTTTTCAAAGATCGCCAGACCAATGACTCGTCTGCTTCAGAAGGAAGTGAAGTACAAGTGGTCAGAGAGTTGTGAACAAAGTTTCCAAGAACTAAAGAAAAGGCTAGTGACTGTGCCTGTATTAATTTTGCCTGATTCGAGGAAAGGTTTCCAAGTGTATTGTGATGCATCCCGACTCGGTTTGGGTTGTGTGTTGATGCAAGAAGGAAAGGTGGTTGCCTATGCATCTAGGCAATTACGTCCTCATGAGAATAACTACCCAACGCATGACCTAGAATTGGCAGCTGTGGTGCATGCATTGAAGATTTGGCGTCATTATCTTTTTGGTAACCGTACAGAGATGTATACGGATCATAAAAGTTTGAAGTACATTTTCACTCAACCTGATTTGAACATGCGTCAGCGACGATGGTTAGAGTTGATTAAGGACTATGATATGGAAATCCACTATCACCCGGGGAAAGCAAATGTTGTAGCCGATGCCCTTAGCAGGAAAAGCTACTGTAATATGTCAGAAGGTCGACGTTTACCTTGGGTGTTATGCCAAGAATTTGAAAAGTTGAACTTGGGAATAGTCAGCAAAGGTTTTGTGGCCGCTTTAGAAGCTAAACCTACTCTGTTTGATCAAGTTAGAGAAGCTCAAGTGAATGATCTTGACATACAGGAAATAAAAAAGAACATGAGAAGAGGTAAAGCCATCGGTTATGTAGAAGATGAGCAAGGAACTGTGTGGTTAGGAGAAAGAATTTGCGTCCCAGAAAATAAGGAGTTGAAGGATACTATCATGAAAGAAGCTCATGAAACTTTGTATTCCATTTACCCTGGAAGCACTAAGATGTACCAAGATCTAAAGCAACAATTCTGGTGGGCTAGTATGCGACGTGAGATAGCAGAATATGTGGCTCTATGTGATGTTTGTCAACGGGTCAAGGCAGAACATCAGAAGCCAGCCGGTCTGTTACAACCGTTGAAGATTCCAGAGTGGAAGTGGGAAGAAATAGGAATGGATTTTATAACCGGTCTACCCAGAACGTCGGCAGGACATGATTCTATTTGGGTAGTGGTTGATAGGTTGACAAAAGTCGCTCACTTCATACCAGTCAAAACAACCTACACAGGGCATAAGCTTGCAGAGTTATATATGGCCAGAGTGGTCTGTTTGCATGGTGTTCCTAAGAAGATAGTGTCAGATAGAGGTAGCCAGTTTACTTCGAAGTTTTGGCAGAAATTACAATTAGAATTGGGTACCCGTTTGAATTTCAGTACCGCTTATCATCCTCAAACAGATGGTCAGACGGAAAGAGTAAACCAAATTTTAGAAGATATGTTGAGAGCCTGTGTTCTAGATTTTGGTGGGAGTTGGGATAAGAATTTGCCATACGCGGAATTCTCATATAACAACAGTTATCAAGCTAGTTTGCAAATGGCTCCGTATGAAGCATTATATGGTCGAAAGTGTCGTACGCCGCTTCTTTGGGATCAAACCGGTGAACGTCAAGTTTTTGGGACAGACATATTGCGACAGGCAGAAGAAAAAGTGAAGATTATCCAAGAAAGGTTGCGTGTTGCTCAGTCGTGTCAGAAGAGCTATGCCGACAATCGTCGCAGGGATTTGGCTTTTGAAGAGGGAGATTATGTATACCTTCGGGTTACGCCATTACGAGGTGTTCATCGTTTCCAAACCAAAGGGAAATTGGCACCGCGTTTTGTGGGACCTTTTAAGATCGTGAGTCAAAGAGGTGAAGTAGCTTATCAGTTAGAGTTGCCTCCGTCAATGGCGGGAATACATGACGTGTTCCACGTGTCTCAGTTGAAGAAGTGTTTGCGTGTACCTACGGAGAAAGCGGATCCTGATCATATAGAGCTTCAAGAAGATTTAACTTATGTTGAGAAGCCAGTCAGAATTTTGGAAGTAAGTGAGAGGAATACCAGGAATCGCGTTATACGGTTCTGCAAGGTTCAGTGGAGCAATCATTCAGAAGAAGAATCAACTTGGGAGCGAGAAGATGAATTGAAGTCAGCTCATCCTCATCTGTTCGCCAGTTCTTCTGAATCTCGAGGACGAGATTCTGTTTAAGGGGGGTAGGTTTGTCACGCCCTAAAAATCGCCTAAATTAAAAATGCACATTTTAAATCATTTTTAGAATTTTATTTTAAAAGCCTACAAGCTAAACCCTAATTTTCTAGGAAAATTTTCAATATAAAAATGAGCTAGATAAAATTTTATTAAATACTATGCTTGCTCCTCTATTTTCTAGAATTTTCTGGGAATTATTTGAGCAAGGGAAGTATTTTATTTAATTGAAACAACATTTCATAAATTGTTTTATTTGAAAAAGTCCAAAAAACCCCTCCCTATGCCGTTGGGCCGTTTCCGGCCCAACTCTCTCTCTCTCCCCGCGCGCGGCCCACGCTGGCCCAGCCGCCGCCCGCCCTCTTTCTCGTGGGACACTGACATGTGGGGCCCACATGTCAGGCCCTTCTCCTACCTCCGGCCGAGCCGCCCGAGCCGCCGCTTTGCCGCCGCCTTCCACCTCCAAATCCGCCTCAATCCGACCCCGATTCCTCCGGGTTTTTGAGGGGTTTTGTTCCTCTCGTTCTCCTCTTTCTTTTTCCCCAAGAATCGGAGCGAATCGTTGAGGATTTGATCCGAATCGAGTTCGTTTTGATTTTGTCCCTAAAACCGATTTTGGATTTTTCCCGAGTCGATTCCTCTCGTTTGGAGTTCGATCTCTTCAATCCAATGCTTTATAAAGCTTCCCCTCGTCGTCCTCTTCCGTTTGCCCCCTCTCTCGTCCTCTCCCGTGCCCCGTAGCGCCGCCGCCACGCGCGCCAAGCTCGTCGCCGCCGCCGGCCGTCTTCGGCGTCGTCGCCGCGCCGTCTCCGCCGTCGCCGCCGCTTGCCGCCGCCGCCAAGAGGTGCGCCGTGGTGAGGGGAACCTCGGCCGCCCGTCCTCCTTCGCCGCCGACCGCCGTAGCTCGCCGTCGCCGTCGACCCGAACCGCCGCCGTTGTCTTCCTCGTCGCCGGCCGTCGTCGTTCATCGTTTGTCGTCGTGGTGAGTACCATCGGGTTCGTCTCGATGTCCTCTACGCGTAGGTGCTCTCCAAATCCGCGGCCGACCATCCAAACGCCGGCGAGCTTGCTAACCCTAGCCGGCCGGCCATGGATGACGTCATGCTGACGTCATCATCTCCTTTTTCTTTTCTTTTTTCCAATTTTCTAATAGATTAAAACTTCAGAAAATCATAACTAAATAACCGTAGATCCGTTTCAGGTGGTTCAAGTTGCTAAATTTTTCTAAAATCAAGATCTACATGTTAAAAATATCCACATATACTGTTTATGCTTGTTTTTGTACTGTTTTGTTGATTTTTGTTTAATTGCTTTAGTTTCCGACGTTCCGGAGGAGAGCGTTTCCGTTGAGGAAGGTTCCGAAGCGTTTGCGGAAGCCCAAGGCAAGTCACACAGATCCCAAACAACCCTTTGAGCATGTTGAACCCGTTTAAAGCTATTATTTTATTTCAACTATGCATTGTTTTTGAATGTCATCGGGTGGTGAACTTTCCCAATAAATTAATGGCCGAAGATGATCTTTATTTTCCTATGGGTTATAATTTGATTAGCATGAACCTTATACATTGGATTGGTTCAGCTAAATGCTTTATGTAAGTTTGCTTAGCCATGCTTAGAAACATTAGCTAACTAAAGGGGTTAAATATAAATTATATCACATAATTATTATTGTTAATTATGGTTATATTCAATGGTAGCTCACGATGGTAAATCGTGTGATGAAAATTAATTGATAATTAAAACCTGGATATGGTGGGTTGTGAGCATATGGTTTTGATGGTTGTGCTCATGACAATTAAGGACCGGTTCGCGAGCTACAGTTGTGAAACATTTATCATGCCAACCACAAGCCAACGTGGGCAACGGCTTTATCTTTTGTATAGCGTGATTCATTATAGTGCGCCAGACTGAGAAGTGGCGAGAAGTCCATGGGGGTCGCTGGGGAGTCCATGCCTTGTTTATAAGGGGGTGATTATGATCCAGGAAAGGTGCGCTGTAATGGGTTATGTTGTGCGAGGGGTATTGTCACGACTCCTTTCCGAAGTACCGTGGTGGTATTGAGGCACATGGTGACATGATGTGGGGTTGTGTCTTGTGGGTACAGTGGTATACCTCTGATCAGAGTTTAATCTATTCGAATAGCCGTACCCGCGGTTATGGGTGAGTTGAGCAATGTTTTTCGTGATTAGTCTCACACTACTCATTAATGGTAATAATGTGATAATTAATTTAATTCCTGGTTTGGAATGGTTAATTCCTGGTTTGGAGGTTTAATTTGTTCAACTGGGGTTGGTTGTTCAAATGTGGTTGGGCCTATGCAACATGGGTGTGTTGTATGGTGTTTATTTAATATTGATTAATTATACAACTGTTTTACTATTCTCTTAAATATTTATTAAATGCTGTTTTCTGCAAATGAACTATATTATGCCATCCTTTGTTATCCTGTGCACTTGCATATTTGCTGTGTAGCTTGTTGAGTATGTCATATGCTCATTCTTGCAATATTCATTCATCAGAAGAGGAGTACCTCAGTGAAGGTGATGATCTGGAGGATTAGGCTTGTTCTCGGTTGAGATGCCTGTGGAGTGGAATCGCCATAGCTGTTCCGTAGTTTGTTATAGTTTTATTTCCGCTGCGTAGAATGTTTTCTTTGAGAGGAACTATCTACCTCTGTAATATTTTATTATTTGCGAATATTCGATAGTTAATTATTTGTACTCTATTATCAAATTGTCATTGTGTGCCTCGGTTGATTCCTGGACGAGGGTTTAACACACATGTAAGCGTTTGGAATTTTGGATAGAAATTCCGGGCGTGACACAAGTGGTCAGAAGAATGTGAGCAGAGTTTTCAAGAGTTGAAAAGTCGCTTAATATCAGCTCCTATTTTGATTTTACCTGATCCAAAAAAGGGTTTTCAAGTGTATTGCGATGCATCTAAGCTTGGGTTAGGATGTGTTCTGATGCAAGATGGGAAGGTGGTTGCCTATGCATCTCGTCAGTTACGTCCGCATGAGAAGAACTACCCTACTCATGATCTTGAGTTAGCTGCAGTAGTTCATGCGTTGAAGATTTGGCGTCATTATCTTTTCGGCACTCGTACAGAGGTGTATACCGATCACAAGAGTTTAAAATATATCTTTACTCAGCCAGATCTGAACATAAGACAACGGAGATGGTTGGAATTAATTAAGGATTATGACATGGGAATTCATTATCACCCGGGAAAGGCTAATGTTGTAGCAGACGCTCTTAGCAGGAAAGGCTATTGCAATGCTACGGAAGGACGACAGTTGCCATTGGAGTTATGCAAGGAATTTGAAAGGTTAAATTTGGGAATTGTCAGTAGAGGTTCCGTTGCAGCCTTAGAAGCGAAGCCCACTCTAATTGATCAAGTTAGAGAAGTCCAAATTAATGATTCTGATATTCAAGAAATCAAAAAGAATATGAGAAGAGGAAAAGCTATCGGTTTCTTGGAGGATGAGCAAGGAACTATATGGTTGGGTAAGAGAATCTGCGTCCCCGACAACAAAGATTTAAACGATGCAATTCTGAAAGAAGCTCATGATACTTTATACTCCATTCACCCTGGTAGTACCAAAATGTACCAGGATCTCAAGAAAAGATTTTGGTGGGCAAGTATGAAGCGTGAAATCGCAGAATACGTAGCAGTATGTGATGTTTGTCAGCGAGTTAAGGCAGAACATCAGAAACCCGCAGGTTTGCTGCAGCCTTTGAAGATTCCTGAATGGAAATGGGAGGAAATCGGTATGGATTTCATCACTGGTCTACCCAGAACGTCATCAGGCCATGACTCTATTTGGGTGATAGTCGACAGACTTACCAAAGTGGCTCATTTCATTCCGGTAAAGACAACTTATTCCGGAAGTCGGTTGGCAGAATTGTATATGGCAAAGATTGTGTGTTTGCATGGAGTCCCTAAGAAAATAGTGTCTGATCGAGGCAGTCAGTTTACTTCAAATTTTTGGAAGAAGCTTCAGGAAGAGATGAGTTCTAAATTGAACTTTAGTACTGCTTATCATCCGCAGACAGACGGACAAACCGAAAGGGTGAATCAGATTTTGGAAGATATGTTGAGAGCTTGTGCTTTAGATTTCGGTGGAAGTTGGGATAAGAATCTACCTTATGCAGAATTTTCGTACAACAACAGTTATCAAGCTAGTCTTCAGATGGCTCCTTACGAAGCACTGTATGGTCGGAAGTGCCGCACTCCGCTTTTGTGGGATCAAACGGGAGAACGTCAGGTTTTCGGGACGGATATCCTGAGGGAAGCAGAAGAAAAGGTGAAAATCATTCAAGAAAGATTGCGAGTGGCTCAGTCTCGTCATAAGAGTTATGCCGACAATCGCCGCAGAGATTTGAGTTTTGAAGAAGGAGATTATGTGTATCTTCGTGTCACGCCTCTTCGAGGAGTTCATCGTTTTCACACCAAAGGAAAATTGGCACCGCGTTTTGTGGGACCTTATAAGATTGTCAGTAGAAGAGGAGAGGTTGCTTATCAGTTGGAGTTACCTCAATCTTTGGCAGGAGTCCATAATGTGTTCCATGTGTCGCAATTGAAAAAGTGTTTAAGGGTACCTACCGAAGAAGCTAATCTTGAACAGATAGAGGTCCAAGAGGATCTGACCTATATTGAGAAACCAATCCGTATTTTGGAAATAGATGAGAGAAGAACCAGAAATCGAGTTATCCGTTTTTGCAAAGTCCAATGGAGTAATCACTCGGAAGAAGAATCAACTTGGGAACGAGAAGATGAATTGAAGTCAGTTCATCCGCATCTGTTCGCCAGTTTTTCCGAATCTCGAGGACGAGATTCTGTTTAAGGGGGTAGGTTTGTCACACCCTAAAAATCCAAAATTTATAAACTGTTGTTTAATTGGAATTATTAGAATTTATTTTTAAAAGCCTAGAAGAGAAGATCTAATTTTAATTAATAAATTCCAATATAAAATGGGGCCAGATAAAATTTCATTAAATACTTTGAGTGTCCAAGTATGTTCAAGATTTTTCTTGGAATTATTTGAGCATTGGAAGTATTTTTAACAATTCAAAGATCATTTCATTGATTAATTTAATTGGAAAAGTAATAATAATCCTCTTCCAAGTCTTGGGCCCTTTCCGGCCCATCTCCCTCTTTTGTGTGCACGGCCGTGCAGCCCTAGTCGGCCCAGCCGAGTTTCCCCCTTCTCTTTCTTTCTTTGCTTTGTTTTCAGCCAGCCCAAGACGAAAAGTCTAAATTGCCTCCCTCAACACTGTTTATCTTCTACCTCTAGCAGCCGAACTGAGACCGATTTGGCTCGGTTTTTCTCCTCCAAATATGACCTTTCCCCTTATCCTCCTGAGGGGAAATATTCCTCTTATCCTCCTCTATCTTTACCCCCAAAAAATCGGAGCTAATCGTTGAGTATCTTATCCGAATCGAACTCGTTTTCGAGTTTATCTCCAAAACCGAGTTTTTGATTTCCCGGATCGATTTCTTGCGGGAGGAGTCCGATCTCTTCAATCCAAGGCTATAAATAGGACCCCCTAGTCCTCCTCTTTCGTTTGCCCCCTATCCCGTGGTCTCCCGTGCCTCGTAGCGCCACCGCCACGTGCTCCACCCCACCGTCGTCGCCGGCCGAGTTCCATCCGCGTCGTGCCGCCGCCTCCGTCGTCGCCGCCGGTCGCCGTCACCACCGTAAGGTGCGCGGGAGGGTGGAGAAGCCCGGCCGCCTGACCCTCGAAGCCGCCGATCACCGGAGCCCCGTCGCCGCCGCCAACCGAAGCCGCGCCGCCGCTAGACCTCGTCGCCGGCCGTCGTCGTTCGTCGTTTGGTTCGAGGGTGAGTACCGTTGGGTTCGTCTCGTCGTCCTCTACGTGTACATGTCCTCCAAAGTCGCAGCCGACCATCCAATCTCCGGCGAGGTCGCCATCTTGGTCCGGCCATTGATGAGGTCATCATGACGTCATCATCGTTTTTCTTTTTCCTGTTTTTCTAATAGATTAACTCTTGAGAAATTCATAACTAAATCATCTTAGCTCGGTTTTAGTTGGTTCAAGTCTCTAAATTTTTCTGAAATTGAGATCTACATGTTAAAAATATCCACATATACTGTTCATGCTTGTTTATGTGCTGTTTTGGAGTTTTTGCTCTTTTCTGTTTAGATTCCGACGTTTTCTGAGAGTCCGTTTTCGCAGGAGAAGAATTTGAAGAGTTCCAAGGCCAGCAAAGCAAGTCACATAGATCCCAAACAACCCTTTGAGCATATTGATCCCGTTTAAAGCTACTGTTTTTATTTCAACTGTGCATTTATTTTCGAATGTCACCGGGTGGTGAGCCTTTCCCATTTAATTATGGCCAAGGATGACTTTATTTTCCTATGGGTTATAATTTGATTAGCTAGAACCTTATATATTGGTTTGGTTCAGCTAGATGCTTATAATAGATGCTTAGCCATGCTTAGAAGCAATAGCTCACTAATGGGATAAATCATGCTTCACTATCACTTATGGATATTTAATGGAAGTTCACGACGGTTGATCGTGATTGGTTAATTAATTATTTGCCAACTAAAACCTGATAATGGTGGGTTGTGAGCACATGGTTTTGATGGTCGTGCTCATGACAATTAAGGACCGGTTCACGAGTTTCGGTTGTGAAACATTAACCGTGCCAACCACAAGCCAGCGTGGGCAACGGCTTTATCTTTTGTATAGCATGGTTCATTGCGGGGCACTAGACTGAGAAGTGGCGGAGATAAGCCCACGGGGGTCGCTGGGGAGTCCATGCCTAGTTTATAAGGGGGTGATTATGATCCAGGAATGGTGCACTGTGGTGGATTGTGTTGTACGAGAGGTACTGTCACAGCTCCTTTCCGAGGTACCATGGTGGTATTGAGGCACATGGTGACATGATGTGGGGCTGTGTCTTGTGGGTACAGTGGTACACCTCTGATCAGAGTAAAACTATTCGAATAGCCGGGCCCGCGGTTATGGGCGGGTCTAACAATGTCTTTCGTGATTAGTTTCATACTTCTCACCATAATAAAAGATGCTATAACTGGAAATAATTTGTTTAGCTCCTGGTTTGGAATGGTATATTCCTGGTTTGGAGATAGAACTGTGCAGCCGGGATGGTTGTTCAGAATGGTTGGGCCTATGCAACAGGGTATGTTGTATAGCGTTGGATTAATATTGTTTAATTATCACTTAACTGTTTTATAATTCTCAAATATTTGCTAAAGGCTGCTTTTGCAAATGAGCCCTATATTATGCCATTCTTTGGTATCCTTTTGCACATGCATATTTGCTGCGTGACTTGCTGAGTATGTCATATACTCACCTTGCAATCATTCATCAGAGGAAGAGTTCTACAGTGATGCTGATGGTGTGGAGGATTAGGTATAGCCCTGGTCAAGCTGCCTGTGGAGTGGAGTCGTCTGCGCCGTTTATTTTATTTTCCGCTGCTTAGATCTTTATTGATTGAGAGGAACTATCTACCTCTGTAATGACATTTTATTCGCTTATTAATTAGAGTAATAATTGTACTCTATTATTAATTTGTTATTGTGTGCCTCGGCTGATTCCTGGACGAGGGTTCACACACATGTAAGCGTTTGGAATTTTGGATAGAAATTCCGGGCGTGACAATATACCATTCCAAACCAGGAGCTAATCAAATTATTACCAGTTATAGCATCTTTTATTATGATGAGAAGTGTGAGACTAATCACGAAAGATATTGTTAGACCCGCCCATAACCGCGGGCACGGCTATTCGAATAGTTTTACTCTAACCAGAGGTGTGCCACTGTACCCACAAGACACAGCCCCACAACATGTCACCATGTGCCTCAATACCACCACGGTACCTCGGAAAGGAGCTGTGACAGTACCCCTCGCACAACACACTCTACCACAGCGCACCTTTCCTGGATCATAATCACCCCCTTATAAACAAGGCATGGACTCCCCAGCGACCCCCGTGGGCTTATCTCCGCCACTTCTCAGTCTGGTGCTCCGCAATGAACCTATACAAAAGGTAAAGCCGTTGCCCACGCTGGCTTGTGGTTGGCACGGTTAATGTTTCACAACCGAAACTCGTGAACCGGTCCTTAATTGTCATGAGCACGACTCTCAAAACCATGTGCTCACAACCCACCATTATCAAGTTTTAGTTGGCAAGTAATTAATTAACCAATCACGATTGACCATCGTGAACTATCATTAAGCCATCATTAAATAATAGTGAGTCATAAGTTATCCCAATAGTGTGCTAATGTTTCTAAGCATGGCTAAGCAATTATATCTAATATCTAGCTGAACCAATATATAAAGCTCAACTAGTCAAGTTATAATAACCCAAGGTATCAAGGAATAAAGTAATCAATGCAAACAGGCCATAACAAAGGAATAGATTCACACCACCCAGTGACATTCGAAAATAAATGCACAATCAAAATAAATAGAGAATTTAAATATAGGATCAACATGCTCAAAGGATTGTGTTTCGGATCTGTGTGACTTGCCTTGCTGGCCTTGGAACTCCTCAAATTCTTCTCGTGCGAAAACGAACTCTCCGGAAACGTCGGAATCTAAACAGAAAAGAGCAAAAACACCAAAACAGCACATAAACAAGCATGAAAAGTACATGTGGATATTTTTAACATGTAGATCTCAATTTTAGAAAAATTTAGAGACTTGAACCAACTAAATCCGAGCTAAGATGAATTAGTTATGAATTTTCAAAGATTAAATCGGATTAAATCAATTATATGGGTTTTAATTGAATTATGACGCAATAATGAATTATTTTTGAAAAGGAAAAAGGGGTTTATTGCGTCAGCGGCTAGGGTTTGCGGTGGACCGGGTGCACGGCGGCGGCTCACGGAAACAAACGGCCGAGATCTTTCCATCCAAAACGGACGGCCGAGATCGACCGGTCCACGGCCGGACCACGAGAGACGACGACGACGATGTCGACGGTGACGTCACCACCGGCGGCGGCTCGGGCATGCAAACTCGTCAGCGAACGATGGCGCGACGGCACGAACGGAGGGCACCAGCACGTAGAGAGCGCCGCGGCGAACTCACCGGTGACCAAAACGGCGGCGGAAGATCAACGGACGGCGACGGCGTCGAGGAAAAGGCGGCGGAGAAGATCGGCTTGACGACGACGGCGGTGCTCCGGCGGTCTACAGCAACGATGGAGGGGCGGACAAGGACGGCGACGCGACGATGACCACGACGGCGGCCTTCCCGAGCGACGGCAACGACTGGAGCGACGGCGACGCACGGCTGGAGCGGCGGCGACAACAGCGGCGCGAGGTCTCACGGGGCTAGGGCGCTACCGACGGCGAGAGGCGAAGGCGAGGGTGGCGGCAGGTAGCGGCGGACTTGGGGGTCCTTTTAAAGGGGCAAGGAGGCGGCGGCGAAGGCCCACGGCGACCGGCAACGCGAAGGAAAGTTTAGGGTTCGGAGGAGAAAGATCGATCCAAATCGAACTCGAATCCTCCGCATCCGTCCGCCTACCTTCTCTAGCTCCAATAACCCCGTGGATGCTTTGGATTGGTTGCATGCCGAGGGAAAAAGTTAGACACCGTGCAGTGCAACGATGAGGAGAAAGTCATCTTTGCCGCTCACCAACTGCAGGGGCCCGCATATCTATGGTCGGACCACTTCCAGGCTACGCAGCCAGAGGGGCAGCCTACTACTTGGGCTCGCTTCACCGCCGCTTTCCGGAGGACCCATGTGCCTGCCGGAGTCATGGCCCTTAAGAAAAGGGAATTCCGAGAGTTGAAGCAAGGCAACCGCTCTGTGATGGAGTATTTGCATGAGTTTAACAACCTGGCCCGGTACGCCCCGGAGGATGTTCGTGAAGATGAGGAGAAGCAAGAGAAGTTCTTGGCAGGAATGGACCCTGAGCTGTCCGTGCGTCTGGTCTCTGGGGACTATCCGGATTTCCAACGTCTGGTGGAGAAGAGCATCCGCTTGGAAGCCAAGCACAAGGAACTGGAGTCGCACAAGCGTCGCTTGGCGAATTTCCGCAATCAACCGGGGGCTAACCAAAGGGTCCACTACACCAATCCCTATCCAGGGGGAATCCTCCTCGCAGCAGCAACAGCAGCAGCAACCATGCTCCGCGCCCCGACCTCAATTCGTGGTGCGCGTCCCACAGCCGCAGCAACAGCAGAGTCAGCAAGGGACCCGTGCGCCTGTCCTCCTGCGCCCGTTGTGCAGCCTAGTCAAGGCCGCAGAGACATTCAAGGTCAACAGCGTCTATGCTTCAACTGCTTCGAGCCCGGGCACTTTGCGGATAAATGCCCAAAGCCGAGGCGCAAGCAAGGCCAAGCGCCTCCCCGCCCCAACAACGGTGGTAAGGATGTCATTCGGGGTCGTGCGAACCACGTGACTACCGAGGATGTGCTGACAACTCCAGACGTCATCGTTGATACATTCCTCATTCATTCCATCCTTGCTACCATTTTGTTCGACTCTGGAGCTTCCCACTCATTTATATCTGTGCCATTCGTGGGGAGAAATCAGTTGGGGGTAGAAAGGCTTAGGAACCCTCTGCTCATCACCACCCCTGGAGGGGTTATGACAGCAATGTATTATAGCCCTGCCGTTCCTATTGAAATCCAGGGAATTCCTTTTCCCTCGGATCTGATTCTTCTAGACACCAAGAACTTGGATGTGATCCTTGGGATGAATTGGTTGGCTCAATTCCAAGGAGTAGTGGATTGCGCAAAATGCACTGTCACTCTGTACCGAGGGCCGGAACAACCGGTTGTTTTCTTTGCCCCCCCAACCTCTGTCGGCAGTTCAGAACTTCATCAGATAGGACTGTCAGAAATCCCCATCGTCAGTGAGTTTGGAGATGTGTTTCCGGATGAACTACCCGGTATGCCGCCCAAGCGAGAGATTGAGTTCCGGATAGATCTTGCTCCAGGAACAACTCCTCTGTACAGGCGACCCTACCGTATGGCAGCAAATGAACTGCCCGAAGTCAAGAAACAGTTGGAAGAGTTAAAAGAAAAGGGGTACATACGGCCGAGCACTTCCCCCTGGGGTGCTCCTGTGATTTTTGTGGAGAAGAAAGATAAGACAAAGAGGATGTGCGTTGACTATAGAGCTCTCAATGAAGTTACTATCAAAAACAAGTACCCTCTTCCCCGGATCGACGATCTGTTCGATCAGCTTAAAGGTGCCACGGTATTCTCCAAGATTGATCTTCGCTCCGGATATCACCAATTGCGTATCTGTGAAGAAGATATCCCGAAGACCGGATTCACCACGCGTTATGGACTGTATGAATTCACGGTGATGTCGTTCGGGCTGACCAATGCTCCTGCCTTCTTCATGAACTTAATGAACAAAGTGTTCATGGAATACTTGGATAAGTTTGTTGTGGTTTTCATCGACGACATCCTGGTAAACTCACAATCAGAGGAAGACCATCAACAGCATCTCCGTCTGGTGTTGGGAATGTTGCGGGAACATCAATTGTATGCCAAGCTTAGCAAGTGTGAGTTCCGGTTGTCCGAAGTCAAATTCTTAGGGCACGTGATATCTGCTAAAGGAGTTGCTGTGGACACTGAAACAGTGACCGCCGTCACTGATTGGAAGCAACCCAAGACAGTTACTTAGGTTCGCAGCTTTTTGGGTTTGGCAGGATACTACCGGAGGTTCATCGAGAACTTCTCCAAAATCGCTCGACCCATGACACAGTTGTTGAAGAAAGAAGAAAAATTTGTGTGGAGCCCGCAATGCGAGAAGGCGTTCCAAACTCTCAAGGAAAAGCTGGTTTCCTCGCCAGTTTTAATCTTACCAGATACTCGCAAGGACTTCATAGTGTACTGTGACGCTTCGCGCCAAGGATTGGGGTGCGTGCTCATGCAGGAAGGTCATGTGGTAGCCTATGCCTCACGCCAGCTATGGCCTCATGAAGGCAACTACCCTACCCATGATTTGGAGTTGGCCGCTGTGGTTCATGCTCTAAAAATCTGGCGGCATTATCTCATTGGGAATCGCTGCGAAATATATACCGATCATAAGAGTTTGAAATACATCTTCACCCAGTCGGATCTGAATCTTCGGCAGAGAAGATGGTTAGAGCTCATCAAGGATTATGATGTGGGAATCCACTATCACCCTGGTAAGGCCAACATGGTCGCAGACGCGCTGAGTCGAAAAAGCCGTTGCAACACTCTTGGCGTCCGTGGCATTCCACCGGAACTTCATCAACAGATGGAAGCCTTGAACCTAAGCATAGTTGGTCGTGGATTCTTGGCTACGCTGGAAGCCAAGCCTACCTTGGTCGATCAAATCCACGAGACTCAGAAGAATGATCCAGATATGCATGGGATCCTCAAGAATATGAAACAAAGTAAAGCCGCTGGTTTCACAGAAGATGAACATGGAACCCTATGGAATGGAATCGTGTATGCGTTCCGGACGACAAGGAACTTAAACAGCTGATACTTCAGGAAGCTCACAAAAGTCCTTATTCCATCCACCCTGGCAGTACGAAGATGTACTTAGACTTGAAAGGAAAATACTGGTGGGTTAGTATGAAGCGGGAAATTGCAGAGTTCGTGGCCCTTTGTGATGTGTGCCAGCGTGTCAAGGCAGAGCATCAACGGCCGGCCGGACTTCTACAACCTCTACAAGTACCAGAATGGAAATGGGATGAAATTGGGATGGATTTTATCACCGGACTTCCAAAAAGCCAAGGCGGTTATGACTCTATATGGGTAGTCGTGGACCGACTAACCAAGGTAGCTCGGTTCATTCCCGTGAAGACCACCTATGGAGGGAACAAACTAGCTGAACTCTACTTCGCTAGGATCGTGAGTCTCCATGGCGTTCCTAAGAAAACTGTATCTGATCGGGGAAGCCAGTTCACCTCTCATTTCTGGAAGAAGCTCCAAGAAGACAGACGGATAGACCGAGCGTTTAAATCAGATCCTAGAAGATATGCTTCGTGCATGTGTCCTAGATTTTGGGAAGACATGGGATAAGAGTCTCCCCTACGCCGAGTTCTCCTACAATAACAGCTACCAAGCCAGCATACAGATGGCACCGTACGAAGCGTTGTATGGCCGCAAATGCCGGACACCACTATTGTGGGACCAAGTTGGGGAAAGCCAAGTGTTCGGGACCGATATCTTGAGAGAAGCTGAAGCGAAGGTCAGGACCATTCGGGAGAATCTAAAGGTGGCCCAGTCTCGGCAGATGAGTTATGCAGACAACCGACGCCGTGACCTAGAATTCGCAGTGGATGACTTTGTGTATCTCCGGGTCACGCCGTTGCGAGGCGTACACCGGTTTCAGACGAAAGGGAAGCTCGCACCTCGGTTTGTGGGTCCTTTCCGTATCATTGCTCGACGCGGAGAAGTCGCTTACCAGTTGGAGCTGCCCGCCTCCTTGGGCAATGTGCATGATGTGTTCCATGTGTCGCAACTCAAGAAATGCCGTCGAGTGCCGTCTGAGCAGGCCGACTCAGAGCAGATTGAAGTTCGCGAAGACTTGACCTACGTGGAGAGACCGGTGAAAATCCTGGACGCCATGGAGCGCAGCACCAGGAACCGGGTAATCCGTTTTTGCAAGGTCCAATGGAGCAACCACGCCGAGGAAGAAGCTACTTGGGAGCCCATCCCGATCTCTTCGTCAGTTCTTCCGAATCTCGGGGTCGAGATTCCGTTTAAGGGGGTAGGTTTGTCACGTCCCAAAACGACTCTAAAATATATCCCTTAAATGATGCCTAGAATAATTAAAATCCGTGTGAAAGCCTCCAACAATTAAAATGTGGAAAGTTAAAAGCCAAATAAGGCTTAGAGGATTTTTGTAAATTTCCTAAAAGCCTAAAACGCGTAAATAAATATTAGTGGAATTTTCAGAGCACAAATAATAATTATTAAGAAATAAACAAAGTTAAAATTATTTTATAAAAAGAAAAACCGTAAAAGTCCCCATTCCCTCCCTTGGGCCGGCCCGGCCCATCTCTCCTCCCCCCTCTCTCTCTCTCTCCTCTCCCCGCGGCCCACTCGGCCTCTCCCCGCGCGCGCGCCGCTGACGGGCGGGCCCGCCCGCCACCCTCGCTGACAGGTGGGGCCCACTCGTCATCCCCTATTTAAACCCTCCCCGCGCCTCCCTCGTCCGTTTCCGCCCCTTGCCGCACCGTCTCCCCGCCAGAATCGAGCTCGCGTAGTCGCCCTCTCTCTCCTCCGTCGCCGACGACCTCCGGCCGGCCTTCTCCGCTCGCCGGGACCGTCTCCCGCCCCGGCGTCGCCTCCTCCGGCTTCGCCGCACCGCCGTCGACCCCGTCCACCCCCTCGCCGAGTCCGCCGACCGCCGGAACGCCGTCGACCCCGTCGACCCGAGCCGCGCCGCCGCCTTCCTCCGCTCCGGCCGCCTTTTTCGTCGTCACCGTCGACCTAGGGTGAGCCGTGGACCGCCGCCTCTTTTCCCCCTTCCCTTCCCCTCTCTCGGCCGCCGCTCCGCCGTGCCTATGGCCGCCGCCGGCGACCATAGGGGCGCGGGCGCCGCCTCCCGCCGACCGCGCCGAGTGGCCACCTTCGGGCGCGCCGAGTGGCCGCCGTGTGGGGCCCGGCCGTCAGCCGCCCGCGCCCTTTGGTGCGGCTGACGCGTGGGGCCCACGGCGCCGGCCGGTGCGAGCTCGGGTGCGCCCGGTCCACCGTGGACCATGAGGCTGCCGCGTGGGCCCCACTCCCGTGGACCCGGTCCGCGCGCCCCCTCTCCTCGGCTGACGCAATAAACCCTTTTTAATTTAAAATTTAAATGAAGAGATTCGCAAATATTCATTTAAAGAGCATATAAACTTCAAATGGCCATAACTTGGCCATTTGAACTCGGAATTGGACCGTTCAAGTCTCTTTTTTTTCCTTAAGAAGTCAAGAACCCATTTTTGTGCTTTGTTCCTACTTGTTATACGGAGTTTATTAGAGTAAAAGCCCTTTTATTTTCCGTTGGTCGTGTAGACGTTGCAGCTTCGGAAGATCCGCTCTTCGTGGAGGTTGAAGCCGACGTTTAGGAAAGTGAGCAAGGCAAGTCACATCATCCTTGAACATATTGAATCCCAGTTTATAAAATTATTTTGATTTAAATTATTGCATTATCGCTTTATTTAAATTCCCGCGTTATCACTATTTTATCTAGCCATGCCTATTTACCTTTGTTATGACCTTATTATTGTTATTGTTATTATTTCCTTGTTCACCCTAGAATAAACAAAACCCCAACTAGTGGACACTCTACTCATGGTACCACTAGTATGATTTTAGGTAGTTGCTTCGCTAGTTAATTAGGCAACATTAGGTGGTTTTACATCTCTAGACTTTGGGAATACTCTTATCACCTGGACACTATGGAATGGTTGGATTATTGTGGAATTGGATTCACACCTCCCCCTCTATTCAAAACCCTCAAAATGGTTTTAGGCTGGGCTCGGGGTGCATGGTTTTGATAGTAGCACCTCGGCCATATAAGGACCGGTCTTCGGGCCTCTGTTGCAAAGCACTACCGTACTTCCACATGTCTAGTGGGTAAGGCTTAGTTTGTGGCTCAGTCTGGTTATAAACAAAAGTACACGGATGGAGATGGACGAAGTCGGGGGTCGATGGACATCTCTAGGGCAAATGAAGGCTACACGAGCTGCGGCCCGGTAGTCGAGATGTTATGGCACAGGGCCGGTGTCCTGCTGCTAGGGGCTCAGTCCTGCCTACCTGTCCCGGGGGTTCCGGCCATAGGTGGGGTTGGGTCGGTACTCTTGTTTATGGCTAGGATGGGTTGGAAACTATGTCATGTCTTCCGTCCGTATACCGTGGTGGTATGTGGCACGTGGTTACACGTGAGGAAGATGTGTCTTGTGGGTAAAGATGTACACCTCTGATCAGAGTATAACCTATTCGAATAGCCGCGCCCTCGGTTATGGGCAAGCCGAGCAATGTACCCAAGTTAGTGTTTTAATTCTTAAAACCTGCCTAACAGCTAAAATGTGGAATGGATGGCCTGGGTTGGCTTGGGACGAGCTGGGAGCCAGGGTCGGGTTGCCAGTTCGGTCTGAATCATCGTAGTCCTTGGGTTAAGGCAGGTTCGTGTGGGTTCACGGCCTTGGTTAATAATATTGTATAGCTCTAGGATCGTGTTTACAAAGTAGCTTCGAGCAACTAAGTGACTTTTAATGCTGTTTACTGCAAACCCTAACCCCCTATATTATGGCTCCCTTGTGCTCCCTTGCATTTATTCTGCACTTGTAGGTGTGTCTTGTTGAGTACAGTGGTTGTACTCAGTCTTGCTCAATTTTTCCCAAACCCAGAAGAGGAGCCCCTGGATGATGAAGGCTTTGGTGTCTAGCTCGTGCCTGTCGTGAAGCGCCTGTGGTCGTCGCCCTAGTCTTCCGCTGATTTTCGTTTGTCTTCTTGTGTGCTGGGTCTTCGCCGCCCATGTAATAAATTAATTAATTACGCTTCCACTTGTTAAACTCTGAATTGTATCAACTTTTGGTGTACCTTGCCTCCTGGGACAAGGAATAATGCACGCACGTAAGGAACGCCCATTGTGTTATTTCCGGTCGTGACAATTGTTGCTGTGGTGGCTTGCTGAGTACGGTTGGTACTCACCCTTGCAAAATACAAACTTAATCAGAGGTCGGAGATGAAGCTTCGGAGGATCCCTACGCTTACTACCAGGAGGGTGATGAAGACGATGGCGCTCAGTAGGTCTTAGTTACGGTCGTTGCCTGTGGCAATGGCGTGCCGCTGCCTTAACTCCGCTGCCTTATCTGCTCGGTCCGATGATCTAAGACTATGCCTGCGGGCTTATGATGTAATAACTAGCACTAGACTCTCGTGTATGTGCATTTGGTATGTCAGCTATGAAATCGTGTGTACCAGACTACTTGATCCAGGAAAATGGTATTGTTTACACGATTGATTCCTGTGATAAAAAAAGTGGGTCCACAGCAGGTAGGATCACATAGCATGGACGCCATGCAAACTCAGGATGAAACCACCTGCCCCGTTGATGAAATCATGCAGCGGATACCATGTGAGCTACCGCCAAAAACAAGGAGCTGCCATACGATTGCACGGAAGAGGAGCTTGACGCTTATGTGGCAGCAGAAGTGAAGAGGCAATTGAAGCCTCGGAGTCCAGAAAAGAAGATTCCTATAGACCCGAGATCCAAGAACTTCTTCAAGAAGATGTCGGGATTAGTCATGGAGGCCTTAAAGCTAACGGACTATGAGTGAACTCCTAGGAAAGCTTATTATGGAAAGTCCAAACCAGTCCCTCAGCTTGGAGAGCAACCAAACCAGGAGGTCGAGCCGTTGGTGACCGGGGAAGAAATTGGAATAAAACAATTTATTTCTGACACTGGGCTAACTAAGGCTCAGGTGCTTAAAGGCGCACTAATCCCAAAGGCGGAAGTGAAATACCAGTTCGAACTCGGTAAACCGCTTGTTAAGCCTGAGCAGTTGCAGTCCCTACCGACACAGATGTACTGATTTCATCAACGGTACATGGAAATGAGCGCCAACGGTAGAGAGATGTTCGGAGCGAGGATCAGAAACTCTGACTTCTTCCAAGGAGAAGATGTTCTCTGGATCCATTTCAAGGATATCTACGAATTATACCAGCTGGACGCCCTCAACGTCTCTCTTCTGAGCGCATGGATTTTGTAAGTATCATTGAGTTAGATTTCTTGCGTTCCTTTAATTAGCACCTTGTATATATGTACACCATATATAATAATTCCTTCTATCGTTGAAGAATGGAGATTCAAAGGGCCCGATGGCGGGGGGTTTTCAATACTGGATTCATCGACCCTCAGAAAATAAACGTCGAAATGATCGACAAGTATCCGAAAGACAAAGAGGACAATCTCGTCCATCTATTGACGTAGCAGCATTACAAGACGAAGATACTGCTGCCGTACAACACAGAGTTTCATATATCATCTCATGCAAATTGTAGATTCCACTGGGTCCTTTTACTTTTCGACTTGGAGGCATGTAGAGTCAATGTTTATGACTCAATGGATAAAAAGGAGCCTACTTTTGACCAGTTTTTTTTATTGTCATATGTTCTAATGTTATTACGAATTTTTCTATTGCTAGCTACTATAGGGAGGATCTCGGATAATAATTAATCATAGCTTTAAACTCTATGTAGGGCTTGGGGTCGGTTCCGTCAATTGGTCCGCGGCACTTGGAAAGAAAAACTTAGCCGGAGGTTCAATTTTCCAGTGAGTACATGCTCTAAAATTATATTGAATCTCTAATTCAAATATAAGTGTATATTAAATCTCTCGTCGTTTGTCATGTATATCTAGTGTGCAAAGCAGAGCCAGGGAACTAACTTGTGCGGCTACTACGTATGCGAGTATTGCCGCTGCATTGCAACCCAAATCTACACCACAAGAGAGCTCGATGTACGTATAAACCATTCGAACTTTCATTGCGTACGTATCGATTTCTTTTTTACTAATTAATTTCATACATTCATATATAGGTTATTCACATGAGGGACAACTTCACACATAAGGAATTTATCGCGGCTGTTCAAGAAGAACACATGGGATTCATCAACGAAAAAGTTCTTGATCCCGAGGGTGAATTCTACTATGACAGATCGACAATTTATAAGTCGTTATCTTCTGAGATAACGCCGACGTCGAAGCCGTAGCTAGGACATAATGAATTGTAATACATGTCTATATTTATATATGTACACATTTACTTTAGTGTAAATATATATTTTGGTCATATATGCACATAAAATGTTAAGTGCTTTAAATTATATGTATCGTCTAATATATATATATATATATATATATATATATTATGCATATATATGTATTGAAACATATATATGCATATTATATGTATAAACTATGCAGCAACAGGGCCATGCAAATAAAAAAAAAAGGATCTTTAGTCCCGGTTATTTCACCCGGGACTAAAGAAAGCGATCTTTAGTTCCGGATTTGTAGTCCTGATTGGATAACTGGGACTAACGGGGGTTACGAACCGGGACTAATAAGGGTTTCTCCACCAGTGAATACCTTGCTAGATTCTTAAAACATGAATATAAATTATATTGCTCTGCTCGCAGTATTCACCTTATTCTCCATGGCAGCAGGGCCTCCTTCTCATACAGGTGCATATGTAGGTTGCCATTATCCACAAATTCATATACCAGGAAAAGGTCGGTGTTCTTCTGCCTACGCCAGCACATGAAATCAATAATGTTCGAGCTGTCCTTCATTCCCCAACCAAGAAGTTCAACAAGATTCTTCTGCTTTGCTCTACTGATGGTCTGGACTTCGTCAAAAAAGTCCTTGTTTCCTGCTCTGGATTCCCTCAAGATCTTCTTAACAGCCACTTCACGGCCCAATTGTGTCAAGAAACCTTTGTGGACTTCACCGAACGCACCTGCTCCAATCTTATTATCCATTGAAAAATGGTTTGTTGCAGCAGCCAAGTGGTGGTAGTTGAACCGACAAGCCCCACGAGTTCCCTTGTCAAATTCACGGTTTGTTTTTCTCCACTTCCACCATGAGAGAATGGACCACAACAGGAGCACCAATATGAGACCTCCTCCAATTGAGAACCCTATGGCAATGGCTTTCTTGTGATCTGCATCGATGTAACGGCAGATCGGTGACAAATTATTGACGATACTAGCAAAAATTTGAGGAGCTCTACCATGGTGCATATATATCCAACTCCAACACGCGTAAACTGTATGGTCGCACGACGATACTATGTAACTAAGTAAAATTTAATAAAAAAATGGTTAGTGTATATGACTTTACTTGATTCATATCTCCAGTTGAACATTTTACATATATTTTAAAAGTTTAATACTTTGTACAATTACAAATTTATTTTTTGTTGCATTACAATCATTCAATTATTCAACCATTATCCGAGAAGGAAACTATGTTGAAATTATAACAGAGAGGAGCAATGATCGATGAGGGTTAGATTTTTGTTTAATGGACCGGGTGCGAAAATTGATTACGCAAGAAAGCTATAGAAACTCAATTTTAATTTACACATACACTATAAAAAAACCAGTATTCAACTTTAAAAAACCAATTTTCTAGATGAGGGTTTTTTTTTTCAGACGGGTATGGTCATCGGAGAGAAAATGCCGCCTACGAAAATGGGAACCCTGTGCAAGTTTGTGGTCCGCCTGAGAAGATATGTTTTGGCAGGCGGACCACATAAGGACACCGCTTGTGAAAATCATCTTTGCAGGCGGACCACATAAGGCGTCGCTTGCGATTATTGCAGGCGGACTCCTTATATGGTCCGTTTGCGAAGTTGATTTTCACAAGCACACCGTTTGATGCACCACTTGATTCTGCCTGCAAATATAAGGCTAAATAGCATTCTTCCTCCCCGAGCACTGTTCTTTTCATCCGAAATATCTCTCTCCGAAAATTAAAATATAAGGGCTGGGGGAGATTTTGAACTTCAAATCTTTGAGAGATTTTTTTATAGTGGTTAGATCTAGGGTTAATTGGATCCATGCCACTACAAATATGCCAAATTAGAAAAATATCACTACTATTCGTGTTATTGGCTACGTGCCACTAGAATTTTGGAAAATTGGATCCATGCCACTTCGTGGCATTTTCCATCCACTCGCCGTTGACGCCGTCTCTCAGCGGCGCCACTTCGCGTGCGTGGACGAAGTGCAGAGCAGAAGAAGCAGCGGGACTATCCGCCACAGTGCCGCCATCGTCCCCCACCTCTCCATCCCCTCCCGCCCCACACCGCCATCGCTCACCACCTCGCCGTCCCCTCCCGCCCTGCGCTGCCTTCTGTCACGCCTGGAATTTCTATCCAAAATTCCAAACGCTTACATGTGTGTTAAACCCTCGTCCAGGAATCAACCGAGGAACACAACGACAATTTGATAATAGAGTACAAATAAATAACTATTTAATATTCGCAAATAATAAATTATTACAGAGGTAGATAGTTCCTCTCAAAAAAAAATAACATTCTACGCAGTGGAAAAAAATAAAACTATAACAAACTACGGAACAGCTATGGCGACTCCACTCCACAGGCATCTTAACCAAGAACAAGCCTAAACCTCCAGATCATCACCTTCACTGAGATACTCCTCTTCTGATGAATGAATGTTGCAAGAATGAGCATATGACATACTCAACAAGTCACACAGCAAATATGCAAGTGCATAGGATAACAAAGGATGGCATGATATAGCTCATTTGTAGAAAACAACATTTAATAAATATTTAAGAGAATAGTAAAACAGTTGTATAATTAATCAATATTAAATAAACACCATACAACACACCCATGTTGCATAGGCCCAACCACATTTGAACAACCAACCCCAGTTGAACAAATTAAACCTCCAAACCAGGAATTATCCATTCCAAACCAGGAGTCAAATTAATTACCACATTATTACCATTAATGAATAGTGCGAGACTAATCACGAAAAACATTGCTCAACTCACCCATAACCGCGGGTACGGCTATTCGAATAGTTTAAACTCTGATCAGAGGTGTACCACTGTACCCACAAGACACAACCCCACATCATGTCACCATGTGCCTCAATACCACCACGGTACCTCGGAAAGGAGTTGTGACAATACCCCTCGCACAACATAACCCATTACAGCGCACCTTTCCTGGATCATAATCACCCCCTTATAAACAAGGCATGGACTCCCCAGCGACCCCCATGGACTTCTCGCCACTTCTCAGTCTGCCGCACTATAATGAATCACGCTATACAAAAGATAAAGCCGTTGCCCACGCTGGCTTGTGGTTGGCACGATAAACGTTTCACAACAGTAGCTCGCGAACCGGTCCTTAATTGTCATGAGCACAACCATCAAAACCATATGCTCACAACCCACCTTAACCAGGTTTTAAATTATCAATTAATTATCCTTACACGATTAACCATCGTGAGCTACCATTTAATGTAACCATAATTAAAATAATAATATAATTTAGATTTTACCCCTTTAGTTAGCTTATGTTTCTAAGCATGGCTAAGCAAACATACATATAGCATTTAGCTGAACCAATCCAATATATAAGGTTCATGCTAATCAAATTATAACCCATAGGAAAATAAAGTCATCTTCGGCCATTATATAATTGGGAAAAGGTTCACCACCCGATGATATTCGAAAACAATGCATAGTTGAAATTAAGTAATAGCTTTAAACAGCTTCAACATGCTCAAAGGTTTGTTTGGGATTTGTGTGACTTGCCTTGGGCTTCCACAAATGCTTCGGAACCTTCCTCAACGGAAACGCTCTCCTCCGGAACGTCGGAAATTAAAGCAATTAAACAAAAATCAGCAAAACAGTACAAAAACAAGCATAAACAGTACATGTGGATATTTTTAACATGTAGATCTTGATTTTAGAAAAATTTAGCAACTTGAACCACCTGAAACGGATCTACGGTTATTTAGTTATGATTTTCCGAAGTTTTAATCTATTAGAAAAAAGAAAAAGAGGATATGATGACGTCATCATGACGTCATCCATGGCCGGCCGGCTCGGGTTGGCGACCTCGCCGGAGCTAGGGCGGTCGGCCGGGTGATTGGAGGACACCTACGCGTAGAGGACGACGAGGCGAACCCAACGGTACTCACCACAACGCCTATCGATGACCGACGACGGCCGGCGACGAGAGAGGCGGCGGCGGCGGCTCGGTTGACCGGCGGCGGCGAGCTACGGCAGTCGGCGGCGAAAAAGGATGGGCGGCCGAGCTTCTCCACCCCTTGGCGCACCTCTTGGCGACGGCGGCAAGCGGCGGCGACGGCGGAGGCGGCGCGGCGGCGCAGCCGGAGACGGCCGGCGGCGGCGGCGGGCTAAAAGGCGGCGGCGCGGCGGCTAGGAGGCACGGGAGACCACGGGAGAGAGGGCAAACGAAAGAGGGCAACGAGGTGGTCCTATATATAAGCTTGGATTGAAGAGATCGGACTCCAAACGAGAGGAATCGCTTCGGGAAATCAAAAACTCGGTTTTGGAGATAAACTCGAAAACGAGTTTGATTCGGATAAAATACCCAACGATTTGCTCCGATTCTTGAGGGGAAAGATAGAGGAGAACGAGAGGATCAAAACCCCTCAAAAATCCGGAAGAATCGGGGTCGGATTGGAGCGGATTTGGAGAGGAGAAAGGGCGGCTCGGGCTCGGCAAGACCGGCCGGCCGGAGGTTGAAGAGAGGTCCGACAGGTGGGCCCCACCTGTCGGCCTCCTTGTGAGAGAGGGGCGGGCGGCGGCTAGGTGGGCCGGCTCGGCCGACTTTGGGCCGGCTTGGCCGCTCGGGAAGGAAAGGATGTTGGGCCGAATTCGGCCCAACGGCTTAGGAAGGGGTTTTTTGAACTTTTTCCAATAAAATAATTTGTGAAAAGTTGTTTCAATTATTAAAAATACTTCCCTTGCTCAAATAATTCCCAGAAAAATCTAGAAAATAGAGGAGCAAGCATAGTATTTAATAAAATTTTATCTAGCTTATTTTTATGTTGAAAATTTTCCTAGAAAATTAGGGTTTAGCTTGTAGGCTTTTAAAATAATTTCTAAAAATGATTTAAAATACGCATTTTTAATTTAGGCGATTTTTAGGGCGTGACAAACCTACCCCCCTTAAACGGAATCTCGTCCTCGAGATTCAGAAGAACTGGCGAACAGATGAGGATGAGCTGACTTCAATTCATCTTCTCGCTCCCAAGTGGCTTCTTCTTCTGAATGATTGCTCCACTGAACCTTGCAGAACCGTATAACGCGATTCCTGGTATTCCTCTCACTTACTTCCAAAATTCTAACTGGCTTCTCAACATAAGTTAAATCTTCTTGAAGCTCTATACAATCAGGATCTGCTTCCTCCGTAGGTACACGTAAACATTTCTTCAACTGAGACACGTGGAACACGTCATGTATTCCCGCCATTGACGGAGGCAACTCTAACTGATAAGCTACTTCACCTCTTCGACTCACAATCTTATAAGGTCCCACAAAACGCGGTGCTAATTTCCCTTTGGTTTGGAAACGATGAACTCCTTGTAACGGCGTAACCCGAAGATATACATAATCTCCTTCTTCGAAAGCCAAATCTCTGCGACGATTGTCGGCATAGCTCTTCTGACGTGACTGAGCAACGCGCAACCTTTCTTGGATAATCTTCACTTTTTCTTCTGCCTGTCGCAATATGTCTGTCCCAAAAACTTGACGTTCACCGGTTTGATCCCAAAGGAGCGGCGTACGGCACTTACGACCATATAATGCTTCATACGAAGCCATTTGCAAACTAGCTTGATAACTATTGTTATATGAGAATTCTGCGTACGGCAAATTCTTATCCCAACTTCCACCAAAAGCTAGAACACAGGCTCTCAACATATCTTCTAAAATTTGGTTTACTCTTTCCGTCTGACCATCTGTTTGAGGGTGATAAGCGGTACTGAAATTCAAACGGGTACCCATCTCTACTTGTAATTTCTGCCAAAACTTCGAAGTAAACTGGCTACCTCTATCTGACACTATCTTCTTAGGAACACCATGCAAACATACCACTCTGGCCATGTATAATTCTGCAAGCTTATTCCCCGTGTAGGTTGTTTTGACCGGTATGAAGTGAGCGACTTTTGTCAACCTATCAACCACTACCCAAATAGAATCATGTCCTGCCAACGTTCTGGGTAGACCGGTTATAAAATCCATTCCTATTTCTTCCCACTTCCACTCTGGAATCTTCAACGGTTGTAACAGACCGGCTGGCTTCTGATGTTCTGCCTTGACCCGCTGACATACATCACATAGAGCCACATATTCTGCTATCTCACGTCGCATACTGGCCCACCAGAATTGTTGCTTTAAGTCTTGGTACATCTTAGTGCTTCCAGGGTGAATGGAATACAAAGTTTCATGAGCTTCTTTCATGATAGTATCCTTCAACTCCTTGTTTTCTGGGACGCAAATTCTTTCTCCTAACCACACAGTTCCTTGTTCATCTTCTACATAACCGATGGCTTTTCCTCTTCTCATGTTCTTTTTGATTTCTAGTATGTCAGGATCATTCACTTGAGCTTCTCTGACTTGATCAAACAGAGTAGGTTTAGCTTCTAAAGCGGCCACAAAACCATTGCTGACTATTCCCAAGTTCAATTTTTCAAATTCTTGGCATAACTCCCAAGGTAAACGTCGACCTTCTGACATATTACAGTAGCTTTTCCTGCTAAGAGCATCGGCTACAACATTTGCTTTCCCCGGGTGATAGTGGATTTCCATATCATAATCTTTAATCAACTCTAACCATCTTCGCTGACGCATGTTCAAATCAGGTTGAGTGAAAATGTACTTCAAACTTTTATGATCCGTATACACCTCTGTACGGTTACCGAAAAGATAATGACGCCAAATCTTCAATGCATGCACCACAGCTGCCAATTCTAGGTCATGCGTTGGGTAGTTATTCTCATGAGGACGTAATTGCCTAGATGCATAGGCAACCACCTTTCCTTCTTGCATCAACACACAACCCAAACCGAGTCGGGATGCATCACAATACACTTGGAAACCTTTCCTCGAATCAGGCAAAATTAACACAGGCGCAGTCACTAGCCTTTTCTTTAGTTCTTAGAAACTTCGTTCACAATCCTCCATCCACTTGTACTTCACTTCCTTCTGAAGCAGACGAGTCATTGGTCTGGCGATCTTTGAAAAGTTCTCAATAAACCTGCGGTAATACCCTGCAAGTCCAAGGAAACTACGAATTTCTGAAACCGTCTTGGGTTGCTTCCAACTTAACACTGACTCCACATTGCTTGGATCTACTGCCACTCCTCCAGACGAGATGACATGACCAAGAAACTTCACTTCGGACAACCAAAATTCACATTTACTGAACTTGGCATAAAGCTGATGCTCACGTAGTTTCTCTAAAGCTAGACGAAGATGCTCTTCATGTTCTTCCTTCGTCTTGGAGTAAATAAGAATGTCATCAATAAACACCACGACAAACTTATCCAGATATTCCATAAACACCTTGTTCATCAGATTCATGAAAAAGGCTGGGGCATTAGTAAGTCCGAATGACATAACGGTACATTCGAACAAACCATACCGAGTTGTGAAGGCGGTCTTTGGTATATCTTCCTCACGGATTCGAAGTTGATGATATCCAGAACGGAGATCTATCTTGGAGAAAACTGTAGCACCTTCCAATTGATCAAACAGGTCATCAATTCTGGGTAGAGGATACTTATTCTTGATAGTGACCTCATTCAACGCTCGATAATCCACGCACATTCTCTGGGTATGATCTTTCTTCTCCACAAAGATGACTGGTGCTCCCCATGGCGAAGTACTGGGTCTAATGTATCCTTTCTGAAGCAAATCATCCACCTGTCTCTTCACCTCAGCTAATTCATTAGCTGCCATTCTGTATGGTCTCTTATGGATAGGGTTGGTTCCAGGTACCAAGTCTATCCGAAACTCTATATCTCTCTTAGGTGGCATACCTGGCAAATCCTCGGGAAACACGTCTGGGTAGTCTTGTACTATGGGGATCTCTTGTAGAGCAACTTGGTTTAGGTTCACACCATGAGATTTAGGAGAGAACACAAAGAAAGAAACTGTTTCCCCATTGCTACTGGTTAAAGTCACCTTACGGTTGGCACAATCTATAACTCCTCTGTGACGAGATAACCAGTCCATCCCTAAGATAACATCTAGATCTTTGGATTCTAGCAAGATAAGCGAGGAGGGGAAAGGAACTTCTTCTATTTCTATAGTAGCGGAAGGACAATACTGTGTCGAAAATACTTGATTGCCTGGGGTATTAACTAGTAAAGGTCTCCCAAGACTAACAACTTCCATCCCATGATTGCTCGCAAAACTTTTAGACAAAAAGGAATGTGTGGCACCGGAATCAAAAAGCACAGTTGCGGGTATAGAGTTAACAGGAAACGTACCCAAAACCACATCTGGTGCATTCTGAGCTTCTGCTGCTGCAACATGATTAACACGTGCCTTCGGTGCTGGAACATTGGAGTTGTTCGGGGCTAGAGCGTTCTTCACGCGCCGAGGCTTAGGACACTTATCAGCATAATGTCCTGGATCACCACAATTGAAGCACACCACTGGCTTGCTTCCCTGTTCCCTCCTGACGGGCTGGTTCTGAGCTGAAGTTGCTGCAGGACGAGCAACCATGTTGCGGTTGTCATTGCCACGATTACCAGTATTGTTGTTGTAGAACTGGCGTTGGGGGCGGATAACTGATGAAGATCCTCCTTGAGAGTACGATGGAGCTTGAGGTCCAGTAACGAGACGCGGCCTCTGGTTACTACCCTGTTGTGCCTTGAATTGGGCAGCCCTGCGCATCTTCTGCTCCATCCGGTTATACTTGTCTTCCTGACGAATCGCCTTGTCCACCAACTGCTGGAAATCCCAGAAATCCGTAGACATCAAGGCATAAGACAACTCATCATTCAGTCCCTCCAAGAACTTCTCCTGACGCTCTTCATCAGTGCGAACATCTTCCGGAGCATAACGAGCTAAACGGTTGAAATCATGGAGGTACTCGGTGACCGAACGAGATCCCTGGTTGAGTGCTCTAAATTCTCTCTTCTTTAGAGCTACAACACCCGCTGGTATGTGTGTCTTCTTGAAAGCGGCCGTGAATTCCTGCCACGTAATAGGCTCTCCTTCAGCCCTGCCTTGGCGAAAATGATCCCACCATTCAGCAGCAGGACCATGTAGTTGATGCGAAGCAAAAGAAACTTTCTCCTGCTCAGTACACTGGATCAAATCCAACTTCTTCTCCACCGCATGCAGCCAATCTCCTGCTTCTACTGGATTGGTGGTGCTTGAAAAGGTAGGGGGTCTCACACGTAAGAAATCTGCCAGCTTGTTTTGGGGAGGTGGGGGTGGATTCTGGTTCTGATTGTTTGCCTGCTGATTCTGTGCCTGCTGCACTAACAGATTGATCAGTTGTGTTTGTTGGGCCAAAATCTGAGCTAGCGTGGGATCTCCTCCATTGTTAGTAGCTCCACTTCCACTTCCGGTGCGCGTGTTCACCATCTGACGATAAGCAGAGACAACAGGAAAGAACGACAGAGAGACACCCTTAGAACGGAGTTATTTAATTAATTTAAATTCTATATTACTCTTAACTGTGTATGGTTACATTTAAGTTGCATTAACACTATCTCACCAACTATCTTACACTCTGACAAGCAAAAGAACTAGACTCATGCTGTTACATCCCACCCATGATGTAAGCAACAACTAAACCCACACACTCACAAGCAAACTTAAACAAGCAATCTAACACAGCGAACTACGGCACCGATCTAACTAAGCGACTAATTCCGCCTTGCGTCGGAACGAAGCGATGGATCTTCTTCCTCTGGAGTAGCTGGCTCTCTTTCTTCAGGATCTTCCTCTTCTTCCTCATCACTTATGATGTCGATGACAGGTTCAGCACGATCGGGCCCAGCTTCACCCATCACGTGAATCTTCGAAGCTAACTGGAGACGAGGTGGCGGACATGTTCTCTTTCTTGCGATGAGGCGAAGCTTGGGTGTTGGCGGCGGCGTTTCTCCTTTAAGTTCAGCTAATTCCTTCTGTAGACGGTACACCTTGCTCTCCAACTTGCAAATCTTGCCTCGATTCCAGTTTTCCCTGTCATGAGCTGCTTTGTCTCGCTCCACACTTACTGCATCCATAGCACTAAGCATATGCACCGCATGCATCAGAGTGGCACTCTCTTCACCATCAGGACAGGTATAGGTTCCATAGTCTTGACCATGAGGCTTGTGGGGATGATACTGGAAAGCTGATGAATCCAACTCTTCTTCAAAACGTTGACGCAACTCTCCAATGGCCACCAAAGCTGCTTCTTGACAAGCATGGCAGTACGATCTTCCTCCAGCTTCGAACTTAAAGGACGGAAGGTCTTCACGATCACTAGCCAACGTCACACGAACACGACACTTCTCCTCGTCGGGGTCATGGAAAATTTGGCGATACTCGGGAGCAACTTCATAGCCTACCTCAAAAGACATCAACCTCAGCTCCCTGACGAATCCTAACACCTCGATCAAATTTCTCGGTGAATGGGGCGGCATCTAAAGAAACATAGAAGAGAAGAATTAATGCATATTTTTTTTAAGTTAGCTGCACCAGCTAGACTTAACTGATTTTTGACCAAAAAGGAAGAAAAATAAAAGAAAAGACACATACAAAGCTATTTTATAAATATATTTTTAGAATTTAACTTTTTGGACAGGGACAAATAAATTTTTTTTTTGACACATAACAAAAATAAAACTAAAATACTTATGATCTATTATAAGCACGGTACAGTGTCACCATAAGAAAGATGAGTAGTACTAGTGCTATCATGATTGTATCGATACCATAATAGATGTACAGTGCCGACTAATCAATGAAGTTTGCTAAGGCGGAATAAGAAACATTTTGAGAAGAACAACTTTTTGCTTTTAAAAGAAAGGAAATTGAATTAAATAAATTTTGTGCATAACCTTGCATGTGCTGCCAACTTATTTAATTTATAAGAGAATAGAGAAGAGCAGTTCTATTTTTTTTTTCAAAATATTTTGAAGGCTACTTAAGGTTTACCATTTGGCTTATCCTAAGGTCAAGGTGGCTCTGATACCAACTTGTCACGCCCGGAATTTCTATCCAAAATTCCAAACGCTTACATGTGTGTTAAACCCTCGTCCAGGAATCAACCGAGGCACACAACGACAATTTGATAATAGAGTACAAATAAATAACTATTTAATATTCGCAAATAATAAATTATTACAGAGGTAGATAGTTCCTCTCAAAAAAAATAACATTCTACGCAGCGGAAAAAAATAAAACTATAACAAACTACGGAACAGCTATGGCGACTCCACTCCACAGGCATCTTAACCAAGAACAAGCCTAAACCTCCAGATCATCACCTTCACTGAGATACTCCTCTTCTGATGAATGAATGTTGCAAGAATGAGCATATGACATACTCAACAAGTCACACAGCAAATATGCAAGTGCATAGGATAACAAAGGATGGCATGATATAGCTCATTTGGAGAAAACAGCATTTAATAAATATTTAAGAGAATAGTAAAACAGTTGTATAATTAATCAATATTAAATAAACACCATACAACACACCCATGTTGCATAGGCCCAACCACATTTGAACAACCAACCCCAGTTGAACAAATTAAACCTCCAAACCAGGAATTATCCATTCCAAACCAGGAGTCAAATTAATTACCACATTATTACCATTAATGAATAGTGTGAGACTAATCACGAAAAACATTGCTCAACTCACCCATAACCGCGGGTACGGCTATTCGAATAGTTTAAACTCTGATCAGAGGTGTACCACTGTACCCACAAGACACAACCCCACATCATGTCACCATGTGCCTCAATACCACCACGGTACCTCGGAAAGGAGTTGTGACAATACCCCTTGCACAACATAACCCATTACAGCGCACCTTTCCTGGATCATAATCACCCCCTTATAAACAAGGCATGGACTCCCTAGCGACGCCCATGGACTTCTCGCCACTTCTCAGTCTGGCGCACTATAATGAATCACGCTATACAAAAGATAAAGCCGTTGCCCACGCTGGCTTGTGGTTGGCACGATAAACGTTTCACAACAGTAGCTCGCGAACCGGTCCTTAATTGTCATGAGCACAACCATCAAAACCATATGCTCACAACCCACCTTAACCAGGTTTTAAATTATCAATTAATTATCCTTACACGATTAACCATCGTGAGCTACCATTTAATGTAACCATAATTAAAATAATAATATAATTTAGATTTTACCCCTTTAGTTAGCTTATGTTTCTAAGCATGGCTAAGCAAACATACATATAGCATTTAGCTGAACCAATCCAATATATAAGGTTCATGCTAATCAAATTATAACCCATAGGAAAATAAAGTCATCTACGGCCATTATATAATTGGGAAAAGGTTCACCACCCGATGATATTCGAAAACAATGCATAGTTGAAATTAAGTAATAGCTTTAAACGGGTTCAACATGCTCAAAGGTTTGTTTGGGATCTGTGTGACTTGCCTTGGGCTTCCACAAATGCTTCGGAACCTTCCTCAACGGAAACGCTCTCCTCCGGAACATCGGAAACTAAAGCAATTAAACAAAAATCAGCAAAACAGTACAAAAACAAGCATAAACAGTACATGTGGATATTTTTAACATGTAGATCTTGATTTTAGAAAAATTTAGCAACTTGAACCACCTGAAACGGATCTACGGTTATTTAGTTATGATTTTCCGAAGTTTTAATCTATTAGAAAAAAGAAAAAGAGGATATGATGACGTCAGCATGACGTCATCCATGGCCGGCCGGCTCGGGTTGGCGACCTCGCCGGAGCTAGGGCGGTCGGTCGGGTGATTGGAGGACACCTACGCGTAGAGGACGACGAGGCGAACCCAACGGTACTCACCACAACGCCTATCGATGACCGACGACGGCCGGCGACGAGAGAGGCGGCGGCGGCGGCTCGGTTGACCGGCGGCGGCGAGCTACAGCGGTCGGCGGTGAAAAAGGATGGGCGGCCGAGCTTCTCCACCCCTTGGCGCACCTCTTGGCGACGGCGGCAAGCGGCGGCGACGGCGGAGGCGGCGCGGTGGCGCAGCCGGAGACGGCCGGCGGCGGCGGCGGGCTAAAAGGCGGCGGCGCGGCGGCTAGGAGGCACGGGAGACCACGGGAGAGAGGGCAAACGAAAGAGGGCGACGAGGTGGTCCTATATATAAGCTTGGATTGAAGAGATCGGACTCCAAACGAGAGGAATCGCTTCGGGAAATCAAAAACTCGGTTTTGGAGATAAACTCGAAAACGAGTTTGATTCGGATAAAATACCCAACGATTTGCTCCGATTCTTGAGGGGAAAGATAGAGGAGAACGAGAGGATCAAAACCCCTCAAAAATCCGGAAGAATCGGGGTCGGATTGGAGCGGATTTGGAGAGGAGAAAGGGCGGCTCGGGCTCGGCAAGACCGGCCGGCCGGAGGTTGAAGAGAGGTCCGACAGGTGGGCCCCACCTGTCGGCCTCCTTGTGAGAGAGGGGCGGGCGGCGGCTAGGTGGGCCGGCTCGGCCGACTTTGGGCCGGCTTGGCCGCTCGGGAAGGAACGGATGTTGGGCCGAATTCGGCCGAGCGGCTTAGGAAGGGGTTTTTTGAACTTTTTCCAATAAAATAATTTGTGAAAAGTTGTTTCAATTATTAAAAATACTTCCCTTGCTCAAATAATTCCCAGAAAAATCTAGAAAATAGAGGAGCAAGCATAGTATTTAATAAAATTTTATCTAGCTTATTTTTATGTTGAAAATTTTCCTAGAAAATTAGGGTTTAGCTTGTAGGCTTTTAAAATAATTTCTAAAAATGATTTAAAATATGCATTTTTAATTTAGGCGATTTTTAGGGCGTGACACCTTCTCACCGAGTGGCAAGGGTCTCCCCGTGCCTCCACCTCCGCGCGCTCGATGATGATGCCTCGCCTCCGTGCCGCTGTGCCACCGCTGAGGTCCCTACCGCCGAGCTCCCTGCCGCCGAGCTCCTTCGCCGCGAGCTCCTTGGTCGCCGCCGAGCTCCTTGGCCGCCGCCAAGCTTCTTCCCCACCGCCGAGCTCCTTCTCCGTGAGCTTCTTCGCCGCGAGCTCTTTCCCTACCGCCGCCAACACTTGTCCGGGCACGAATCTGCCTATGCCGCCAGCTGGGCACCTGCTCGGGCTACTCCTCCTCCGCCATCGCATCCCGTTTGCTCGTTGTTGCGGTGGTATGGTCGGTAGTAGACGGCAAGGTGCCACGAGCTCTTCGGGGATGATGGAAAAGTGGATGGAAAATGCGACGGAGTGGCACGGTTCTAATTTCCCTAAATTTCAGTGGCACGTAGCCGATATCATGAATAGTAGTAGAATTTTTTTAATTCACCATGTTTTTTCCTTTCTTTTTTTACTTTCCATTGATGTGTTTGTGTTGGATTTATGTATACTCCTTGATGCCATGTGGTTGTCTCATTGTCTAGTTGTTGAATGTGCTAATTTTATTACTCAAGATTATGTATTTTGCTCTCATCCATTTCATAGATCTAGATAGGAGAGAGAAAAAATTTCCATCCTTTGGTCTATGTAAAAAAACAAGTGTATTATGTTTAATTTCCTATGATATGTTTTTGTTGGATTTATGTATAATCTTTAATGTCATGTGGTCCTCTCATAGATTACCATCCCTTAGTTATGAATAGTTCTCTATCCTTTACAGCGAACATAAGTTTGTTTACAAATATTTGTTGTTGATTTTTTTATATAGTTGTAAATGAAATTTTTGTAGAGATATGGACAGGCACCAACGGATGTATCATATGCCGAGGTTTTTGGCGTCATATACATATGAAGTATCTAAATTTTATGATATTGCCAAGGCGCACGCTGAAAACAACAATATGACGGAGATATATTGTCTATGTGCTGATCATAGGAATGAAAAAGTACGGATAGATGTTACAGAAGTAATGAAGCACTTAGTGATTCGTGGATTTATAGATGACTACGTAATATGGACACATCATGACAAACATCAAGTAGACCCTGATGACAAAGAAGATTGGCTGCATGTTGATGACTTGGAGTATGCTGATGGTGATAGTTGTGGTGATATCACTATAGATTTAGAGGAAATGTTATGCCATGCAGAACCTGTGGTGCTAATTGGGTTGTGTAGGGGTTTAGATAATTTTGAAGCTTTACATAAGACAATGAAGGAATATTTGTACGATGAGTCAAAAGGCTGTGACAATGAGTTCACAACATTACGGTCAGTTCTGGAACTAATTATGAGGTTGAAGGCGAGATATGAATGGTCTGATAGTAGTTTCGACAGTTTTTTTGAACTTTAGAAAATCATACTTCTGAAGCCTAGCAGGGAGAATGTACTGCCACATTGTGCTAAACAAATATCTTGATTTTTGTTTAAATAAAAAACTAATTAGTCATCTTAAATGTCTTATTTATGTAATTTAGACTATACACAAAAGTTTTAATCCTCTGTACACAAAATATATATGGACAACTGGTACATATAATGAGTGTTGAATAAAAATATTCAAGATGTAGCAAAGGCAGTTTCATACCTTTCTGTACCAGCGGAGCAGCAAGAGTAGAGTTGAAAGACCATGATAGTATCTGATGGAGCTCGAAGGCTGACCCGGTGGATGTAGAAAACCCCACCGCCACCTCCGGTGGGAGCAAGGTCCTAGGATTTGGTAGTTTTGCGCTGACCTGAATGGGTGCAGAGCTAGAATTAAGAAAATGCAGTGAGACGACCAGCATCATTGTGATGTTGTGAAAGGTGATCGAAGCCTTCATGGTCTCGTTCCCGCTGAAGTTTAAGCCTGTCGTGTTAATCGAATATAAGTCGCCGAGCTGATGTCGATGCCGATGTGGTCACCGTTTTGCTTGGGATCTTCCCAGGGGTTGTTGTACGTGTCAAACTCGACGGCTATGAACCAATCCGTGTCATAGGCAATAGGGAATGCACCGTTCATGAGGCCAAGGGCATACCCTCCTGAATTTTCTGGCAGTCTTGATGGGTAATTCGCAAGGAAGAAAGCCATACCATCTCCCTTACTCTTGTTTTTGTAATCTGAGAGAACAATCTTGAAAGTGAACTTGGTGGCGAAGCTAGCCAACTCGTTGGTGGTTCTGTCCCACAAGGGCACAGAAGAATGATTGTACGACATCTGTCCAGGTTTGCACTTGGAGAAGTCAGTCTTGGATGAGCTGCAGGTGAGGTCGACGAACCCTTTATTCACTTTCGGGTCGGCGCTGCCCTCCAATCCCAAGTCTTCTCCGCGGTACTTCTTGGAGAAGTCGAAGTTGAAGGAGATAGGTGATGTTGGATCTGTTTCTGCAGCACTAGTTAGGTGAGGAGCATCAAGCAGGCAGGCAAGGAGGAAGACGAGCAGGAGGAGAACCTGCGTACGGGCCATCTTGGTTTGGTTGGACTGCACGAAAATATGCAATTTCTAACGACGAAAGCTGGCTTGCTAGGATGAAGAGCTCCCAGACGCCCAGTAATCCACACTATATATGCACTAGCAACAGCCTGTTTAGGTTTTGGAATTAATCATTTTTAGAGCCAATGGAAGTTTATATTGTTTCTCCGGGCAACGTACATGAAGTTTCACGGGTAGTTGAGATCGATCTAACTCCCACAATTTTTTTCACGGGTAGTTGAGATTTGATCCATGTCTCTGAAATTAATATATAGGATATGCTAGTGGTAAGGGGACCAGGATTCAGCAGAATAGAGGGTGGAGCAGCGTATCTTTCCATTCTAGTTAGAAATACATTGTACCATGCATTAAATTATATTCTTCTTGATGAATTGAAATTCAGTTACTTTTTTTACTGAACAGTTATGCACACATTTTACTTTGTTAATTATTGGTGCTATTTGACTAGGCCATTGTGATAGAAACCAGTACTTTTTGCTCTTTGCTTCTATTTGTACTGTCAAATTGCTTTCTAAAGAATACATTTCAGCACTTAGATTTGCAAGCAGTTGTTTCCATGATAGAGTATCCTAACACGTCCTAATCTTGTGCATCTGTTGTGCACTTGTTGTCGAAACAAGAATTTGTCGATAATAAAAGGGGTAGCGCATGAGACCTAAAAGTGGATGGATGCAGAGACAAGGATTTAGAAATGTTCAGGTCCTCTCGATGAGAAGTAATACCCTATTTCTATTTGGGATTTGAATCCGCTGGGTGTATTATAGATCCGACGATCTGATTGTGTATCATGTTCCCTAGAAGGCCTCCTGCCCACCTTATATAGAATGGAGGGCAGAATTACAAGATAGAAGCCTTAACAATACGGTATCGGTTTTCTAAATCTACTATACAATATTATCAAACCAGGACTTTATGCCGTTCCATAATATACAAGGAAACGTAATACCCAAGTCATAATCCGTTATATATTCCGTAGATATAAGTTATCCTCTATAACTAGTAGGATAACCATGCCGTGTGCGTATGGGGTAACCATAATCTCCACAGTAGCCCATGAGGCCTTCACAGTCGAAAAGATAATCTTCTCCCGAACTAGATTACTCCAAAGCCGAGTGCTTTAATCATCTTCGCCATGGTCTCTTGAGCACCTTTACTAAATCAAAAGACTGACTGTGGAGGGTTGAAAAATAATTAAATGTAGACTTAGGTGCATCGACTAGATGCACCTAATAGGTGTAGCCCCCGACTATGTGGTAAGTTGAACAAACTAAACATATAGTCAAGGAGTAAATAATCCAACCACCTGAGTGGATTTGATAATTGTAATCAACTAAATGACTTAATATTAATATATAACATATGCGGTGTGAATCCCCGAATAACATAATCCGAGTGATATACTGACTGCTTTCTAAAATATCATGCGTGTAACCTAGAATTGACAACATCTTTGAAAATTCACATAGCAAAACACCTATAAAAAAGCTTAAATGCTGTGAATAAAGAAATTTCCAAAGTATCGGGCATACACCATGCGCACATTGCTTTAACAAATGTGCTTAAGTCCCTGAAAGACACATGGTTTCACCACACTTGGAAATATATGGCATAAGTGGTGTAAAATCCGAGTAAATAAACTTATAAAGGATTTACCAACCGCCTGAGAAATGACCAAAATATATAATCAACCTAAGCCATAATATTAGTCAATAAAATGCATACTTACGTGGCGAAAAAGCAATGATATTGTATCCAATCAATCGCTTTATAAACCCAAACAACGCCTTGACTTATATAAAAAAAAAGTCAGCGGGGTAGCTATATAAAGCTTTACTGTTTGGCACCTTTTAAAATAAATAGTACCAACTCCTAAAAATTTGAGTAATAGTGGTATAAAAGGATTTTAAGTTATTGGGCACTTGATCACGCGCACTTTTTCCTAAGCAAAAAATGCCCAAGTCCCTAAAAGAACATGACAGGCCATACCTGAAAATATGGGCTGCAGACATATTAGACCTAGGTCTAAAATATGCCCACCGATACCCTTAAAATATGACGTGTATAGCACGCCAATTAATATGCTCCCGATTGATAAATTTCCTGGGTGATGTAGATTGAGCATATCTCGATGGAGTGTACCAAGATAGATGTAAAAATTGAATCCTGACTGAAGCAAGTACTCGACTGACATCCGTTGCGAGGAATAATAATTGATCCAGTCTTTGAGCTTAGAAAATAAACCCATGATCATGAATTCACATTGCATGTATCTAGAACAAAGTCCAAATTGAAGGCATGATACTCACGCTTGAGTTGATGAGCCCCTAAGCATTTAGCTTGTCATTCTGTTGTAATCGCAATTGTCCATTGACTATAGCTGATGCAGTCGGCATTGAGGCAAAATGACCAACATGTAGATGATATCGCTCATTAGAGGTGACAAAGATGTCGGTGGTAGTAAACACAATGACACCAATCAAAGATGATGAAGTCGCACAGCCGTGGAGGCGAAGAAACCAAAGCGACAGAGTTGTGTAGCCATGGCGGCGACAAACGAGGCAGCTGGTGAAGAAGATGAAGACGCCTATTAGCGGCGACATAATAAGCCGGCCGTGAAGGTGAAGACACCATGGGCAGCGGCGGAGGCAAGCCGGTAGTGAAGACGTATACACTCATCAATGGCAATGGCGAAATCCATCAATCATGCAAAATAAGAAAACAATCAGCGACGGCAAACACAATCGGCGATAATGACAATTGGCGGCAACAGAGATAGCCAGCTATGATGACGAAGTTGCGCATCAACGGCAGCAGAGTAGGCATAGCCGAAGAGGCATGGTAGGATGTTGATGAAGATGATGATATCGTTTATCCAGTCAATAATAGTGTAGCAATCAATGATAATGATGAGGTCTCCTATCGGCAGTTGCATAGTAGGCCAACCATGAAGACGAAATAAAAAGTCGGCAATGACGGAAGCAACTGGAGGTGAAGACATAGTCATCCATTAGCAACGGCAGAGACGTCAGGGCCGATGAAATAGAGGTGTTGGTGATGATGTCAATGATAATAATCCATCAAAATGTTGAAAAGATATCCATGTTCGAGTAATGATGTTGGCATGTGTGTGACGAAGATTGATGCAATGCCTCTTGATTGCAGTAAAACATGATTTTGTAGCTGTTGCAGATGCTTCACTTTGTGGAAAAGTAAATGATATTGTCCAAGTCATTGAATCTGAGTTGATTGGATGATAACTGCAGACTCCTTAAGTCGAACTTGGGATGTCCAGAAGCCAAAATTGCCGGTGAAATAATTTGAATTGCTGAAGTAGAGCGCTTGCTCTGAAGCGAAGATGAAGATAACGACTCCTAGGGTTGACTCGTTGAGTGGATAATTGATTGCTTCATCTTGACATAAAACTTGTCGAATTTTGAGTCTTGTATTTGTGTAGCCACCGACTATTTAGTTAGTTGGAAAACAACTGAACATAGAGTCGAGAACTGTAACTTCTTGTCATCGAGTACTCATTGTCTGAGTAGAAATCTTGAAATTTGTAGAATCACTTGTTGTAGTAGAATAACACAACGTCGAATCTGGTGGTGCATGCCGAGATGTCGAGGCTCTTGGAGACGTCGTGTTTGGTGAAGTAGCAAAACTTGCAAAGTAACGGCAATAGAGTTTGTCGGTGCCCAAGACAATGAAGATGAAGTCGCTCCACCATGGTAATAAAGTGAACACGAGTCGGCAGCAACAACAGCAAACCGGTAGCGAAGACGCGTAGTTGTGAAGATAAAAACACCAGTCGGCGACGGCACAACCAGTTGGTGACGGAAGAAGTAGAATGATGATGAAAACAAAGACGTCCTTGAACGGCGACAAAATAGGCCAGCCATGAAAGAGGAGACACCAGTCCGCAGCAGGCGTGGTGGCCAGTCGGTGATGACGAGGATGCCCAACTGCGGTGGCATAAAAGGCCAACCGAGACGGCGAAGACACTAGTCGGCGGCAAATGAGGCGGCCGGTCGGTGATGACATAGACGCCCATCAATGGCGGCATAATAGGCCAGCCGTGCAGGCGGAGATACTAGTTCAACCGCAGACGAGGCAGCCGGTCGGTTTAGACGTAGACGCCCATCAATGGTGGCATAATAGGCCAGCCGTGCAGGTAGAAACACTAGTAGGTGGCGGATGAAGCGACTATTTGATGAATACGAAGACGCCCAACAACGATGGCATAATAGGCTAGCCGTGTAGGCGAAGACACTAGTCGGCGCCAGACGAGGTGGCCGGTTGGTGAAGACGTTGGCGCCCAACAACGGTGGTGTGACCAACAAACCATGTAGATGGAAACACCAGTCGACGACGGACGAGGTGGGTGTTCGATGAATACGATGACGCCCAACAACTATGGCATAATAGGACAGCCGTGCAGGCGAAGTCACCAGTCGGCAGCAGACGAGGCGGTCGGTCGGTGAAGACGTAGATGCCCATCAATGGTGGTGTGACCAACCAACCATGTTGGAGAGAATACTAGTCGGCGGCAAACGAGGCGGCCGGTCGGTGAAGATGTAGATGCCCAACAATGGTGGTGTGACCAACGAACCGTGTAGGCGAGAACATCAGTCAGTAGCAGACGAGACGGCCAATCGGTGAAGACGTAGACGCCCATCAACGGCAGCATAATAGGCTAGCCGTGCAGGCGGAAACGCTAGTCAGCGGCGGCGAAGTCAAGCTGGTCGGTGAAGACGTGGACGCACAACAACGGTGGTGTGACCAACCAACCGTGTAGGCGAGGACACCAGTTGGCGGCGGCGCAGGCAAGGCGGTGGTGAAGATGTAGACACCCATCAACGGCGGCATAATAGGCCAGCCGTGCAGGCGGAAACACCAGTCGGCGGCGGTGAAGCGGCCAGTCGGTGAAGACGTAGACGCCCAACAACGGTGGTGTGACCAACCAACCGTATAGGCCAAGACACCAGTCGGCGGGGACGAGGCGGCCGGTCGGTGAAGATGATGCCCAACAACGGTGGTGTGACCACCCAACCGTATAGGCGAGGACACCAGTCGGCGGCGACGACAGCAAGCCGATGGTGATGTTTTGGCTGATCCAATCCTGAAGCGTAAGAGATAAGCTTAAAGCCATGAATCTCTATTGTTCATATCTGGATCTAGATCTTGCAAAAACAAACATATAGGATGAGTAGTATCCGATGTAAATATAGTAATTGAGAAAGATTCAAGTATTTTAAAATATATATTTCTCCTCTTGTCAATTTTAATTTCCCCGAGCAAGTAACTCCTTACATTTAAACACTTTGCCCGACTAGTCATAGCCTCCAAGCACCGGGAGTCGGCCAAGGCACTTCCCAGATATGCAAATGAGTGACACGAGTTCGTCATTAATGGAACAAAGTTTCACGGATCAGAATTTACTACTCGGGTACTTTTGCAATTGTTAAGAATAGAAAATAAATTATCTTATATCTATGCTTTTGATTTCTTCCGAGTAATACTTAGCATCTTGCGTTATACTGTCTATCCTACAAGCCCCCGGGTGGTTGGAATCGGCCCAAAGGCAACTATCTGTCAACAAATCAAATGGAAAGCCTAAAGAAATAGAGCTGCACAACTCGATAGGCACTTTATTTTTACTCAGATTATTTTGCAAGCAATCAAGATAAATATTATGAAAAAATTTTAAAAAAATATGACATGACGTCTGTAGCCCCTGACTCACTAGTTAACGGTGAACCAGTTGATGTTGTGAGGTAGAGGAAAAGGAAAATATCATATAAAGAATAAATAAATAATGACTTAACTTTTTAGTATTCTCCTCGGTAATGGTAGAATTAGCCAATGTGGGGAGAAAGTCATCCATCAATACCAATGAAAACACCAGTCGACGTTGATGACAGCAGCCGGTAGTGAGGATGTAGACGCCCAACAACGATGGTGTGACCAACCAACCGTATAGGCAGAGACACCAGTCGGCGGCGACGAAGGCAGGCCGGCAGTGAAGATGTAGATGCCCAACAACGGTGGTGTGACCAACCAACCGTATAGGCGAGGACACTAGTAGGCGGCGACGAAGGCAAGCCGGCAGTGAAGATGTAGACGCCCAACAGCGGTGGTGTGACCAACCAACTAACCGTATAGGCGAGGACACCAGTAGGCGGCGGACGAGGCGGCCAGTCAGTGAAGACGTAGATGCTCAACAACAGTGGTGTGACCAACCAACCATGTAGGTGGGAACACCAGTCGGCAGCGGACGGGGCGGCCGGTCGGTGAAGACGTAGATGCCCAACAATGGTGATATGACCATCCAACCGTAAAGGCGAGGACACCAGTTGACAGCAAACGAAGGTGGTCAACGGTGAAAACGAAAACTCCCATCAACAGCGGTGGAGTCCACCAACCTCATAGATGAAAACGCATCACGAGAATGTTGCATCTCAATCCAGGAGCGACAGATTAAACATCAAACTCGCCTTAGGAACAGAATCCGGAATCTCTTGGTAGACTTGCCTTGTGAATGTGTTATAATGGATCTGCACTTGAATTGGCCTTTCTCGTGGAAAATAATTCACGTGAACATGCATGCTGACTGCCCTAAATTTCCTCGATACGCGCGCTGGATTAAATTGGTTATTTTACTACTGTTCTGGGGCGATCGTCGATGTTGGGATTGGTTCCATTGCACTTCTCCGACGGTAAACATAACACGCCAACTGTCGATGTAAGAATTCGTCAATAATAAAAGGGGTAGCGCACGAGAACTAAAAGTGGATCAGAGACAAGGATTTAGAAATATTCAGGTCCTCTCGATGAGAATTATTTCTATTTGGGATTTGAATCCGCCGGTTGTATTATAGATCTAACGATCTGATTGTATATCATGCCCCCTATAGGGCCTCCTACCCACCTTATATAGTATGGGGGCAGGATTATAAGATTAAAACCTTAACCAATACGGTATCAGTTTTCTAAATCTACTTTACAATATTATCAAAACCGGACTTTAGGCTGTTCCATAATATACAAGGAAACGTAATACCCAAGTTATGATCCGTTACATATTCTATAGATATAAGTTATTCTCTATAACCAGTTAAATAATCATTCCATGTGGATATGGGGTACCCATAATCTCCACACTTGTGCATCTTGTGCATCTGCAGGCAGGCCATCTTAGGTTGGACTGCACGAATTGTGCAATTCCTAACTACACAAGCTAGCTTGCTAGTATGAAGAGCTCTCATCGATACGCCCAGTAATCAATACTATATATGCTCTACAGCCTGGTTAGGTTTTGGAATTAATCATTTAGAGCCAATGGAAGTTTATATTGTTTATCCGGGCAACATACGTGAAGTTTCACGGGTAGTTGAGATGGATTTAAAATTTTTTTAATGTAAAATTTGCTACTGAACACTTCAATAATGTGATATTTGCTACGCCCTCCGTCCCATAATATAAGAGATTTTGACTTTTTACTTGCACTGTTTGACGACTCGTCTTATTCTAAAAAAAATTTGTGCAAATATAAAAAACGAGAAGTTGTGATTAAAGTACTTTGGATAATAAAGTAAGTCACAAATAAAATATATAATAATTTCAATTTTTTTTGAATAAGACAAATGGTCAAACATTACAAGCAATAAGTTAAAATCCCTTATATTATGAGACGAAAGGAGTAAAAGACACTATGAAAACGAGTTTTTGCTTATGGACACTATAATTGTGTGGATATTTGCTACAAGACACTGTGGGTATTAAAATAAGGGTTAATTTATTCCATGCCACTATAAATTTAGCTATTCAGAAAAATGCCATTATAATTTATCTATTAGTAACCGTGCTATTGTAATTTTACCAAATTAAAACCATACCACTCCCGTTACATTCTCCATCCATCACCCCATTCCTCCCCCTCCTTCCCCGATTTCACCGGCGTCAGCGAGAGAGGCAACGGTGGCGATTCGGTGGAGCGGCAGCGCGGCGATTCGGTGGAGCGACGATGGCGCTGTGTTCATGCGTGGCGGTCTTAGCGCTCCGGCGGAAGGCAAGCCGCCGCAAAAGTCAAACAACGACACAAAAACCAAATCGTTTCCGATCGTTGGATCTAACAATGTCCATCCTGCCCAGCTAGATCTAACGATCGGAAATGATTTTATACCGTGAGGTACCGTTACCTCGAGGTACTTTTTGTTGGACCGAAGCAAATCTCTTTAAATTTAGATGGGCGAGGATGAGCATATAAGTGTTGACCCTAACCCTTTTTACAAGAAGTAGGTATTACTTTATGCTTGCTTTCATTCTAATTTCATCAAAAGGTATTGTGATTCATATAAACAAGCTATCTACTTTTTTTTTAAAAAAAACTCCACCGATAAAATGGATGCTCTAGATTCTAGAGTCTAGACCCTTGATTGCGATATTATGAATCGGCAGCTAATTTAATATAACTACTACAAAAATGATTTTTCTGAAAGAGACCCTCTTTAGATTGCTGACGGACAGTAACTGGTCGCGTCTACAAAAATCGACCTTTATTTTCACACACAACTCCTTAAAAGAACTGCACGCAAAAATCGATTTTTGCAGGCGGCCTCTTAAGGGTCCACACTAAAAAATAAGCCTATTTTTACATGTGGACCTCTTAAGGAGCCGCAAGCGAAAATCGATTTTCACAGGCAGGCCTCTTAAGGTCTAAAGTCTGATTTACGTCCTCAATTTTTCCCTCAACATTTTAAAATTTTTCATCCTTATCCTCTCTCACTTCCTCTCCTTATTATTTTAATCAGGGAATAAAAAATATTAGCAAACAATGAAATGCATCCATTTATATGTATTATTTCAAACAGGGAATATCAATAATCTATATACAATGAAAATACTAAGCAGCTTATCCATCATTTTAAATTATTTGAATAATTATGTTCGTTGCATTATGTGATTCTTTTCCACATGAGGCTCAAATGTGTAGCCGCCTCTGTTGAAGCCGGAGCTGCCTCATCCTCACTGGTGTGGTAGTGATGCTCATGTGCTCCTCACGTATTAGTACACACAATTATAGAATGTGTGCTACCTTTTATCTCCCTTTACTTTGTTTCTATTGTTTTGTTAGTAAGAGCATAGTGCATAGTTTGATACCTTATACAATCTTGTTCATAATAGTGCAAATGATTAGGTTGTGGTAACTGGTAAGGCTAGCATGCATCGTGGCATACAGCCTTTTTGGCTAATGAGATGTAAAGCACATCCAATTAGAGATGCTATAGAAATGCGCAGATCCCAATAAATCCTCCTAGCTAGAGTAATTAGGTGAGCACGCGGCCGTTAACGTTGTTAAACACCATGTCTTGTTTCGTGCTCTTCTATCACTGGGATATCGGTCAGTCTTAGTCCATCGGTGATCAACCAGGGGCACAAAATCAGATAGATTCAAAGAGTGGCCGGCCAGTACGTACGTCTCGTTTTTTCATGTAATTTGTCTAGTTTTCTTCTGTACCCTGGACCTGGTGTCCTGGTTCAATATTCTCTCCTCCTGCTCAACTAACGCACAGGCATCAGAACGGACGATGGCTGGATGGATGATTAGCACGGTGTTCTTCGTGAATTCGTGGGTGATCCGGTCGTTGGTAGTGTTGAGCTTCACAGCGCATGTCATCGTCGTCTTCCTGGCCGGATTCCGCCGTCGTAATGCGATTGGCGTGCAGATAGCCATCCTGTGGGCGGCGAGCCAACTCGGTCGTTGGGTCGCAACGTACGCGCTCGGCAAGCTGGCCCTCAGAAGCACGCCTCAGGAGCTGCAGCTGGTGACCTTCTGGGGGGCGTTCCTGCTGCTACATGCCGGTGGTCCGGATAACATCACCGCCTACTCCCTGGAGGACAACGTTCTTTCCACTCGCCAGATGTTGGAAATGTTATTTCAGGTGATCGGAGTAGTATATGCCATGTTCCAGAATATTGTCGCCAGAAGTGGCACTGGCACCATGTTCAGCTGGGTCTCTGTAGCCATGTTCATCTTGGGCATTGTCAAGTATTGGGAGAGGGCAGAGGCAATGAAGCTCGCCAACCTAGAAAACATGCGAAGCTCAGTCAAGGCGGAGAAGAATAAGAGGAAGGAGACAGGTAGACGAAGCTTGAGAAATGTTAGGCGTCCGAGCAGTTGGGGCTGCTGGCAGGACAATGAAGAAGAAGCCCTGCTTGTTGCTCATGGCCTGCTCGACATCACCAAAGGAGCCTTCGTCGATTCTTCCATCGACGAGCATCTGCTCCCTGAATATGTTGCCAGGAGACAAGAAATATTCCCTAGTGGTGGCTGGGAGATGATGTACGAGGTGGTCAACATGGAGCTCTCCCTCATGTACGACATCCTCTACACCAAGGCAGCCATGGCGCACACATGGCATGGCTATGCCATTCGTTTCGTCTCGCCGGTCATTACAACCGCTGCTTTCCTGCTGTTTTGGTTCGACAGCAAGGTAGGGCAGCGGATGGCCGATGTGCTGATCACCTATGTCTTGCTGGCCGGCACCGTTCTCCTGGATATCAGATGGCTTCTCAGAGCAGTAGCGTCGACATGGACCTACTAGCTCCTGAATGATAGGCCACGCTTATGGCTTCATCATGCATTTCTGTGCTCTGGGAAATGGCGCATGCTCCGTCGTCTCATCGTCAGCCTAGATCTTTCTTTGCTCCTAGGCAAGGAGCCAAGTAGCTACAGGAAGTGGAGTGGAAAATTTGGGCAGTACAACTTGTTGCATGAGTGCACTCGTGACAAGCAGGACATGACAACAAGGAACTACCTAAGCTCTGTGGTGAAAAAGGTTGCGTCAGAGGACCAGTGGATGGAGTACGAATACCACTATTTGAGGGGAATTCATATTTCAGAATGTTATGTCAAGGAGAAGTTGTTCGGCTGTATTTGGAAATATATGTGTTCAGCGTACCCAGTTGAGCAGGAGAAACTGAAGAAGGAGGCGACGAAATTGAAGGCAGATCCCATCGATGAGGGCAGTCGTGTTAAGGGGCTTCGGGATATAGAAGAAGTTCTGGAGTTCATCCCTGAATTTCAAGAGTCCATTCTTATCTTGCACATCGCCACGGACGTCGTCTTCTTGCACTCTGAAGCTGAACAACATACAGCATCATCCGAGACCAAGCAGGATATGAAGGTGATCAAGATATTGTCGGATTACATGATGTTCCTCGTCGCGGTGCTCCCCGGCATGCTACCAGGCCTCAAGCTACGCAGCCTGTACGATACAACCCTGGCAGCTCTGGAAAAATTATGGAGCGAGAAAAGATCTCTCAGCTGTAGCTCTATGACAAGAGAGAAGTGTCTTACTGATATCATGTTCATGTTCAAGAAGGAGGAGAACATAACAAGAAAACCGGAGAATCGAGAAGAATGGAAGCTTGGCTTGGAAGCTAGAATATATAACCGAGCTTTATAGTTTTAGTATTGCTCTGTCAGATGGGATTAAACTAGCTGATCATTTGCTGCAATGGCTACATCGTAATTACTGGGTCAAATTTCCCAAATCTGAATACTCGTACGAGGCAAAATTTGCACAGATGTTTCCAAAATTGAGCAAAATCCTGAACGGGTGCCCGATGTACGACCACCCCAATAAATGGTCGCAACTGCTTGAACACATCTTCTTGGAGTGGGTGCGTCTGCTGATTAACGCATCCGTCAAGTGTACAAGAGATTCTCACGCCAAGCAGCTCAGCCGTGGTGGTGAACTCACGACAATCGTTTGGATCCTGGTTGAACATGCCGGCATATTTCGCGTGGATCCTCATCGGAAATAAGCCTTTTAGTCCAAAAAAAATCCTCACCAGAGATGAAACTGGTTGATTTGCTCACATCTATGAATTACAGAATTATCTCAGTTTCTGTTAATTTGGTCTCCTGTGATCGAGGGGCGTCTGTTATCTCTTTGTTTCTACCTTTTTTTCTGGAACAAATGTTTGTACCTGTATAACTCGATTTGTAGCTCACAGGGTTCTCAAATCTCAATTATTAATTTATTATATTGGTCTTCAGCTGTCCGTACTGCAGATCTGTGTTAATTATTTGTAGAGTTCTCGTCAATAGGTATGAGAAATCTATACCACGAGGATCAAAATGCTAGAAGAGATCGTAAGATTGGTTCTTACTCATATCCTGAAGTTTTAGCAACAAAATGTGGTATGGAACTTGGGGACACTGTAATAATTGAAACTTCGGGATAACTGCAGTTTCTTATATATGATTAGGAATCAATCCATATGTAGGATACATATATGCATATACAACAATTTGTCATTGTAAAAATATGTAATAGCTTTGGACATTTAATTAGTTATTTGAAACAAAAATGCTAAGGACAATGTGGATATTGGCATATTTTTAGATCATCGTTAAAGTAGTCAGCTCAGTGTACTGATTGCTGGGATATTGGAATCTTGCAAAGTTGATAGACATCTGCCAATGGGAGTCTGATCTCGTGCAGCCGCATGGAGTAGGTTGGATGGTAGCTACAGTACTTCTGACAGCCGCCAAAGGCTTGGTTTATCTGCCGTCATTTTCCCTGATAATGCTTGAGCCTGTTCCCTTCATCTGAGGCAATCAAATAGAACTCCTTGAACTAAAAACATATAGCTGGTGTATTCTTGGAAGAATCCTGTCAGCCAATGTAGGCCTCATTTATAAACTAGAAACATATTCCACGCATTTACATGATTGTATTTGGAAAACTTATAGAAGGAAGGATATCGACCCGATGATACCTGCAATATTTTAAAAGTACTATTTCTTTGTTGGTATTGTTTAGATAATTTTTTTCAAGCTATTTGTTAGATTTAAAATATATAATTTTTAATGCATTCCTACAAAAAATTATTTATGATCTCATCATTATCTAGAAAAGAGTTAAATTTAGTTTGTTTGGAAAAATTGTATAACAAATTATTACCTCCGTCCCAAAATATGAATACATTGTATCGAATGGGATATATTATAGCTAGTACTTTTCCAGATTTATAGTATTAGATATCATCTGGTATAAGTTTGTTATTTTATGGGACTGGATGGAGTAGTAAAACTAAGGTGTTTTGTCTTATATAATTAAATGTTTAGGGGCTATTTCAATAAATCCTAAAGAAAAACTCCTCCAGTCCGACAAGTTGAATATAATTCTTATCATGACAAGGATTGAACCTTGAGACATCTCCCTCACATGCACCTATCTTTACCAACTCACCTATACATCAATCCTGTTAGCAAATAGATACTTTCCCTTTTGAACCTTCCTAACTAAGATTTGAATCGTAGATTTGAGTATCTAAAAGAAATCAAATGAAAAAATTGTCAGCTACAAAATCGTGGACCTTGTCGAGAGCTATAATTTTCATATAAACTTCATTGCAATCTGAGTTTGTATGAAAAAGTTAAATAGGTCAATGGCATCAGTGCCTAGTATTCTAAAGTGCATTCATCCCGCTCCAACCAACAAGACACGACACTGATAAGTCACGAACTGTATTCTAAAGTGCATTCATCCCACTCCATCCAACAAGTCACGACACTGATAAGTCATGAACAATCAGTGTCAAATCATTACAAGACCTGGCACTGATGTCTCCTCATCAATGTCGGGTGAATAATGTGCATCACACGAACTTGTTTTTTGGGGTGGGAAAACATCATTAGTGCCAGGTTTTATCGGACCGGCACTAATAACTATAACCATCGGCAAGACAAATAGCTTCTAAGCCTGTTGTAGGAAATCTACTTAGGGCATTTAGTAGAGCTCCAACTAGTAAATTTAGGGCATGTTTGGCACAGGTTATAAAGGTAGGGGCGAAACATGAAGTGGGTACGATTGGTTAGGGGGAGTTATGCTAAGGGTTTTGTCACAATCACTCACCATGGTGACGTGTCTACGCGGACACGGTGACATGACGGTGAGTTGTGTCTTGTGAGTAGTTGTGCACCTCTGGCCAGAGTAAAACTATTCGAATAGTCATGCCTGCGGTTATGGGCGATTGACCAGCTTCACTGTGATTAGTCCCACTTTATTAATAGCCTGACATAATGAACTGGTGTAGTTCATGTGGTTTGGTGGGGCCTCAACATGGTGTAGCGTTGTTCGGTAGAGATTTAATATTGCCTAAATTAATCAACTGTTTTACTATTTTCAAGTATAAATGTTTACAATCGCCTTTATGCAAATAGTCACCAACCCTCCTTGTTTCCCCTTGCACGGTTGCATCGTTGGTGTGGCTTGCTGAGTACGGTGGTTGTACTCGGTCTTGTTATTATTCCCCCATTTTCAAAAGTGTAGTGCTTCTGAGCTGAAGACGGAGTTAGAAGACTGAGACTTATACCCCAGTTGAGTTTTTACCTGTGGATTGGAGCTAAAACCCCGCTAAGATCGCATTTTTCCGCTGCTGTTGCTTTCTTTTCGGTGTGAGGACTAAGTGACTCTTTTATAAGTATTTACGCTTTATTTACGTTTGGATATGTATATTTACATGTCGTTTTGTGTGCCCTGGCTTGATTCCTGGACAAGAATTTATACACAAAATAGTCTAAAAATTTGGGCTAAATTTTTGGGCGTGACAGGGTAGAAGACCGCATTGAACAAAAGAAAGGTAATGATTTGCCTTGTGTTGGTGAGGGGATCGGTACCTCCTTATGAATACCGCATGCCTTGTGCGCTCGGGAGAGCTCCCTCCCGCTAAAGCTTCCTCAATGCCTTGTCGGTGACAATGGACTCAGGGAGATCCATGGAGCACCGTAGTGGTGTTGGAGGAGATGGGAGGTTTTGAGTATGAAGGAACGAAGGTGAAAGGGTGAGATCAACGTATTAGTGGAGCAAACTGACCCCAAATGGATCTCATAAGGAGATTTTGTAAGTCCCTACCGACGGTTCAAATTTCGAAGTAAGATAAATTTGTGTGGGAAGGGTCTACGGAATTTTATACAGTAGTTTGGGTTGTTGACTTCAATTCAAATTCAAATGTTGATCATGTTCTCAGTTATGATTGAGAGGAAAGCCTTGTCGAGTTCTCCATGTCTACTCGGTGTGTCGAGAATGGCCAAGTGAGTCTGATAAGTTATTTTTGGATATCTGATCGAGAACACTATTATAATCATTTGTATTGAAGTCGGGGGCTACTAGCATACCTCCTATACTTGGGTTCCTGGTGTATAGAGAAACCGCATACATAATGATATATAGGAAGATATACTAAGGTGAGGAGATAAGACAAATTTCGAAGGAAACTACCTGCGTGGGGATAACAAGTGTCAAAGTCCGATCTAGAGAAAAGAAGGTTTTCTCTATCGTGTTGTACCCTTGTTCCACTTGGAGAACAAGGTAATTACTGCTATAAAGACATGGTCCACTATAAATGGAGGGTACAGGTGTCAAAGTCCGATTTGGAGAAAAGAAGGTTTTCTCTATCGTGTTATACCCTAGTTCTACTTGGAGAAGAAGGTAATTACTGTTATAAAGACAGGTCCACTATAAAGGGAGGGCATCAAATCACAAGCCATAGCTAGACCCACATTGAGAAACAATCTAGAGGAAGCCGAAGCCGATTAAAAAATTTTTACACCTAATAGTCTAATAATACGCTTGTATAACATCACAAACTAACTAGTAATTGTATAATATAACACAAAATTAAGCATAAAGATATATTCGTAAAATTGTTTATTTTAGAATTGTTTAATACATTTAAGTATTAATTGTTTAACATATCAAAGTGGCAGCATATGAAATTAAACATATAAAGGTAGAAAATTGTAAGACAATAAAACACTTACAATCCAACTTTTTGATGCTTGAATTTTTTGAAAATGAGTGAAGATGTCCTCATCTTTCAAGTATTATTTGCAGCATCTCTTTCTAAAAAGCATTTCAAATCAGTAGCAAATAAACCCTTCCTCTTCATTTATGATTCAGACCTGAAAATTAACCAATATGGTATTCCTACGAAGTGCCATCTTCTCCATGCATGATCCACCTCATGGACTAAGGAGCAGTCTGCAAACCATAGTTCTATTCTCAATTCTCAAACTGTAAGCTCAACGTACACACCTGAAACCTAGGTAGATAACATCACTGTAACAAATACTAGAATTATAGAATATTTTTCCTACTAAGCAGATTGCAAGCCGATGCCCGAGCTAGAGGGGAACGAAAGGTCGAAGTTGCTCCCGTGCACCCACACCGGTAGGGGCGGATCCCACATAATTCATGGGTATTCAGCTGAATACCCATGAATTTTGGACACAACCCTAATATATATTGACCATAATATATATGTACCACCATAGTCTATCTAGATTTGTGATATTTATACCCTAACAATTCAATTCCACCCTTTTCTAGCTCTCCTCAGCCCAACAAGATCAATAGTCTTCCTAGTCCCTCCCTTTCTTTTGTAATATATTCATGCTAATTTGATTTTCTTGTTTACATTTTGGTTGTGGCAATTAATAAGCAATTACTTTAATGCCTACTTCCTCCGTTTCATAATGTAAGACTTTGTGTCTAGATTCGTTAACATCTATATGAATATGGTTAATGCTAGAAAGTCTTATATTATGAAACGGAGGGAATAGTTATCTTTGCAAATTGTATATACATCTATATATTGCCCACTCAGTTGTTTTTCTCTACATGTTGTTGTCTAATTGATATCAATTGTCCTACGGAAATAAGTTATATTCCTTTGCTAGCTACTAGTTTCTTCGTGGTTTATGAGTGTTTTCCTTCATTAGCAATAAATCAGAATATCTTTGCTACATAAAGCTGTCGACCTATGCTATACAATCTCTAGAAATTCCGAACTCTTTGGTACTCTTCACTCATACTTAGATCAATAGAAAATTGTTTGATGCTGATTATAGGAAATTATAAATGTTTCTATATATCTATCTATCTATCTATTATATACTAAAAATCCATTAAACTCCCTATAAACACTCTCAAGCTGCCACGTGGCTCCCTCAAGACGCTCTCATGTTGCCACGTGGCACTCTAATAAAATAGAGAAATCTAACCATTGATTTTCATTTAAATCGGTGGACCCATTATTTTACATCGTTAGATCTATCTTCAAAATCAAAACCTCCCACCGGCCCCACTTCCATGCAGTACGCACGTACTACTCCATCTGTTTCGTTCTCATTTTTTTCCCTTTTTCCATTCTTTTCTTTTTCCAAACACAATTAAAATTGAACTTATCTTTATCGAAAAGAATACCCTCATAAATAGACATCAAACGCGTTAAAGTTATTTACTACCACTAGATTTATCTTAAAGAAAAAGTTAACAACACAAACCTAACCCCACCTAGCATGTAGATCGTACGTACATACTTATATATCATATACAACTACCTATTATATACGAAAATAATAATAATATACCTCATATATTATTATTATTATTATTATTATTATTATTATTATTATGTAACATATATATCATATGTCTCCCCTTCTCTCTACTTTCTATTTTATAGCTAGCAATTCAAGGTAAACATGATGAGCTAAATTGTCATGATTTAATTTATAATTAAACAAATTAATTTAAGATCAATAAAATCCAAAAGTTCTAAGTAAAATGCAAAACATCATATCATCGATTTACACTTAAACTGATGAAACTATTATTTTCGATGATTAGATTAGATTTATTAAACTAATTAATCCATCACTGCTAATCTTCTCCGTAATTTAAGATTAAAAAATTCAAAAAGTTGTGAGAAACATACAAAATATGGCACCATCGATTTACACTTAAATCATTGAGCCTATTATTTTTAACCATTATAAATCTATTAAACTACTTAATCCCTCTGTCCTAATCTGATAGGTAATTATATAATTATAATAATCGATTCATATTACACCACCCTCTTCCTAGATTAACTCATCCTTCTTATATATATTTTTATGTTTTATTAGTTAGAAAGAAAAATCTTCTATTATATACTAAAAGTCCATTAAACTTCCTACAAATACTCTTAAATTACCATGTGGCATCCTACAACACACTCCTAAACTGCTACGTGGCGTTCTAATAAACCGGTAGACCCACTATTTGTTTAATAAATCGCTAGACCCACTATTTTCAACTATTATATTTATCTTTATAAAAAAATATCCCACAACCCATCCCTTCTCCCAGTGGCCCACCCTCTCCTCTCCTCAGTAAGTGCATTATGTACGTATGTACGTACGTAGTGCAATGCCATGCTTTCTCCCCTCATCCAATCCTTCTCTTCCTATTTCTAGATGAAAATTTTAACGTGGAAAATATATTATAATAAAACATCTAACCTTCGCTTTTCACTAAAATCGATCGGTGAACCAATTATTTTAACCATTGTCCCTGAAAAAAATATTTTAACGATTATTTAAACCGGTGAACCCATTAATCTATATATAAAAGAAACACTTCCCTAAATTTTACCATAGACCATTGTGTATTGCATGAAAACCTAATAAAAACAAAATATTAAAAATGGCAATATATATTATGGAGTAAATTTTACAAACCCACGAAGATATATCTATCTATTATATACTAAAAGTCCAAGAGAAACAGTCCAAAGATGACACATGTCACTCTAATTAATTCCTAGAAAATCTATGGAAAAAGGATAACATCTAACCGTCACATACCATTAGATTTATCTTTAGTAAAAAATATAAGATCAATATGGCGGTACGAGTCCGCCCAATGCACGTACATGCTTCGATTCATACGCATGATAAGAGTCTGTGTGATTTTTTCCTTGCTCGCGTCCCTTTTTTTCTATGGTAATTAAGTTAATTTCATCGTATTATCAAAGACTGCATGCACATGCAAATATAACCATAGATAATATACCTCATACATATTGATCTTGGTATGTTTTATAAATAAATAAAGAATCTTCAATAGCTGTAAAGTTTAAATTATATATTCAATTTATGATGTGTTTGAACCATTGTATTTTTTTAATTAAATCAATATTTTAATATCTATACAAACTATATTTAAATTGCTAATAAATTATTATATTTTGGACCCACATCCATACAAAAAAAATCCTAAAAGTTCTCATTAAAAATCAAAATATCCACCTTATTTTTTTAATAAAATCAAAATAACCTATAAATCATTAACCTTAACCTTAATTATAACATCAATGGACCTATTGACTCATAACCAACTTAATTATATCTCTCAACGTGTATTTGGATGCTATTTACTTAATCCCAATGCCTTGATAAAAGATATGATCTTTTTTGAGGATAAATGAACAATTTTATGCTGTGTTTGGCGCGAAGAGTTGGGAAACCTTAATCTACTCTATAATTCAACAAATACTTTCACTCATCCTTTCATTCTTTCATTCATCACTCAATAGATCAGATTCATCCTGTGAAAACCGAACGGTCCAGATCGATCCCCGCCTCCCATCTCTGTCAAACGCGTAATCCCCCCGATGCGTGATCTCCCCGACTCCCCCAATCCCGCACCCGCGCCGCATCCCCCTTCCCATCCTCTCTCTCTCTCTCTTTCTCGCATCCATCGCCTCCCTAATATGCCGCCGCCGTCGCCTCGCCAATACGTCGCCGCCGTCTTCTTCCCCACCCTTCCTCACTCTCGTGCCTCGCCGCCACCCCACCCCACCGCCGTCGCCCCCTTCCTCAATCGCCACACGCCGTTCTGCTCCTTGCCACCACCAATCCCCGCCGCACGAAGCCGTCCCGTCGCCAGGATGCCGTCGACGCCTTCCGGGGTGATCTGCTCCTCACTGCCACCGATCCTTTCTCGGTCCAACGGCGCGGCTGAGGCTGTGGAATCTAGCAATCGATCCGTATTCTTTTAAACTATGCTACTGTATGTGTGCAGGTGGTTATTGATCTCCGCGCCTTGGCCTACAGCAATGGACAACGCTGTTGGGATCCCTAAACTCATGATTTGTCTGTAATAACAGGTAATGACTAATGAGGGCCCGTTTAGTTTCCAAAATTTTTTCCCAAAAACATCGCACCGAATCTTTTGACACATGCATAAAGTATTAAATATAGATAAAAAGAAAAACTAATTGCACAGTTATGAGGAAAATCGCGAGACGAATCTTTTAGGCATAATTAGTCCGTGATTAGCCATAAGTGCTACAGTAACCCACATGTGTTAATGACGGCTTAATTAGTCTCAATAGATTCGTCTCGCGGTTTTCCGGCGAGTTCTGAAATTAGTTTTTTTATTCGTGTCTGAAAACCCCTTCCGACATCCGGTCAAACGTCCGATGTGACACCTAAAAATTTTCTTTTCCCGAACTAAACAGGGCCTGACATGTTAAATTGCTTTTCAGCTTTTGTATCCGATGTAATCACTTTTCTGTCAAGTCACATCCGATACTTATTAGATGCTAATAAACTAAATCTGCATGACAGCAATTACAGGTTGAATCAACTAATTTTCTGACAGTAGATGTGCTGACGTTCCTATATTGCAGTTGAATTTAACTTCAGAATATTGCTGCTAGCTTCCGGCCTCCTCAACATCAGATCAGTGTTTCAGGTGTGTGTGTCTCATTGAAATTTCTGCTTTGCCAATGGTACGACAATTTTAAGTGTACGTAAGTGTCGATGAATTTCTCAGAAAAAAAAAGAACTCCAGTTCAGTCTGCATTGCGTGGTGATGCATAGCCCACAATAGCAAGAGGTTTGTTCTGAGTCACAACGTCAGTACACATGGATGGTGAAAAAACAATGATAATTTCCCTCTGTTTTCCTGAAAGTTATTTTAAACCAATATAAGGATCTGGCCACATGCATCAAGAGGAGTAAATGTGTTATTATGTGGGATCCTAACAGTTTTTTTTGGCTATCAGATTAGACAAAGCAAATATTAAATGGGGGCAAATACTAGATGTTTAATATCCTATGGTACAACATTCTCACAAATTACAATTAAGAAGTATCAATCTCGATGAGAAACACTGTAAATATATGTAATAAATATTGATATCAACGCTATTGTGAATTATTTTGCGTGTCATGGATATATGTATTATATACCATATTGTTATGCATTATGCATCACTTGGAGGCTCTTCTTTGCACCCTCGCCCTCCTGTGAGTCAATCCTTCACGCCGGTGGCCTCATCTTCCCCACATCTATATATGGGTGAATATTTTAGGGGATTGAATTTTCAGACGTTGTCAGGGCCCCCGGGATTTTTAGTCCCGGTTTGTTACCAACCGGGGCTAAAGATCCCGGCGATCTTTAGCCCCGGTTGGTAACACCAACTGGGACTAAAGATCCCCCCTTTTTATATATGCCTTCTTTCTTCGCCAGCCCGAGAGCAAGCTTCAAAATTTCTCAAGGAAAGAGGGGAGATCATGCCAAAATTTCTTGTGAAATTTTTTTAGTGATTATATATAAATCGGAGGTGTCTAAAAGGTCAGTAACTTCATCCTCTAATTTTTTTGTTGTTTTATTACTTTTGGAGCTATGTTTCACACATTTTTTTCTCCAAAACTTTGTTGTAAGTTGATGAGAGAGAAAATTTGTGTGGGAAAGAAGAATATATAGAAATTTTATTCTCATAGTTTAAAATATGATGAACATTAATCTTAAAAAATAGAAAACAAACTAAATTGAAAATTAAGAGAAGTACAACATTAATATTAGTTTAGAACTTCAAAAATGTTAATAAGAATTGCTTGTCGAAAGAGTTTTTAATTATTTTATCAATACTGTTTGACTGTCATTATTGTACGAAAATTTATTTATGTACGATTTTTTTTTCATTTCATGTAGATGAATCGGCAATGGATGTACGCTGACCGGCGGTCCAAAGAGTTTATCGAGGGCGTGCATTATTTTTTGAGAGTGGCCAAAGCAAACAAGCGTAATGGTTTTATTTGTTGTCCATGTAATAAGTGTAAGAACCAGAAGGAATATTCTGCATCCAGGACTATTCATTTCCACTTGTTTGAGTTGGGGTTCATACCAAGCTATAATTGTTGGACATCCCACGGTGAGCAAGGGGTTGAAATGGAAGAAGGTGAAGCGGAGGACGAGAACATTCCCGACTGAGCTCATTACGCTGGATTTGAAGGAAATCAAACGGACGAGGTGGACAGGGATGCTGGCGATAACGACGTTGCGGATGATCTTGGTCAGATGTTGCAGGATGCAAAGGAGAACTGTGAAAGTGAAAAGGGGTGTCATAAATTGGAGCGGATGTTAGAGGACCACAGAACGTCGTTGTACCCAGGTTGCGAGCAGGGGTACAAAAAGTTGTATACCACTCTGGAGTTCTTGCAATGGAAGGCAAAAAATGGTGTTAGTGACAAGGCATTTGGCGATTTATTGAAACTCGTCAAGAACATTCTTCCGGAGGGAAACAAATTGCCCGAGACAATGTACGAGGCTAAGAAGATAGTCTTCCCTCTAGGACTGGAAGTTCAGAAGATTCACGCATGTCCGAATGATTGTATCCTATATTGCGGTGAGGAGTACGAGAACCTAGAAGCATGCCCTGTTTGTAAAGCACTACGATATAAGATTAGACGAGATGATCTAGGTGAGGTTGACGGGCAGCTAACGAAGAAGAGAATTCCTGCTAAGGTGATGTGGTATTTCCCTATAAAACCACAGCTAAGGCGTTTGTTCAGGAACAAGGGGAATTCTAGAATGATGCGTTGGCACGGTGAAGGACGTCAACAGGACGGGATGCTGAGACACCCCGCCGATGGTTCGCAGTGGCGAAACATCGACAGAAAATTTAAAGACTTTGGTCGCACGAAACATATGGTTTGGTTTAAGTACGGATGGCATGAATCCTTTTGGAGAGATGAGTAGCGGCCATAGCACTTGGCCCGTTACGATGTGTATCAACAACCTCCCCCCTTGGCTATGCATGAAGAGGAAGTATATAATGATGCCGATTATTATTCAACGCCCCAAGCAACCTGGTAACGACATCGATATGTACCTAAGACCACTGGTCGAAGATCTAAAACTGTTGTGGAAGAAGGAAGGTGTCCCCGTGTGGGACGAGGACAAACAGTAGGAGTTTAACATAAGAGCGCTGCTGTTCGTAACCATCAACGATTGGCCTGCACTTAGCAACCTATCCGGGTAGTCCAACAAGGGGTACAAGGCTTGCACACACTGTATGGATGAAACAGAAAGTACGTATCTTAAGCACTGTTGGAAGGTTGTGTACATGGGTTATCGTCGATTCCTTGTAGCAAACCACCCAGTACGAAAGAAAGGCAAGCACTTTGAACATACGGCGGACCACCGTACGAAGCCAAAACATCGCAGTGGTAAAACAGTGTTTGCTATGGTGAAAGATTTTAAAGTAGTGTTTGAAAAGGGGCCTGGCAGCAAGGCTATAGAGAGCGAAGATGGTCATGCGGTGATGTGGAAAAAAAACTCCATATTTTGGGAGTTACCCTATTTTGACAATCGACATGATGCACCTCACTAAGAACCTTTGCGTAAACCTTCTTGGCTTCCTAGGTGTATATGGAAAGACGAAAGATACACTGGAAGCACGTAATGATCTGAAGCATATGGAACAACGCGGCAACCTTCACCCAGAACCAAAAGAGAAAGGAAGCCATTACTTGAGTCCAGCCAGCTACACTCTTAGCAACGCAGAGAAGGACAGTATGTTTGAATGCTTGGAGAGCATCAAGGTAACGTCAAGATACTACACGAATATAAAGCGAATAATAAGCACGAAGGAGAAGAAGTTCACAAACCTAAAGTCTCATGATTATCACGTGTTGATGACACAGCTGCTACTAGTTCTAATAAGGGGTATCCTCCCAGACAATGTCCGGGTAACAATAACAAAGCTATGTGCTTTCATGAACGCAATTTCGCAGAAGGTCATCGATCCGGATAGATTAGAAGCCCTTCATAATGATGTGGTGCAATGTCTTGTCAGCTTTGAGTTGATATTTCCATTTTCATTTTTCAATATAATGACGCATCTGCTTTGTCACCTTGTCAAAGAGATCGGTATTCTCGGCCCTGTGTACCTACACAACATGTTTCCTTTCGAGAGGTACATTGGCGTTCTGAAGAAATATGTTCGTAACCGTGCTCATCCAGAGGCAAGCATCGCCAAGGGGTATGGAACAGAGGAGGTCATTGAATTTTGCATAGAATTTATTGAAGACCTTCGCCCAATCGGGGTACCTGAATCACAACATGAAAGGAGACTACGGGGAAAGGGGACTCTCGGAAGGAAAGCAATAATGACGGTAGACTACAATTTATTTCGTAAAGCCCATTTCACGGTTCTGCAACAATCTTCATTGGTGGCTCCTTACATCGAGGAGCACTTGGCTCTAGTTCGTGCCAGAAACATCGGTAAGTCCGATGCATGGATTACACGGCATCACATTGATACTTTCTCCGCGTGGCTGGGACAACATCTCATGGGTAACGAGACGATTAACCAACAACTGGCCTTCCTGGCGAGGGGACCATCTGGCTCGATCGCGACATTCCAGGGATATGAAATCAATGGGTACACATTCTACACGAGAGTCCAAGACATGAAGAGCACGAACCAGAACAGTGCTGTTCGTATCAATGCCATGGGACACGATGGTACAAGTGGCACGTATTACGGTGCCATCGAGGACATATGGGAACTTGACTATGGACCTCTCAAGGTCCCTTTGTTCCGGTGCCAATGGGTTAGGTTGAATGGTGGAGGCGTAACGATTGATGACAGTGGGATGACAACGGTTGACCTTAACAAGGTTGGATACTCGGACGAACATTTCGTCCTTGCCAGTGATGTAACGGAAGTTTTTTACGTCAAGGACATGTCTAGCAAAGGAAAAAAGGGCAAAGGGCCTGACGAACCGAAGTGCCCCGTGGTTCTCCCAGGAAAAAGAAAAATCGTCGGAGTAGAGGACAAGACTGACGTGGATTACGATCAGTTTGATGGGCAACCCCCTTTCACGGTGACGATTGACCCTAGCATCCTCCTATCAAATGAAGACACCCCTTACTCACGTAGCGATCACAAGGAAGGAACAATAGTGAGGAGAAAGTACGTGCGGTCAACCGTCACAGCCGATGTATTGCCGTAATTGTTGTGTACACGATGTAAATTATTTTGGATGTATTGAATATCCATACAAATCAATTGTTGTATGGCATATGTTAATTATGTATGATTATTAGAATTTTTATCAAATTGAAATCATCCATATGCTAGTTATATATGATTATTAGAATTTTTAAAAGTTTTAAATCATGCACGTGGTATTTACATATGTTAATTAGAATTTTCAACAATTTATTATCGTGATATGCTAATTATATATGATTATTAGAATTTGTATTAATTTTAAATCATGCATGTGGTATTTACATATGTTAATTAGAATTTTCAACAATTTAATATCATCATATGATAATTATATATGATTATTAGAATTTTTATTAATTTTAAATCATGCATGTAGTATTAACATATGTTAATTCGAATTTTTAACAATTTAATATCATCCATACTCTAGTTATATATGATTATTAGAATTTTTAAAAGTTTTAAATCATGCACGTGGTATTTATATATGTTAATTGGAATTTTTAACAATTTAATATCATGCATATGCTAATTATATATGATTATTAGAATTTTTAACAATTTTAAATCATTCATGTGCTAATTATATATTATCCACTTAGTTTACTACAGACAACAATAATTTTTCGAAGGTTTTGTCATTATTTTTCGACTTTAAATAATTGTAATGCATTATTTACTATTTTAGAAACACATATGTAATGAAATTCAAAATTCAGTGCTATTATCTTTAGTCCTGGTTCTTAAACCTAATCGGGTTTAAAAAGAATTTGGAAATAGCGGGAAAAGATCTTTAGTCCCTGTTGGTGAGAACATCCGGGAGTAAAGATCCAACCGGGACTAAAGATCTGGGGGTATATATATTCCCAGTACGCCCTCGTCTTCTGCACCAACACTTAGACGTTTTTCCATCGAGATCAATCCGAGCTTCTCCTTCGCCGCCACTGCCTAGGGCAACCCCACGCCGACGCCGCCGTCATCTCTCACCGTCGCTTGGCGGTCCTCGCCGCCTCCGCCGCAGACGCCGCCACCGCATCTGTTAGGTGAGAGCCGCCGCTGCCCCTCTCTCTCTCTCGATCTCTCTCTCTCTCTCTCCAAACCGCCGCTGCCTAGCTCGTTGCCGACGCCACTACCACGCCGCGGTCAACCGCCACCGCCGACGACCGACTTCGATGCGGCAGCCACCACCGACGACGCCGACGCCACTGCCACGCCGCCGCCCCCGCCTCGAGCTCGCCTCGCCACCGCGCCATGCCGCCGGGCCGCTACACCACGCCGCCACCGCGCCCCCACGCCGCCGGGCCAGCCCACGGCGTCGGACCTCGCCCCGACGCCGCCGCGAGACGCCGCCGCCGCGCCGCCACGCTGCCGCCGCGCCTAGCTCATTACTGACGCCACTGCCTCGCGAACGAACATGAACGAACGCTTAACGAACGTGAACGAAACGTTAACGAACGCGAATGAACGTGAACGAAACGTTAACGAACGCAAACGAATGTGACCAAAACGCTTACGAACGTGAATGCACTTGTACTAAAAGTGTGAGAACGAACGCGAGCGAAACGTGTACGAACGAGATAATTAAACGATTATTAAACTTAGCATACATATATGATTATATATATAGGTTAAAACGTGAAATACAATATATGTAACTTGGCCCATTTAGGCTAATACATTTTCCTGGTAATGTTGCAGAGAAGACGTCGCCGTCGTCCCTCAAGCCGAAGCGGTAGCTAGCCATCGAAGAAATTCGCGCAGGCAAGTGATGTAAAGAAGTGATTATTAGAGATTTAATATAAGATTATTAGAGTTTTAATAAAAGATTATTATATTATTAGAGATTTAATATAAGATTGTTAGACTTAGCATATATGATTATTACAATTTTAATATAAGATTAGTAGCGATTCAATATAAGATTGTTAGACCTAGCATATATGATTATTATAATTTTAATATAGGATTAGTAGCGATTTAATATAAGATTGTTAGACCTAGCATATATGATTATTACAATTTTAATATAAGATTATTAGAGTTTGAATATAAGATTGTTAGACTTAGCATACATGATTATTACAATTTTAATATAAGATTAGTAGCGATTTAATATAAGATTGTTAGACCTAGCATATATGATTATTACAATTTTAATATAAGATTATTAGAGTTTTAATATCAGATTATAAGATTATTAGTGTTTTAATATAAGAATATTATATTATTACAGATTTAATATAAGATTGTTAGACTTAGCATATATGATTATTACAATTTTAATATAAGATTATTAGAGTTTGAATATAAGATTGTTAGACTTAGCATACATGATTATTACAATTTTAATATAAGATTAGTAGCGATTTAATATAAGATTGTTAGACCTAGCATATATGATTATTACAATTTTAATATAAGATTATTAGAGTTTGAATATAAGATTGTTAGACTTAGCATATATGATTATTACAATTTTAATATAAGATTATTAGAGGTTTAATATAAGATTATTAGATTATTAGAGTTTTAATATAAGATTATTATATTATTAGAGATTTAATATAAGATTGTTAGACTTAGCATATATGATTATTACAATTTTAATATAAGATTATTAGAGTTTGAATATAAGATTGTTAGACTTAGCATATATATAGACCTAACAAATATTTTTTTGTATGCAGAGATGGCTGATCGCGATGAGGAACAGATACTGTACAATACAATCGCAGAGGGAAGCAGCTAGTACTGGAACGAAGAATAGGGGAACGAGGATTCAAACCAATACTTGAACGAGGAGGGGAACGTGGAGAGGGACGCGGAGAGGAACGAGGAGGGGAATGAGGAGGAGGCCAGTGGAAGTCATCCCTCCGCTGGACAGAAGAGGGCACGCGGACAACGAGGTGCCGCGAAGAAGATAGAGGGTCAGCACATCATAACTGAGCTGGACGAAGACGGCCGACCTAGTGCTCCGGCAGAAGCAGCCAAGAATTTTGTACGCCACAACGGTTGGGTTGTGAGGGACAACGTGCCTGTCAGCACGGTGTACTGGCGCAGAACAAGCGCACGCGGGGATAATGACAGCTTTCTCCCGGAATCAGAGAAAGAGATGCTGTGGACCACAATGCTCGAGACGTTCACGCTATCCGCGGGTACAGAGATCTCTACAAGAAATACATCCTGAAGGGAGTAACACCGATCTTTGACGTATTCCTAAAGCTAAGGGATCATTGGGACGAGTTCGTTGCTTACAAGACAGGGCAACAAGGACAAGCGATGATGGTCAGAAACAAAGAAAATGCCGCCAAGAAGAAGTACCATCATCACTTGGGGTCAGGCGGCTATAGCGTCGCAATGCCGAAGTGGGAGGAGATGGAGGCAAGCTTGATTGAGAGGGGTATCGAACCGACCACCACTAAATGGCCGGATCGATCGAAGTTCTGGTACTACGCTCACGGTGGAACGCTTAACCCAGTTGATGGCTCCCTGGTGTTCAGCGATCAGATATGCGAGGCTGCCGATCGACTAACGGACGCAGTGGAAGCCTCTACGCAGGGCACGTTCCGACCCGACAGAGAGAAGGGCGAGCTGTCGCTCGCCCTGCAGACTCCCGAGCATCCAGGAATAACACGTGGGAAAGGCGTTGTTCCTTGGAAGATTGGATTCAAGGAGGACATCCACACGTACAGGAGTCGGATGAGGAGCAAGAGAGATACCGAGGCGAAGATTGCAGATCTTGAGTAGAGGGTATCGAGCTACGAGCTCAGCATGCAAGAGGAGGTGGCACGGAAGGTGGATGAACGCATGGCTGCACATCGGTGCCAGGATCCCCAGCCGTACATTCTTCCTGCAATGGTCAGCCTCTCAAGCAATCATAGCAGCTGCGCCTCAACGGGGCAGGTAGGATCACAGAGCATGGACGCCATGCAAACCCAGGACAAAACCACCTGCCCCGTTAATGACATCACGCAGCGGACACCATGTGAGCTGCATATTCCCTTCAAGAACTTATCAATCAAGGTAATTCTATGTTTTTTGGACTTGTACATTCCGCATGTTTCTGCTTACGTTGATTACTAATAGATAACCTCTCATCACATGAAGGTTGTGTCGGGAATGGCCATCCCAACGGATCCTTTAGGGACTTACCACTGCAAGCCGATTCCAGCAGAATAAGCCAAATGGTCAAACCTTAAGGACTAACTTGTCACGCCCGGAAATTCACTAGTAATTTCCGAACTAATTTGTGTATGAAATCCTCATCCAGGAATCAGCCAAGGTACACAAATTAACAATTTAATATACAAATCCATCAAAATAATAACGTTACATACTTACAAAAGAAAAGAAAACTGTAGCGGAATTACGGTCTAGCGAAACTCCGGCTCCACTCCCACAGACAGCTCAACTGGGGTATAAGCCAAATGTCTTCCCCTTCGCAACTTGTCTTCAACTGAGGTTTGATTGATTATTGCAAGGTAAGCATATGACATACTCAGCAAGCCACACAGCAAATATGCAAGTGCAGAAGGATACCAAAGAATGGCATAATATAGGGCTCATTTGCAAAAGCAGCATTTAGCAAACATTTGAGAATTGTAAAACAGTAGAGTAATTAATCATCAATATTAATCAACATTGAACAGCACACCCATGCTTCACAGGCCCAACCATCCTGAACAACCATACTCGGCTGTACAGATCTATCTCCAAACCAGGAATCTACTATTCCAAACCAGGAGCTAATCAAATTATTACCAGTTATAGCATCATTTATTATGGTGAGAAGTGTGAGACTAATCACGAAAGACATTGTTAGACCCGCCCATAACCGCAGGCACAGCTATTCGAATAGTTTTACTCTGGCCAGAGGTGTACCACTGTACCCACAAGACACAGCCCCACGACATGTCACCATGCGCCTCAATACCACCACGGTACCTCGGAAAGGAGTTGTGACAGTACCCCTCGCACAACACAATCCACCACAGCGCACCGTTCCTGGATTATAATCACCCCCTTATAAAACAAGGCATGGACTCCCCAGCGACCCCCGTGGGCTTATCTCCGCCACTTCTCAGTCTGGTGTCCCGCAATAAACCATGCTATACAAAAGGTAAAGCTGTTGCCTATGCTAGCTTGTGGTTGGCACGGTTAATGTTTCAAAACCGAAACTCTTGAACCGGTCCTTAATTGTTATGAGCACGACCATCAAAACCATGTGCTCACAACCCACCATTATAAAGTGTTAGTTAGCATATTAATTAATTAACCAATCACGATTTGCCATCGTGAGCTACAATTAAATATACATCATTAAGTAAGTGAAACATTAGTTATCCCAATCATGTGCTAATGTTTGTAAGCATGGCTAAGCAATTATATCTAATATCTAGCTAAACCAATATATAAGTCCAACTAGTCAAATTGTCGCCCAAGGTATCAAAGAATAGAGTAAGCAATACAAAGTGGTCATAACAAAGTAATAAGTTCACACCACCCGGTGACATTCGAAAATAAATGCACAGTTGAAATAAATAGAGATTTTAAATATAGGATCAACATGCTCAAAGGAATTGTGTTTGGGATCTGTGTGACTTGCCTTGCAATAAAGGGTCTTCAATTAATCTTCTTGAATACTTCCGACACACACGCGAACCTTCGAAACGACGGAAACGACAAGCTAACACGCAAAACGAGGAAAAAGACTAAGAAACTCCAAATAAACAACACATATAGAGTACATGAAGATCATGATTTTAGATGAATTTAGAGACTTGAACGGTCTCATTCCGATGTTATATGAATTAGTTACGAATTTTATAAGATTTAATTCAAATTAAACCTATTAAAGAAAAAGACTATTCCACATTAATTAAACCGTTTACAAATGATTTATAACTGAGAGGAAAGATTAAAGCAACCTCCGGAAAAGATTAGATTATATTGATAGATGACATATGATAAAAAGAACCAATATGCCATTGGAAAGAGAGGAAATGATTTATATTAATTTTGGGCGGCTGAGATTAATCTCGACCGAGAGTTGACCAAGATCGGATAGCTTAGATTGATCTGTCAAGCGGGCCTCACGAGATACCGACTTAACGAGTCAATTCTACGTGATACGGGATCACCCAAATGATCAACCGAAACCGGCGAACGGAACACGGACGAACGAACGAAGCACGGGAAACACCTCATTCGAACAAACGAGTGAACAACTCAACAACGGCTGCAACTAAACCGGTGAGCTAGACGCAATTCACGGTAAAGCCCCGATACGGCAAATGATAGCCCGGTAGGAATTTAGGGATGCACCTACGGCTAGACAACTTGGCTACCGAGCAACGTCTAAAGCGGCGGCTAGGTTAAAGCGGCACATAGCTGCGACACGGCGGCACTAGGGCGACTTGGCTCTGCTAGGCGGCTAGTGCAGTGGCGACGCTAGGGCAGCAGCTAAGCGCGGCACGGCGGTGGCTACTCAACGACACAAACGAGAGATTAAAAACTAAATCGAGGGAACACGGATAGAAGTCTCACCGAACCAAAGCGATTGGAGAGGGAGGGTCGACAATGACGGCGCTAGATAGACAACGGGTTAGATTGAATTTGATCTAGGGTTTAGGTAGACATGGCAATGATAAGACAGCCAAGCGAGATTACTTGATAACGGACACGGGAACGACGATCACCGGCGAACTACGGAGCGACGATAAAAGGGAGGATACCACGAGAAAGAGGAGGCAACGGCGATGCTTACCAACACATACGCAGCGATGAACAGCGAAAGAGATGGCTGGCGACGAGATTGGGATGGCGGCGAGGTACTATCCACGGCAGCGACGACTTTCCGGCGATGTGCGGCGACAACGGAGGGGTGGCCGGGCTTCGTCTTGGTGCTGTGATGCCGAAGGAGGGAGCAGCTCAGACCAGGGACAGCCGGGACGACAGCGAACGGCGGCTGTAGATCAAAAGACGGCGGCATCCCATTGGTTCACGGCGAGGATGGCTTCCGGCGAGATTTCGGCGCAAGGGAGCCGGCTGCCGGGCTTCTCCTCCTCCTTGCGAATCCAACGGTGCGGTGGCGACCGAAGGAGACGATGGACGACGACGAACGGTGCGGCTGGAGCGGCGGCCGGCGCTTGGAGAGAGAAAGCGAGCTCGGGGAGGGGCGGCTAGGGCACTTCGAAGGACGGGACTTGTGGGGATAGGTAGAGGACGACGAGGGGGTCCTTTATATAGCCATGGGAGCCTGGGATCGAGCCCACATCGACGGGAAAAACTCGGGAAAGTTTAGATCTTCGCCGGAAAAAGGAAAGGTTGAACCGCGAAATTGGAAAGGGTTTCCATAGAAACTTTTGGGGATTTCTTGGGGAAATTGTAGAGGAGATTGAGAGGATTCCATTCCCGTAACTACTTTGGAAAGAGGAGCAACGGGGAGGTCGGATTTGGAAGGAGGAGGCGGTGGCAACAGGACACGGGATGGCCGGCTCGGCTCTGTCCAGAGGTTGAAGAAGGTACTGTAGCGAGAGGGAGGAAATTAGACTTTGACTGGGCTGAGAGGAAGGGAGAGAATGGGCTGAATTTGGCCCAAGCTGAGGGGAAATTTCTTATTACATTTCCAAATAAATTAACCAATGAGATGATCTTTCAATTGTTAAAAATACTTCCAATGCTCAAATAATTCCAAGAAAAATCTTGAACATACTTGGACACTCTAAGTATTTAACAAAATTGAAACCATCTCATCTAATGATTAATTTATTAATTAAATAATTACTGAAATGTTCTTTGTATTATTAAAATTAATAATTGGGCTCTGAAAAATTCGAGAAAATTCCAGAGAGTATAATTAATCATGGAGAATTTAATAAAAATTAAATCCAGCCATGCTTTATATTTAGGAAATTTTATTTCCCACATTTAACTTCACTTGTAAATTAATGAACATTTAATATAAATTCTATTAATAATTTATTAAATAATTTATAAATCCTGAAACGAAATTCAGGCAATGACAATACTCGAGGATCGAAGTTAAGCTGGTGGAAGCCGCGTACGAGGACCTCGAGTTGGACTACCTTGGAGGAGACGGTGAGATGCATCTACGCGACATGAGCCACGCCATTATACTATGGCGCAAGCGCTACATCATCCTCCCTGGGCGACAAGCGGCGTCTCATGCACCATCCCCTCCGGCTCCTCCACCGTCTCCTCCTCAGGCTCCTGCACCATCTCCTCCTCATCAATCTCCTGCACAGACTCCTCCTCAGGATCCTGCACAGACTCCTCCTCAGGCTCGTGCACCGACTCCTCCTCAGGCTCCTGCGCCGTGTCCTCCAGCACCTTTCAAGTCAAGAACTCACCAAGCACCACCGCCTGCCCGCACAAGGGCAACAAAGAAGGTGAAAGTTGACGCCGCCGAGAACAAGGAGCCACCGTACGATTGCACGCAAGAGGAGCTTGACGCTTACATGGCAGCAGAAGTGAAGAGGCAATTGAAGCCTCAGAGTCCAGAAAAGAAGATTCCTATAAACCCGAGTGCCAAGAAGTTCTTCAGGAGTATGTCGGCACCAGCCAAGGAGGCCATAAAGCTAACGGACTATGAGCAAACACTTAAGAAAGCATATTATGGAAAGTACAAACAAGTCCCTAAGCTTGGAGAGCAACCAAACCAGAAGGTTGAGCCGTTGGTGACAGGGGCAAGAAATTGGAATAAAAGAATTCATTTCTGACACCGGGCTAACTAGGGATCAGTTGCTTAAAGGCGCACCAATCCCAAAGGTGGAAGTGAGACACAAGTACGAACTCGGTAAACCGCTTGTCAAGCCTGAGCAGCTGCAGTTCCTACCGACACAGATGTACAAATTCTATCAACGGTACATGGAGATGAGCGCAAGCGGTAGGGAGATGATCGGAGCGAGGATCAAGAGCTCCGATTTCTTACAAGGGGAAGATATTCTCTGGATCAATTTCGAGGATATCTACGATCTATACCAGCTGGACGCCCTCGACGTATCTATTTTTAGCGCATGGATTTTGTACGTATCGTTGAGTTATATTTCTTACGTTCCTTTAATTAACTCCTTGTATATATTTGTACACCATATATATAACAATTCCTTTATATCGTTGTAGAATGGAGATTCAAAGGGCCCGACGGCGGGGGGTTTTCGATACTGGATTCATCGACCCTCGGAAAGTAAACGTCGACATGATCACCAAATATCTGCAAGCCACAGAGGACAATCTCATCAATCTCCTGAAGGAGCAGCATTATAAGACGTTCATACTATTGCCGTACAACACAGTGTTAGTTTTTACTGTCTTCCGAACAAAGTTCGTTCCCATATATATATAGATCTACAGTTTTTCATATATCACCTCACACATATTGCAGATTCCACTAGGTCCTTTTACTCTTTGACTTGGAGGCCTACAGAGTCAATGTCTATGACCCAATGAATAAAGATAAGTCTACTTTTGACCAGGTTTTTGAATTGATAGACAGGTAATGTCATAAGTTCCAATGTTATTACGAATTTTGCTATTAATTGCTATTACGAATTATAGCTTTAAACTCCATGTAGGGCTTGGTATCGATTCCGTCATTTGGTCCGCGGCAATTGGAAAGAAAAACTTCGGCGGAAGTTCAAATTTCCTGTGAGTACATGCTCTACATTTATACATTTATATTGAATCTCTAATTCAAATATAAGTGTATATTAATTAAATCTCTCACCGTTTGTCATGTATATATATATGTAGTGTGCAAAGCAAGACCAAGGAACTAACTTGTGCGGCTACTACGTATGTGAGTATTGCCACTGCCTTACAAACCAAATATACACCACAAGAGAGCTCGATGTACGTATAAATAAATTCCAACTTTCATTGCGTACGTATCGATTTGTTCATTACTAATTAATTTCATACATTCATATATAGGTTATTCATATGAGGGATAACCTCACACACAAGGAATTTGTCGTGGCGGTTCAAGAACAACTCATAGGATTCATCAACGAACAAGTCCTTGATCCTGAGGGTGAATTCTACTACGACGGAAATACAATTCATAAGCCGTTAGCTTTTGAGATAACGACTACTATGTCGAAGTCCTAGCTAGCTAGGACATAATGAATTGTAATTAATACATGTCTATTTTTATATATGTACACATTTACTTTAGTGTAAATACATATTTTGGTCATATATGCACATAAAATGTTAAGTGCTTTAATATATACATATATATTCACGTATATATGTAATATATGTAATATATATATATATATATATATATATATATATATATATATATATATATATATATATATATTATGCATACATAACCATGCATATATTATATATATACACAACCATGCAACAACAGGGCCATGCAAATAAAAAAAAAGGGCAGCTCGATCTTTAGTCCCGGTTGGTAACACCAACCGGGACTAAAAATGGCTCAGCCGGCCACGTGGACGTTGTGGTCAACTTGCTCCTGCACCACGGGCGAAGATGACGAGGATGAAGGGTGGGGAGAACAAGAATGCGCCGTCATCGCCGCTCGATTCGCCGCCGTTGCCGCTCGTTCTACCACTGGGGAGAGAGGGCTAGCCCGGTCCATCGCCGCCGCCACTCCTCGTTCTGCCACCTCCGCTCGATCTGCCGCCTCTGCTCGTTCTGTCGCCGCCGCCGCCGCTCGATCTAGTGCCGGGGAGAGAGGGCCGGGCCGAGGAGAGGCGGCGCAGCCAAGGTGGGGAGAGGCGGTGCCGCCGGGAAGGGGAGGCGTGGGCAGAGAGGTGATGTCAGGGACCGCCGGAGAGAGAGGTGGCGCTGGGAGAGATTGGGGAGATATGGTGATGAGAGGAGGGGTTGATGTTTGTATATGTTGGTGATTTCTAGAGGGCATACTGCAAATATTGAATTTATATGAGAATAAAAATAATCCAACGGTTTAAATGCAAAACGCGACTGAGTGATAGGTATTGAATTGCAAAATAAGATGGAGATATGGCTTGCACTATGCGAGGCATATCCCTAGCTGGGTCCTTAATCGTTGGCCATGCCATAAGAGTGCATGTTGCTTATGTCGCGATGACGTCAACATGGAAGTACTGCCATACCTCGATGCTAGTACAATGTCAGCACGTAAAGTATTTTATCGGACCCGAATTTCTGTAATTCCATTTATATCAATCTGGCGAGGGTTCCCCCAGTGGCTGTTTCTTTTCATTGAAGTAATCTGTCCGTCCCAAAATAAGTGCAGAGATAAGCTTCCGTGTCTAACTTTGATCGTCCAACTTATTTATTTTTTTTTAAAAAACTAAAAATCATATTTGGACTAAAGTCATGCATAAATTACTTTTCATATTTGGACTAAAGTCATGCATAAATTACTATTCATATTTTATAACCTAATAATAAACAAAATAATATTCATAAAAAAATTTAAATAAGACGAATCATCAAAGTTGGACATGAAAACTCATGGCTGTGCTTATTTTGGGACGGAGGTAGTATATACTACTGCTCGTTCAAAAATCTTATCTTAACTATAAAAAAATTACTAACTTTCTGATCGTCACCCAAAATATTTTCGTCCGTAAATCCGACCGAGCGACGCCCTCCATCCCCGCATACGCTATGTCGATGTGTTCATTACGTACATCGGCGAAATAAAAAAATAGATCGATTCAAAATCTTTCGCGTAAGGCGGGCAATTTGTATCCGTTAACCCATAAAACGAGATCCTCTTAAGGCGGCAAGCGTTACGGAGAGGGAGAAGGAAGGCCGTGCGCGTACAGGAGAATATTAGGGGTTTTTCTCATCCGATGGGCCTATTGGGCTTAAGGACCTGCTTGGCTGAATTTTCAGTTGTTACCAAGATTAAGAAACTACTTTTCCATTTGATTTTGGAATAAGTTCATTCTAGGTCCCTTAACTTGACAGCGAGTTTGATTTTCGTCCTTCACAATACCAGATGGCAGATACAACGGTCCCTCAACTGTCAAAACCGGTACAATATTGATCCCAAGGCGGTTTAGACGGCGGTTTCAACTGACGTGGCGCCTACGTGGCTAATTTGACTTGGTCTTCATCTGACGTGGTATTGACATGGCACATAAAGAAAATTTTAACAATTTAAACAATAAAACAAAAATTATGGGTCCACATGTCAGTCAAACAAAAAATATAGGACCCACATGTCATTGGGACCAAGACGTAGGCGCAACTCCACCATCATCCATGTTTCCTCCGACAACCATCATCCATGTTTCCTCCGGCGTCGCTTCCTTCCCTGCATCCGTGGCCCGTGCCCGCCACGGACGGACCGACCGGTCTCCCACTCTCGCTCGTACTGCCCCTCCCCTTCCAATTCATCTCTCTCTCTGTCTCACTCGCAATCAGGGCGAATCCCTCGCAACTCGCTGAAACCCAGCAGCACGGCAGGCTCCAGCCATGTCCGTCCTTGCGTCGCTTCCCATGTCGCCGACCGCTTCTACTGCCCGCCATTGCGCCGCCACCTGCTCCACCACCACCACCACCATCAGGCTGCTCCGACGTTGGCGGCGGCGGCGGTAGAGAGGCAGCCGAGGAAACCGGCGGCGAAAGAGGACGAGGAGGAGGGCGGCGGCGGTAGAGAGGGAGCCAGGATCGAGGCACCGTGCTACGAGGAAGACATTTGCGGAGTGGTTGCCACTTTTAAATTTGGCAAATAACTATTTGCCACCCCTATCTCAACGACACGTAGGTCCACATGTGTCTATGACATGTGGGTCCAGTGGCAAAAAGTTAATTGTCACATCTAAATGTGGCAAATGGTTAAATATCTCGTGCTACGCCCACCACCACAAACCACTGCCGCTGCCTCGCCCCCACCATCTACGTAGCCGCCGCGCATCGGCTGCGCCATGTGGCACCTCGGGGATTTCGTCGTAGCTGAACACGATCCCAATATCCACACACCCCTTCAGCTCCTCCAGGTCATCGTTGGTCAAGCTACGCGCGCGCCCCACGCCACCGCCGAAGACGACGACGCCGTGCAGGGCTCGTCCTCAGCGACCACCACTGGCTTCCTCCGCCGCAGCCACGCCGCCTCCCACTGTACCCCGCGCCACACGTCCTCGTCCTCGGCCTCGGCCGCCATGTGGTCATGGCGGCGGCGGCGAGGGGGAGGAGGGGAGGGGCAAGGGGAGTATGAGGTGGAGGAGGAGGAGAAAGAGGAGGCTGTGTTGGTGGTCATGGCGGTGGTGGCGGCTGGTCTGTTTCTTGTTCGCGCAAAGGAGAATAGGTGGGCTCCATATTTACTCTTTTGTTTGACCAAAATGTTTGCTCCATATTGTTATTAATTTTTATATTTTGCTTTTGTGTCATGTCATTGCCACGTAAGACAAGGACCAAATCAAACCAGCCATATAGGCATCACGTAAGCCAAAACCGTCATCCAAACCGCTGAGGGGTCTCATTTGCACCGGTGACAGTTGAGAGACCCGTTCTATCTGGTATTGCGGTTCAAGGATGAAAATCGAACTCGCTAACAAGTTAAGGGACCGTAAATGAACTTATTCCGTTGATTTTTGATGCTTTTATCTCATCAAGATAGTGAACCGGTGAAGATAAAACCGGTGAAGATAAAGGGAAACAAGTGCAAGAAAATCAAGACGCAAGCAGTTGTGTCATTCAAATTCGATCATCCATCATGTCGTCATAGAGAAAAAATTATCAACGAAAATTTATGACAAATCGGCAATCCTTTATATGTTTAAGTCGTTGATAAGTAAATTATATCATCAAGGGACGTAGCTAGACAGGACGAAGCATGATTTCTATTTTGTTTCTGGTTTTCATTCGTTGCCAGAAAATGAAATGTCCAACTGTCTCATTCGGCCGTATGCGAATCACACTTCCTTTGTTTACTCAACCAGTCAATCTCTCTGTCATTTTACCTCATTGCAAATGTGTACGTTGTCTTAACCCGTTGCAACACACGGGTATTTTTTAGGTATTTTTTTCTAGTAATTCTAACAATTTACATGTGCAGACAGACCCAATAAGACACTGCTTTTTGGAGGACCGATCTTCGGAGGAGCTGTTGCGTTGTTGTTAGTGCTGTGGTTCTTGATCTCTTGGTTGATGCAGAAGAGGATACGTCATACCTTCGGAAAGGGCACAGGCGGCACCAGGCGATTCGAATACGACGATTTGGCCATCGCGACTGACAATTTCTCTGAGGATCGCAAGCTCGGACAGGGGGCCTTTGGGGTAGTGTACAGCGGATTCCTAAAGCGGCTAAACCGTGAAGTTGCTGTGAAGAAAATATTCAGGAAGCCGAGCGGAGAGAATCACAAGGATTTCTTCGCCGAAGTCAGCATCATCAGCGAAGCCAAGCATAAGAATCTCGTCAAGTTTTTTGGTTGGTGCTGCCGCGAATACAGCTGGAACATTGCCCGTTTCATGTGCAGCTGTTTCAGCAAAAAGAATAAGGAGCTCTTCCTTGTATATGAATTGATGAAAAATGGCAAGCTCAACGACTACTTGTACAAAAGCCAGTCAGCAGCAGTACTTTCATGGCAAACAAGGTTCCCATATCTGCATATATACTATGTTGCTATTATTTATACGGGATTACTAAAATTATTTTCACTTATTTCAGGCACTTTTTTCTCTATATATATGATTGCTCTCCCTTCTCTATATATAATATGATTCTATCTCTCATATCTCTACTCTTTTGTTTAAATAATAAATTACTTTTAATACTATAACGCTCTAATACATCGTGAATTAAAAAAATACTATGTAAATATTGAAACTTATAACGTAATTATAGTGTAAGTTTTGAAATTGATAGTATAATTACAAATCTAATTTATAGTGTGAAAAAAAATCTGACTAGTGTTTTTTGAAAAATATAGCGCTATAAATATAGCTACTCCCTTAATTATATCAGCATGTTTCCTATACAAGTTTTCATGGAGATACTTACTTCAATTCCTTGAATTCGTCCCTAAAAGAGTATTATATTAGCCTAAAAATCTATCCCACAAATACTGGTACATCGTTTTCTTTTTCTTCTTGTTTTAATTACCAAACTAATAGAAATGCTTAACTTGTCTTTGACAATCTGATCACAGTAGTCATTTAGGGATGGAGTGGATTTTAAAGGTAATTGTTTTAATTAATATACGACACTCACCTTTTTTTTCATAAATAGCATTATATTTTCAGCACAATAGTTTGCTTCCATTTCTATAAATTAATACAATTTGTATTTTGTATATACCAACATCGATCATTCGATTTGTACACATTGTTATAGTCTAGACCCATCATAAGATAATGACACAAATCATTCTCTTTTTTCCAATTTCTGTAAGCCTCTATATCGATTTCTCTTAACAATAGACTAGTCTTTTTTTTTTCTGAAAGTTATGTATGTACGGTTCCATTTTGCTGTACTTTGGATAAAATTATTACAGTTTGTGAATAACTATAGAATTCTGCTACTTCCATATTTCAATCTATTGTTTTACATTTTATTCTGAATCTAAATTTAGTACTTTTGACATTTGAAACTAATTGGTATTTAGTTGTATTTGCATTGGAGTCTTAGTTTAGCATGCCTCACGATTTATTAATTTTGAAAAACATAATAAATGAATGTGGAGTCGAAGTTGGTTCGGAGGAATATATTTTTCATGATTTATTAGTTTCAAAATTCTAGGTAAGAAAAATACCGTGAGTTGTAATCGGTTTGGACAATTTGGACACATAGTTTTTCATGATTTAGAGACTTATAAATTTGGATTTAATATATATATAATCAATAATGGACATAATTTGATATCTTTTGAGTGAACTTGTTTTAAGAGTTCAATTAGTACATTTGTAATTAATTAAGCATGTTAACGATCGATCAATCCATGTAGCTAACTAGCTAAATTGTTCTAGCAGGTATAAAATAGCCACTAGTACAGATAATGGCATAGGTGCCGGTTTGCAAGTGCCCATAGGCCGGCACCAATTAGTCGGCACCAAAAGCAAAACCTGACACCTATGCAAAAATAGAATCGGCACCTATAAGTTCACAAGAACCAAAAAAAAAAAAAAGAAAGAGCCGAGCTCACCAACGGCGTCACCACGCCATACCTCACCTCGATTGCTCCCGACATCCCCAAATCAATTTAAAATCCCTAGAACGATATCACATATCCACATATCGAATGAACACTCAACAAAATCATCCACAAATTTACAAAAAATCATCCACAAATTCACAAAAAATCATCCACAAATTCAAAAAAAAAACATCTAAAGAAAAACTAAAATGGAGATTGGAGAGAGGAGGGAAGGCCGCCGCCGCCGTCCACCGCCTCCCCTTAGCCACCTGCCGCCGCTCCTCGCCGCCTGCTGCCTCTCCCCGCCGCCTGCCGCCTCCCCTCCCACCAGATCTAGCAGAGAGGACACCGGATCCAGCGGAGGGGAGGGCGCCGCCGCCGTCCGCCGCCTCCCCTCGGCCGCCTGCCGCCGCTCCCTGCCATTTGCTGCCGCTCCCCGCCGCCTCCCGCCTTCCCTCCCACCAGATCCGGCGGAGGGGACGCCAGATCCAGCGGAGGGAAGGGCGCCGCCGCCACCGCCGGGCCACTGGCGCCATTGCCGCTCCGCTTCCGGGCCGCCACGGGCTGCCGAGACGAGAGAGAGAGAGAGAGCGATAGAGGGAGTCAGAGCGAGAGAGAATCTGAGAGAGATGGATCGCGGGAGGACTTATAAAATATCAGACAGGGGGACCGAGAGAGGATACGACTGGCTCAGCGGCTTGGCTCGCTCCATATAGGTGCTGGTTTTTAAGGAAACCGGCACCTATAATATGTGCCGGTTATATATTTTTTCATCGCGGTGAGGTGGGAAAAGCTCTATAAGTACCGGTTTTAAATTAACCGGCACCTATGAACCGGTTCCTATGAGGGTTTTTGTAGTAGTGAGCTAAGGACATTGGTTCGGGTCTCTTCTACCTACATCACGAGTGCGACCCATATATCCTGGACAGAGATATCAAACCAGGCAACATAGTCTTGGATGACAATTTCAACACCAAGCTTGCTGATTTTGGTCTGTCAAGGGTGGCGAACCCAAACAATGCAACGCTGCGGACAACTGACATAGGCTCAGAAGGATACCTTGATCCACAGTGCAGGATGGCAAGGTCAGCTTCAACCGTAGCTCTGACGTCTACAGCTTTGGCATTGCCCTTCTTGAGGTTGCCTGCGCGAGGAGACATAGGGAGCAGATCTGGGACTTGTACAGAAGTGGCGGTGATGTCGTCGAGGCTGCAGACTCAAGGCTAGCTATTGGTGGCAACGGTACTGAAAGGAGGGAGATGGAGCGTGTCATCATGTTGGGACTCTGGTGCTCTGCCTTCGAGACTAAACACCGGCCTAGCATGCGGCAAGCAATGGATGTCCTGGAGCGTGACGCGCCGTTGCCTGACCTTAATTTAATCGTCAACTCTACTTTGGCTTCAACAGACCAAGATGCATCCAGTTCGTTGGTCGGGAATGGATAATGACTGAGGAGACAGCACTGGTTGCATGGTTGCTGGGACAAAATTCAACAAGCCTTGTATCACCAAGACTTCAATTCTCACAAGAGCTGCTGAGTGCTGACTGCACATTCTCATCTCGATCAGTTGATCATGTAATTGCCTTTTCAAGAAACTTATAAACGATATAGACTTCCTAAATTTGCAGTGTTGTTTTGTACGTAGCAGGATATTAAACTTGTTTCAAAGTACATCTATCTTTAATTTACAATCTCTGCTTCAACTTATATAGACAAAATATAACTACTTTGTATGAAACTTTTTTTTTTTGACAACAGGCAAATTTCATTAACAGGCTTTAGAGAAAGCCCAAGAGAAACAGAGTCTTTTACATGAGCTAAAAGCAGAAAACGAAACAACAGGAAATAGACCACTGGGATTTCCAGTTTTCCAACATAGACAAAAAGGGACAGCACCCTTTACTTGAGCAACCCCTATCGAAACACAATACTTTACCACAGAAAACAAACCCCAAAAGAGCTACTCTAAATCTTCAGCAAGACTATCAGTTGGCTTCAACGTTTCCAGCGTCTGCATGATCTTTGCCTTAAAAACATCCAGACTAGAGCACTCTTTTTCTTTTAGTAGCATGGAACTGTATTGAACAGTAATTAATGTACATTAATGATGTATTAGTTGCACCCGGCCGTCTCATGTCACTGGTGGAAAAACCATCTTTCGTCGGTCGGCCGAATTCCACGATAGTCCCGGTTGCAACAAAAACCGGGACTAAAGATGATCTTTAGTCCCGGTTAAAAAGGGTAACGGGCATATTTGATCTTTAGTCCCGGTTCAAATGTTGTTAGGGCTTGTTAGGCCCCCCCCGGGATCTTTAGTCCCGGTTGGTGTCTTTAGTACCGGTTAGTAACACCAACCGGGACTAAAGTCCCACCCCTTTATATATGTCTTCTTCCTCCTCCAGCCTGAGGAAGCTTCAAAATTTCTTCAAAAAAGTGGGGAGGTCATGCCAAAATTTATAGTGAATTTACTTTGGTGATTATATACAAATCGGAAGTGCCTAAAAGGTTAGCAACTTCATCCTCCAATGTTTTTTTTGTCATATTACATTTGGAGCTATGTTTTGCACACTTTTTTGTCTCAAAAATTTTGTTGTAAGTTGACAAGAGAGAAAATTTGTGTGGGAAAAGAAAGAATATATAGAAATTTTGTTTATTTGCTAAATAAGGTTTTATAAAATAGTTGAGTAGGAAAATATAGTGAAAGTTAATCTTAAATAAAAGAAAACAAACTAAATTGAAAATTAAAAGAATTTAAAACTTAAGAAATAATAAATAAGAATTATTTGGTGGAATATTTTATAATTTTTGTATGAATAATGATATGTCATTATTGTATGACTGTTGAAAGAGTTTGTGATTATTTTATCATTATTGTATGACTGTCATTATTGTACGAATGATTATTTGTGTATGATTTTTTTTCATTTCATGTAGATGGATCGGCAATGGATGTACGCTGACCAGCGGTCCAAAGAGTTTATTGACGGCGTGTATTATTTTTTGAGAGTGGCCGAAGCTAACAACCAGAAGGGTTTTATTTGTTGTCCATGCAATAAGTGTAAGAATCAGAAGGAGTATTCTGCATCCAGGACTATTCATTTCCACTTGTTTGAGTCGGGGTTCATGCCAAGCTATAATTATTGGACATCCCACGGAGAGCAAGGGGTTGAAATGGAAGAAGATGAAGTAGAAGACGACAAGATTCCAGACTTTGCTCAGTACGCTGGTTTTGAAGGAAATCAAACGGGCGAGGAGGACATAGATGCTGATTATAACGACGTTGCGGATGATCATGGTCAGATGTTGCAGGATGCCAAGGAGGACTGCGAAAGTGAAAAGGGGGCCCATAAATTGGACAAGATGTTAGAGGACCACAGAACGTCGTTGTACCCAGGTTGCGAGCAGGGGCACAAAAAGTTGGATACCACTCTGGAGTTCTTGCAATGGAAGGCAAAAAATGGTGTTAGTGACAAGGCATTTGGCGATTTATTGAAACTCGTCAAGAACATTCTTCCGGAGGGAAATAAATTGCCCGAGACAATGTACGAGGCTAAGAAGATAGTCTGCCCTCTAGGACTGGAAGTTCAGAAGATTCACGCATGTCCAAATGATTGTATCCTATATCACGGTGAGGAGTACGAGAACCTAGAAGCATGCCCTGTTTGTAAAGCACTACGATACAAGATTAGACGAGATGATCCAGGTGAGGTTGACGGGCAGCTAACGAAGAAGAGAATTCCTGCTAAGGTGATGTGGTATTTCCCTATAATACCACAGTTAAGGCGTTTGTTCAAGAACAAGGGGAATGCTAGAATGATGCGTTGGCACGCTGAAAAACGTCAACAGGACGGGATGCTGGGACACCCCGCAGATGGTTCGCAGTGGCGAAACATCGACAGAAAATTTAAAGACTTTGGAAAGGACACACGAAACATACGGTTTGGTTTAAGTACGGATGGCATGAATCCTTTTGGAGAGATGAGCAGCGGCCATAGCACTTGGCCCGTTACGATGTGTATCTACAACCTCCCCCCTTGGCTATGCATGAAGAGGAAGTAGATAATGATGCCGATTATTATTCAAGGCCTCAAGCAACCTGGTAACGAAATCGATGTGTTCCTAAGACCACTGGTCGAAGATCTTAAACTGTTGTGGAAGAAGGAAGGTGTTCCCGTGTGGGACGAGGACAAACAGGAGGAGTTTAACCTACGAGCGCTGCTGTTCGTAACCATCAATGATTGGCCTGCACTTAGCAACCTATCCGCGCAGTCCAACAAGGGGTACAAGGTTTGCACTCACTGTATGGATGAAACAGAAAGTACGTATCTTAAGCACTGTAGGAAGGTTGTGTACATGGGTCATCGTCGATTCCTTGCAGCAAACCACCCAGTACAGAAGAAAGGCAAGCACTTTGAACATACGGCGGACCACCGTACAAAGCCTAAACATCGCAGCGGGAAAACAGTGTTTGCTATGGTTAAAGATCTTAAAGTAGTGTTTGGAAAGGGGCCTGGCAGCCAGCCTATAGATAGCGAAGATGGTCACGCGGCGATGTGGAAAAAAAACTCCATATTTTGGGAGTTACCCTATTGGGAATTCTTGGACGTCCGCCATGCAATCGACGTGATGCACCTCACTAAGAACCTTTGCGTAAACCTTCTTGGCATCCTAGGTGTATATGGAAAGTCGAAAGATACACTGGAAGCACGTAATGATCTGAAGCATATGGAACAACGCAGCGACCTTCACCCGGAACCACAGGAGAAAGGCAGCCATTACTTGAGTCCAGCAGCTACACTCTTAGCAAGGCAGAGAAGGAAAGTATGTTTCAATGCTTGGAGAGCATCAAGGTACCGTCGGGATACTCCACGAATATAAAGCGAATAATAAGCACGAAGGAGAAGAAGTTCACCAACCTAAAGTCTCATGACTGTCACGTGTTGATGACACAGCTGCTACCAGTTATAATAAGGGGTATCCTCCCAGACAATGTCCGGGCAACAATAACAAGGCTATGTTCTTTCATGAACGCAATTTCGCAGAAGGTCATTGATCCGGATAGGTTAGAAGCCCTTCAGAATGATGTGGTGCAATGTCTTGTCAGCTTTGAGTTGATATTTCCACCTTCATTTTTCAATATAATGATGCATCTGCTTTGTCACCTAGTGAAAGAGATCGGTATTCTCGGGCCTGTGTTCCTACACAACATGTTTCCTTTCGAGAGGTACATGGGCGTTCTGAAGAAGTATGTTCGTAACCGTGCTCGTCCAGAGGCAAGCATCGCCAAGGGGTATGGAACAGAGGAGGTCATTGAATTCTGCGTAGAATTTATTGAAGACCTTCGCCCAATCGGGGTACCAGAATCACGCCATGAAGGGAGACTACGGGAAAAGGGGACTCTCGGAAGGAAAGCAATAATGACGGTAGACAACAATTTATTCCGTAAAGCCCATTTCACGGTTTTACAACAATCTTCATTGGTGGCTCCTTACATCGAGGAGCACTTGGCTCTAGTTCACGCCAGAAACATCGGTAAGTCCGATGCATGGATTACACGGCATCACATTGATACTTTCCCCGCATGGCTGTGACAACATCTCATGGGTAATGAGACGATTAACCAGCAACTGGCCTTCCTGGTGAGGGGTCCATTTGGCTCGATCGCGACATTCCAGGGATATGAGATCAATGGGTACACATTCTACACAAGAGCCCAAGACATGAAGAGCACGAACCAGAACAGTGCTGTTCGTATCGATGCCATGGGACATGGGACACGATGGTACAACTGGCACGTATTACGATGCCATCGAGGAGATATGGGAACTTGACTATGGACCTCTAAAGGTCCCTCTGTTCCGGTGCCAATGGGTTAGGTTGACTGGTGGAGGCATAACGATTGATGACAGTGGGATGACAACGGTTGATCTTAACAAGGTTGGATACTCGGACGAACCTTTTGTCCTTGCCAATGATGTAACGCAAGTTTTTTACGTGAAAGACATGTCTAGCAAAGGAAAGAAGGGCAAAGGGCCTGACGAGCCGAAGCGTCACGTGGTTCTCCCAGGCAAAAGAAAAATCGTCGGAGTAGAGGACAAGACTGTCGAGGATTACGATCAGTTTGATGGGTAACCCCCTTTCACGGTGACGGTTGACCCTAGCATCCTCCTATCAAACGAAGACACCCCTTACTCACGTAGCGATCACAAGGAAGGAACAATAGTGAGGAGAAAGTACGTGCGGACAACCGTCACCGCCGATCTATTGCCGTAATTGTTGTAAACTATTTTGGATGTATTGAATATGCTAGTTATATATGATTAATTACAATTTTTAACAATTTAATATCATGCATATACTAATTATATACGATTATTAGAATTTTTAAAAGTTTTAAATCATGCATGTGGGATTTACATATGTTAGTTACATATGATTAATTACAATTTTTAACAATTTAATATCATGCATATACTAATTATATATGATTATTAGAATTTTTAAAAGTTTTAAATCATGCATGTGGGATTTACATATGTTAGTTACAATTTTTAACAAATTAATATCATGCATATGCTAATTATATACGATTATTAGAATTTTTAAAAGTTTTAAATCATGCATGTGGGATTTACATATGTTAGTTACAATTTTTAACAATTTAATATCATGCATATGCTAATTATATATGATTATTAGAATTTTTAAAAGTTTTAAATCATGCATGTGGGATTTACATATGTTAATTAGAATTTTTAATACATTATTTACTATTTTAGAAACATATATGCAACGAAATTCAATATTTAGTGCTATTAACTTTAGTCCTGGTTCTTAACCCTAACCGGGTTTAAAAAAGAATTTGGAAATAGCGGGAAAATATCTTTACTCCCGGTTGGTGAGAAGAACCGGGAGTAAAGAGGTTCGTAACAACAACTTGTTGTTAAGAACCGGGAGTAAAGATATCTTTACTCCCGGTTCTTCTCACCAATCGGGAGTAAAGATCCGGGGGTATATATATTCCCGGTGCGCCCTCGTCTTCTCCACCAACACTTAGACGTTTTTCCATCGAGATCGAGCATCGGCTTCTCCTTCGCTGCCACTGCCTAGGGCAACCCCGCGCCGACGCCGCCGTCGTCTCTCACCGTCGCCTGGCGGTCCTTGCCGCCTCTGCCGCAGACGCCGCCGCCGCGTCTCTTGGGTGGGAGCCCCCGCCCTCTCTCTCTCGATGTAGCTCTCTGTCTCTCTCTCTTTCGCCGACGAACACCGACGACGCCGACGCCGACGTACGCCGCCGGGCCGCTACGTTACGCCGCCACCGCGCCCCCATGCCACCGGGTCCCCATGCCGCCGCCGTGGTCCGCCGCCGCTGCGCCCCCACGTCGCCGGGCACCCACGCCGCCGGACCGCGCCCCCACCGCCGCGAGACGCCGCCGCCACGAGACGACGCCGCCGCTGCCACGCCGCCGGGCCGGCCCACGGCGTCGGACCGTGCCCCCACCGCCGCGAGACGCCGCCACCGCGAGACGATGCCGCCGCCGCCACGCCGCCGCCGCCCCCACGCCGCCGGGCCGGCCTACGGCGCTGGACCTCGCCCCCACCGCTGCGAGACGCCGCCGCCGCGAACGAATGCTTAACGAACGTGACCAAACGCGAACGAACACGAACGAAGGTGAACGAACGCGAACGAACGCTTAATGAACACGAACGAACGTGAACGAACGCGAACGAAACGTTAAAGAAACGTGAACGAACGCGAACGAAACGTGAACGAACGTGACTGAAACGTGAACGAACGTGAGTGTTAGTGAACGAATGCGAACGAAGGTGAACGAACGCGAACGAACGCTTAACGAACGCGAACGAACGTGAACGAACGCGAACGAAACGTTAAAGAAACATGAACGAACGCGAACGAAACGTGAACGAACGTGAACCAACGCGAACGAACGTGACTGAAACGTGAACGAACATGAGTGTTAGTGAACGAACGCGAACGAATGTGAATGAAACGTGAACGAACGTGATTGAAATGTTAACGAACGTGAATGCACTTGAACTAAAAGTGTGAGAACGAACGCGAGCGAAATGTGTACGAACGAGATAATTAACCTATTGTTGAACTTAGCATATATATATGATTATATATACTTGGAAACGTGAAATACATTATATGTTCCTTTGCATTTAGACTAATACATTTTTTTTGCATGTTGCAGAGAAGACGTCGTCGTCGTCGTCCCTCAAGCCGAAGTGGTAGCTAGCTCTCGAAGGAATTCGCGCAGGCAAGTGATGTAAAGATGTGATTGTTAGAGATATAATATAAGATTGTTAGATTTCTAATATAAGATTATTAGATTATTAGAGTTAGCATATGTGAGTGTTAGAGATTATTAGATTATTAGACTTAGCATATTTGAACGCACGAGATAGTTAGAGATTTAATATAAGATTATTAGAGGTTTAATATACGAAACTTAATTAGACTTAGCATATGTGAGTGTTAGAGATTTAATATAAGATTATTAGAGATGTAATATTCGAAACATATTTGATTGTTAGAGATTTAATATAAGATTATTAGAGATGTAATATTCGAAACTTAATTAGACTTAGCATATATGATTATCTACCGTACAAATACACGACACTTAGACTTAGCATATATGATTATTTGAGTTTTAATACAAGATTAGTAGAGTGTTAATATTACGCTTAGCAAATCTTTCTTCTATGAACAGATGGCTGATCGCGATGAGGAACAGATACTGTACAATACAATCGCATCGGGAAGCAGCCAGTACTGGAACGAAGAAGAGGGGAACGAGGATCCAAACCAGTACTTGAACGAGGAGGGGAACGCGGAGAGGGATGCAGAGGGGAAAGAGGAGGGGAACGTGGAGAGGGATGCGGAGGGGAACGAGGAGGAGGCTAGTGGAAGTCATCCCTCCACTGGTCAGAAGAGGGCACGCGGACAACGAGGTGCCGTGAAGAAGATAGAGGGTCGGCACATCATAACTGAGGTGGACGCAGACGGCCGACCTAGTGCCCCGGCACAAGGAGCCAAGAATTTTGTACGCCACAGCGGTTGGGTTGTGAGGGATAACGTGCCTGTCAGCAAGGTGTACTGGCGCAGAACAAGGGCACGCGGGGGTGATGACAGCTTTGTCCCGGAATCAGAGAAAGAGATGCTGTGGACCACAATGCTCGAGACGTTCACGCTCCCTTCTGGTACAGAGAACATAGTGAAACAATGAACTCTTAAGGAAATGGCAGAACAGTTCCAGACCTTCAAGGGAGATCTATACCGGAAATACATCCTGAAGGGGCAGACACCGAACTTCGACGTATTCCCGAAGCTAAGGGATCACTGGGACGAGTTCGTTGCTTACAAGACAGGTCAACAAGGGCAGGCGATGATGGAAAGAAACAAAGAAAATGCCGCCAAGAAGAAGTACCATCACCACTTGGGGTCAGGCGGCTATACCGTCGCGATGCCGAAGTGGGAGGAGATGGAGGCAAGCTTGCTTGAGAGGGGTATCGAACCGGCCACCGCTAAATGGCCTGATCGATCGAAGTTCTGGTACTATGCTCACGGTGGAACGCTCAACCCAGTTGATGGCTCCTTGGTCTTCAGCGATCAGATACGCGAGGCTGCGAATCGACTAACGGACACAGTGGAAGCCTCTTCTGAGGGCACGTTCCGACCCGATGGAGAGAAGGACGAGCTGTCACTCGCCCTACAGACTCCCGAGCATCCAGGACGAACATGAGGGAAAGGCGTGATTCCCTGGAAGATGGGATTCAAGGAGGACATCCACACGTACAGCAGTCGGATGAGGAGCAAGAGAGATACCGAGGCGAAGATTGCAGATCTTGAGTACAGGGTATCGAGCTACGAGCTCAGCATGCAAGAGTAGGTGGCCCGGAAGGTGGATGAACGCATGGCAGCACATCGGTCACACGATCCCCAGCCGTACATACCTCCTCCAATGGTCAGCCCATCAGGCAATCGTAGCAGCTGCGCCTCAACGGGGCAGGTAGTATCACATAGCATGGACGCCATGCAAACCCAGGACGAAACCACCTGCCCCATTGATGAGATCATGCATCGGACACCATGTGAGGTGCATATTCCCTTCAAGAACTTATCAATCAAGGTATGCTCGATGTAATATATGATTTTTGACTCGTACGTTCCGCAAGTTGCTGCTTAGGTTGATTACTAATAGATAACCTCTCTTCACATGAAGGTAGCGTCAGGAATGGCCATCCCAACGGATATTTCAGGGACTTACCACTGCAGGCCGATTCCAGCAGGATACTCGAGGGTCGAAGTTGAGATGGTGGAAGCCGTGTACGAGGACCTCGAGTTGGACTACCCAGGAGGAGACGGTGAGATGCATCTACGAGACACAAGCCACGCCATTATACTATGGCGCAAGCGGTACATCATCCTCCCTAGGCGACAAGCGGCGTCTCGTGCACCATCTCTTCCGGCTCCGCTGTCTCCTCCTGCACCATCTCCTCCGGCTCCTCCGCCACCTCCTCCTGCACCATCTCCTCCGGTCCCTCCGCCACCACCTCCTGCACCATCATCTCCGGCTCCGCCGTCTCCTCCTGCACCATCTTCTCCGGCTCCTCCGCCACCTCCTCCTGCACCATCTCCTCCGGATCCTCCACCTCCTCGGCCTGCTCCTCCACCGTGTCCGCCGGCACCTCCCATGACAAGGTCTCGCCAAGCTCCACCTCCTGCTAGCACAAGGGCAACGAAGAAGGCCAAAGTTGACACCACCAAAAACAAGGAGCCGCCGTACGGTTGCAGTCAAGAGGAGCTTGACGCTTATGTGGCAGGAGAAGTGAAGAGGCAACTCAAGCCTCGGAGTCCTGAAAAGAAGATACCTATTGACCCGAGCGTGAAGAATTTCTTCAAGGGAATGTCCACCGCAAACAAGGAGGCCTTAAAGCTATCGGACTATGACCGAACACTTAGGAAAGCCTATTACAAGAAGTCCAAACCAGTTCCTCAGCTTGGAGAACAACCACACCAAGTGGTAAAGCCGTTGGTGACCGGTGAAGACTTTGGCATAACTGATTTTATTTCGGACACCGGTCTAACCATGGCTCAGTTGGTTGGAGGCGCACCAATCCCGAAGGCAGAAGTGGCATACAAGTTTGAACTCGGTAAACCGCTTGTCAGGCCTGAGCAGCTGCAGTCCCTACCGACACAAATGTACAAATTCCATGAATGGTACATGGAAATGAGCGCCAATGGTAGAGAGATGTTCGGAGCGAGGATCAGAAACCCCGACTTCTTGCAAGGAGAAGATGTTCTATGGATCCATTTCAAGGATGTCTTTGATCTGTACCATCGGGACGCCCTTGACGTCTCTCTTCGGAGCGCATGGATTTTGTAAGTATCTTTGAGTTCAATTTGTTTCGTTCAATAATTAGCTCATGGCATATATGTAAGCAATAATAATTTCCTTTCATTGTTGTAGAATGGAGATTCAAAGGGCCCGACGGCGGGGGGTTTACGATACTGGGTTCATCGACCCTCGGAAAATCAACACCGAAATGCTCGACAAGTACGAGAAAGACACAGAGGACAATCTCGTCCATCTCCTAATGCAGCAGCATTTCAAGACGTTCATACTATTGCCGTACAACACAGAGTGAGTTTTTATTGTCGTTCGAACAAATTTCATTCCCATACATATAACATGTACATTATGATATTTATCTCATCTCACGCATATTCCAGATTCCACTGGGTCCTGTTCTTTTTCGACTTGCACGCATGCAGAGTCATTGTGTACGACTCAATGAATAAAGAGGAGAAGGTTTTTGACAAGGTCTTCCAACTGATAGACAGGTAATATAATGCCATCTATTCCAAAGTCGCGGGACTCTGTTGCTATTATGTTGATCTTGGGTAATAATTAATTAATCATAGCTTGCAACTGCACATGTAGGGCTTGGGATCGGTTCCGTCAATTGGTCGGCGGGACTTGGAAAGAAAAACTTGGACGGAGGTTTCATTTTCCAGTGAGTACATGCATGATCCAAAATTATATTGAATTGAATCTCTAGTTACAGTTAATATAAAGAGTATATTAAATCTCTAACTTATGCGGCTACTACGTATGCGAATATGCCCACTGTCTATCAAACCAAATATACACCAAACGAGAGCTCGATGTACGTATACATAAACCATTCAAAATTTCATTGCATATCGATTTGTTAAGTTGTTTATTAATTTCATATATTGATATGTCCTTATTTTTCGAATGATAGCGTATTCACATGAGGGAAAAACTCCCACACAAGGATTTTATCATGGCTGTTCAAGAACAACTGATGGGGTTCATCAACGAAGAAGTCCTTAATCCCGATGGTGAATTCTACTACGACGGATCGACAATTCGTAACGTCGGTCCTTCCTCTTCTGACGTAACGCAGGCGTCGAAGTCGTAGCTATAGCTAGCGAACAAATGAATTGTACTATACATGCATGTATATATATATATTTATATATGTACGTACATTTACTTTAGTGTTAATATATATTTTGGTAACATATCTGTACATAAAATGTTAAGTGCTTTAAATTATAAATATGTGTGTAATATATGTATTTATACATATATACATATGCATATATATATATATATATATATATATATATATATATATATATATATATATATATATATATATATATATGTATTCTATCTACATGCATAATATATATATATATATATATATATATATATATATATATATATATATAATCAACCATGCAGCAAACTGGGCCATGCAAATAAAAAAAATGGTACATAGATCTTTAGTCCCGGTTGGTGTTACCAACCGGGACTAAAGGAGGGTTACGAACCGGGACTACAAACGGTTTCTCCACCAGTGTGTGTAAAGCCATTCCCAACCTAATGACTAGGATGGTGTCCATAGCATTAAATAAGCTGCCACTTAGAATAAAAAATGATGTGGCAAGTGAATAAATGAGGAAAGAGAAGGAAACCATGTCTTACATGAGACATAGTTTCTACATAATTTTCAAGACATCATGTGAGATAAGTAGCATTAAATTTAAGTATGAAATAGTGGTGTTTGCATTGGAAGAGTAGTGTCTAGTACTAGTTTCTTGATGATATGGAGTTTATGGAAACTATATCTCGTGTCTTGGGTTGGGAATGGCCTAAGCTTGATGGAGCGACCTGACAAGTAACACCGCTGCGCCCAACACCGCAGCCGCTGCACCAACCACCGCCGATCGCGTGTAACAGCCCTAAAAGTTGACAACATTTCAAAATCAATTTGATTAATTTTGTTTACCTAAAATATTACCATCGATGTCACGCCCAGAATTTCTATCCAAAATTCCAAACGCTTACATGTGTGTGAACCCTCGTCCAGGAATCAGCCGAGGCACACAATAACAAAATGATAATAGAGTACAATTATTACTCTATTTAATAAGCGAATAAAATGTCATTACAGAGGTAGATAGTTCCTCTCAATCAATAAAGATCTAAGCAGCGGAAAAATAAATAAACGGCGCAGACGGCTCCACTCCACAGGCAGCTTGACCAAGGCTACACCTAATTCTCCATACCATCAGCCTCATTGTAGAACTCTTCCTCTGATGAATGATTGCAAGGTGTATGACATACTCAGCAAGCCACGCAGCAAATATGCAAGTGCACAGGATAACAAAGGATGGCATAATAGGGTTCCATTTGCAAAAGCAGCATTTAGCAAACATTTGAGAATTTAATAAAACAGTTAAGTAATAATTAAGCAATATTAATCCAACGCTATACAACATACCCTGTTGTATAGGCCCAACCATTCTGAACAACCATCCCGGCTGTACAGTTCTATCTCCAAACCAGGAATGTACCATTCCAAACCAGGAGCTAATCAAATTATTACCAATTATAACATCATTTACTATGGTGAGAAGGGTGAGACTAATCACGAAAGATATTGTTCGACCCGCCCATAACCGCGGGCACGGCTATTCGAATAGTTTTACTCTGATCAGAGGTGTACCACTGTACCCACAAGACACAACCCCACATCATGTCACCATGTGCCTCAATACCACCACGGTACCTCGGAAAGGAGTTGTGACAATACCCCTCGCATAACACAATCCACTACAGCGCACCTTCCTGGATCATAATCACCCCCTTATAAACAAGGCATGGACTCCCCAGCGACCCCCGTGGGCTTATCTCCGCCACTTCTCAGTCTGGTGCCCCGCAATGAACCATGCTATACAAAAGATAAAGCCGTTGCCCATGCTGGCTTGTGGTTGGCACGATTAATGTTTCACAACCGAAACTCGTGAACCGGTCCTTAATTGTCATGAGCACGACCATCAAAACCATGTGCTCACAACCCACCATTATCAGGTTTTAGTTGGCACATTTATTAATTAACCAATCACGATTGTCCATCGTGAACTATCATTAAGCCATCATTAAATCATAGTGAGTCATAAGTTATCCCAATAGTGAGCTAATGTTTCTAAGCAGGGCTAAGCTATTATATCTAATATCTAGTTGAACCAATATAAATAAAGCTCAACTAGTCAAATTATAATAACCCAAGGTATCAAGGAATAAAGTAACCAAGAACAAAAGGGCTATAACAATGAATAGGTTAATTCCACCCAATGACATTCGAAAATAAATACAATAGTTGAAAAGAAACAATAGCTTTAAATAGGATCAACATGCTCAAAGGGTTGTTTGGGATCTGTGTGACTTGCCTTGCTGGCCTTGGAACTCTTCAAACTCTTCTCCGGCGAAAACGGACTCTCCGGAAACGACGGAATCTAAGCAGAAAAGAACAAAATCACCAAAACAACACATAAACAAGCATGAACAGTACATGTGGATATTTTTAATTTGTAGATCTCAATTTTAGAAAAATTTAGAGACTTGAACCAACTAAATCGGAGCTAAGATGAATTAGTTATGAATTTTTGAAGATTAAATCGGATTAAAACACTTAATTCGGTTAAAATTGAATTATGACGCAATATTGAATTATTTTTGATAAGGAAAAGGGGATTTATTGCGTCAGCGGCTAGGGTTTGCGGTGGACCGGGCGCACGGCGGCGGTTCACGCGAACGCACGGCCGAGATCTAACCGATCCGAACGGACGGCCGAGATCGATCGGGTCCACGGCGGCTCACGGCGGACGACCTTGATGATGTCAGCAATGACGTCACCGACGGCGGCGGCGGCTCGGCGAGGCAGACGGCTCGGGCGGCGCATGCTCGCCGGCGAACGGCGGCACGAGGACGCAAACGGAGGGCACCAACGGGAAGCGGACGGCACGGCGAACTCACCGACGACCAAAGCGACGGCGGAAGATCAACGGACGGCGACGGCGACGAGGAGAAAGTGGCGAAGCTCTTCGGGTCGACGACGGCGACGATGCTCCGGCGGTCTCCGACGGCAGCGAAGGAGCGGACGAGGACGGCGACGACTTGGCGACGACGATGACGTCCTTCCCGAGCGACGGCGACGGCTGAAACGACGGCGGCGCACGGCTGGAGCGGCGGCGGCAACGGCGAAGCTAGGGCACACGGCGCTAGAGCGACTCCGGCGACGAGAGGCGAAGGCGAGGGTGGCGACGGGTAGAGGAGACACCGGGGAGGCTTTTAAAGGGGCTCGGAGGCGGCGGCAAAGGCCCACGGCGACCGGGAAGAACGAATCCGAGACGAACTCGAATCCAACTCATTCCAAACCGATTTAGCCGAAGATTCCAAAGGAGAAAAGGTAGAGGAGATCCCGGAGATTGTTTCCCCTCAATCAATTCGGCCGGAGAAGGAAAGGGGCGGCCGGATTTGGAAGGAAACGGCGGCGGTGGCTCGGCGGCGGCGCGCTAGGGTTTCGGCCCGAGGAAGACGACGAGCCTGACAGGTGGGACCCACCTGTCAGCGACCGAACGCGCGCGCGCGCGGGCGGCTGCGGACTGGGCCGGCTGGGCCGAAGAGAGAGAAGAGAGGTTTTGGGCCGACTTTCGGCCCAAAGCCAAAAGAAGACTTTTTAAAACCTTTTTCAATTTAAATTATTTCTTAAATGCAATTCCATTTATTAAAAATACTTTCTTAGCTCAAATAAATCCCAGAAAAATCTAGGAATTATAGAATTAAGCAAAGTATTTAATGAAATTTTATCTGGCCCCATTTTATATTGGAATTTATTAATTAAAATTAGATTTTCTTTTCAAGACTTTTAAAATTATTTCTAAAAATTCCAATTAAACAACAATTTATATATTTTGAATTTTCAGGGTGTGACAAACCTACCCCCCTTAAACAGAATCTCGTCCTCGAGATTCGGAAGAATTGGCGAACAGATGCGGATGAGCTGACTTCAATTCATCTTCTCGTTCCCAAGTTGACTCTTCTTCCGAGTGATTACTCCACTGGACTTTGCAAAAACGGATAACTCGATTCCTGGTTCTTCTCTCATTTATTTCCAAGATACGGATTGGTTTCTCAACATAGGTCAGATCCTCTTGGACTTCTATCTGTTCAATATTAGCTTCTTCGGTAGGTACTCTTAAACACTTCTTCAATTGCGACACATGGAACACATTATGAACTCCTGCCAAAGATTGAGGTAACTCCAACTGATAAGCAACCTCTCCTCTTCTACTGACAATCTTATAGGGTCCCACAAAACGCGGTGCCAATTTTCCTTTGGTGTGAAAACGACGAACTCCTCGTAGAGGTGTGACACGAAGATACACATAATCTCCTTCTTCAAAACTCAAATCTCTACGGCGATTGTCGGCATAACTCTTATGACGAGACTGAGCCACACGCAATCTTTCCTGAATGATTTTCACCTTTTCTTCTGCTTCCCTTAGGATATCCGTCCCGAAAACCTGACGTTCTCCCGTTTGATCCCACAAAAGCGGAGTGCGACACTTCCGACCATACAGTGCTTCGTAAGGAGCCATCTGTAGACTAGCTTGATAACTGTTGTTGTACGAAAATTCTGCATAAGGTAGATTCTTATCCCAACTTCCACCGAAGTCTAAAGCACAAGCTCTCAACATATCTTCCAAAATCTGATTCACCCTTTCGGTTTGTCCATCTGTTTGCGGATGATAAGCAGTACTAAAGTTCAGCTTAGAACCCATCTCTTCCTGGAGTTTCTTCCAAAAATTTGAAGTAAACTGACTGCCTCGATCAGACACTATTTTCTTAGGGACGCCATGCAAACACACAATCCTTGCCATATACAATTCCGCCAATCGACTTCCGGAATAGGTTGTTTTTACCGGAATGAAATGAGCCACTTTGGTAAGTCTGTCGACTATTACCCAAATAGAGTCATGGCCTGATGACGTTCTGGGTAAACTAGTGATAAAATCCATACCGATTTCTTCCCATTTCCATTCAGGAATCTTCAAAGGCTGCAGCAAACCGGCAGGTTTCTGATGTTCTGCCTTGACTCGCTGACAAACATCACATACTGCTACGTACTCTGCGATTTCACGCTTCATACTTGCCCACCAAAATCTTTCCTTGAGATCCTGGTACATCTTAGTACTACCAGGGTGAATGGAGTATAAAGTATCATGAGCTTCTTTCAGAATTGCATCCTTTAAGTCTTTGTTGTCGGGGACACAGATTCTTTCACCCAACCATACAGTTCCTTGCTCATCCTCCAAGAAACCGATAGCTTTTCCTCTTCTCATATTCTTCTTGATCTCTTGAATATCAGGATCATTAATTTGGGCTTCTCTAACTTGATCAATTAGAGTGGGCTTCGCTTCTAAGGCTGCAACGAAACCTCTACTGACAATTCCCAAATTTAATCTTTCAAATTCCTTGCATAATTCCAATGGCAACTGTCGTCCTTCGGTAGCATTGCAATAGCCTTTCCTGCTAAGAGCGTCTGCTACAACATTAGCCTTCCCCGGGTGATAATGAATTCCCATGTCATAATCCTTAATTAATTCCAACCATCTCCGTTGTCTCATGTTCAGATCCGGCTGAGTAAAAATATACTTTAAACTCTTGTGATCGGGGTACATCTCCGTACGAGTACCGAAAAGATAATGACGCCAAATCTTCAACGCATGAACTACTGCAGCTAACTCAAGGTCATGAGTAGGGTAGTTCTTCTCTTGCGGACGTAACTGACGAGATGCATAGGCAACCACCTTCCCATCTTGCATCAAAACACAACCTAACCCAAGTTTGGATGCATCGCAATACACTTGGAAACCTTTCTTTGGATCAGGCAAAATCAAGATAGGAGCTGATATTAAGCGACTTTTCAACTCTTGAAAACTCTGCTCACATTCTTCTGACCACTTGTACTTTACATCTTTCTGAAGCAGTCGTGTCATGGGCTTAGCAATCTTGGAAAAATTCTCTATAAACCTCCGGTAATATCCTGCGAGGCCTAGAAAACTGCGGATCTCTGAAACTGTCTTTGGTTGCTTCCAATTAGTTACGGATTCCACATTACTAGGATCGACGGCAACTCCTCCTGCTGAGATGACGTGACCAAGGAATTTCACTTCAGACAACCAAAATTCACACTTGCTAAACTTAGCATACAGCTGATGTTCTCGTAGCTTCTCCAATGCAAGGCGAAGATGTTCTTCATGCTCTTCTTTGGTTCGAGAGTAGATAAGAATATCATCTATAAAGACCACTACAAACTTGTCTAGGTATTCCATAAACACTTTATTCATCAAGTTCATGAAGAAAGCAGGGGCATTGGTAAGTCCAAAAGACATAACCGTACATTCGAACAATCCATACCTAGTGGTAAAAGCTGTCTTAGGTATATCTTCCTCTTTGATTCTCAACTGGTGATACCCTGATCGAAGATCTATCTTGGAGAAAACGGTGGCACCTTTAAGCTGATCAAACAAATCATCAATTCTGGGCAGCGGATACTTATTCTTGATAGTCACATCGTTTAACGCACGATAGTCCACACACATCCTCTGGGTATGGTCTTTCTTTTCCACAAAAATAACCGGAGCTCCCCATGGTGATGAACTCGGTCTGACGTATCCTTTCTGAAGCAAATCATCTACTTGCCTCTTAACTCCTGCCAACTCATTAGCTGCCATTCTATAAGGTCTCTTATGGATCGGAGTTGTTCCTGGTACCAAATCTATTCTGAACTCTATATCCCTTTTAGGCGGCATACCAGGTAAATCATCTGGGAACACATCGGGATACTCCCGGACTATAGGAATCTCTTCCAAAGTTATCTGGTTCAGTCTTGACCTTAAAAACTCAGATGACAATGCATGAACAGTCACAACTCGACCATCATTGCTGGTGAGAGTTACTCTTCTGTTAGCACAGTCTATCACACCTTTATGTCTGGCTAACCAGTCCATCCCTAGGATGACATCAAGGTCTTTGGATTCTAATAAGATAAGATTGGCCAGAAATGGTACTCCCTTAATTTCTATTCTGACCGAGGGGCTACGTTGCAAAGAAAGTGTTTGATCACTTGGGGTACTAACCATCAAAGGACGTCTAAGATCTTCTACTTCCATCCCATGATTTCCCGCAAAACTCATAGATAAGAATGAATGTGTAGCACCTGAATCGAAAAGTACTGTTGCAGGAACTGAGTTAACAAGGAACGTACCCAAAATCACATCTGGAGCATCTTGAGCTTCTGCAGCTGCAACATGATTGACACGGGCCTTTGATGTTGGTACAGCAGAGTTACTCTGGGCAGGGACAACCTTCACGCGACGGGGTTTCGGACACTTGTCAGCATAATGTCCTGGGTCTCCACAGTTGAAACACACCACGGGCTTGCTGCCTTGCTCTCTCTTGGCAGGTTGTTGCTGTGCTGGAGCTGCAACAGGACGTGGAGCTTGATTACGGATGTTGTTGCCAGCATTGTTGTTGAAGAACTGACGTTGCGGACGAACAACAGACGAAGAACCTCCCTGTGGCATAGACTGGGGTCCTAAAGTAAGACGCGGCTTCTGATTACTCCCCTGTTGTGCCTTGAAGTGAGCAATCCGACGTTTCCTCTGCTCCATGCAATTGTACTTGTCCTCCTGACGTATAGCCTTATCCACTAATTTCTGGAAATCAGGATAATCTCCAACCATGAGTGGATAAGAAAGCTCATCATTAAGTCCTCCCAAAAACTTCTCCTGGCGCTCTTCATCATTGCGCACATCTTCCGAAGCATAACGAGCAAGACGATAGAACTCGTGCAGATACTCCGTAACAGAGCGAGATCCCTGAGTAAGCGACCTGAACTCCTTCTTCTTGAGAGACACTACTCCTGATGGTATATGCGTCTTCGGGAAAGCAGCGGTGAATTCAAGCCAAGTGATAGGTTCAGCAGTAGTCCTATTCAGGCGGAAGTGATCCCACCATTCAGAGGCAGAGCCATGCAACTGATGTGATGCAAAAGATACCTTCTCCTGATCAGTGCACTGAAGTAAATCCAACTTCTTCTCTATGGCATGCAGCCAATCACCAGCTTCAACAGGGTTAGTGGTACTAGAGAAAACAGGCGGCCTCACACGAAGAAATTCTGCTAACTTATTCTGAGGAGGTGCATGGTTATTTCCTTGGTTCTGCTGATTCTGGAATTGCTGCATCACCATGTTCATTAACTGAGTCTGTTGAGCAAGAACTTGAGCAAGAGTGGGATTCTCTCCATTGTTGTTATTGGGGTTGTTATTGGGGCCATTCCCATTGCTGCGAGTGTTCACCATCTGGCAGGAACAGGGCACAAGAAGAGAAACCGGGGAAAACTACTTAGGATAGAGAATTACTTTAACTTTTATTGATCTTAACTGAGTTTTATTATTACAAACTGAAGACTCTCACACCACTAAACTCACCAACTTCCTAACACTCAAAAGCAAACAAACGCATGCAATTACATCCCAACACTGATGTAAATCACATGCGAGCCACACACAAGCTAACTTAAAGCAAGCAAACTAACACAACGATCTAAAACAACGACTTAACAAGTCACTCTAGTTCTTCCAAGCATCGGAGGTCGATTGAAGGCTCGTTCGGCTCGTCTTCATCATCTTGGGTTGCTACCCACTCAATCTTGGAACGGGTGCGCTTGGATTCTTCTTCTTCATCACTTATGATGATGACCGGAGGATCCGCTTGAGCTGGGGCAACTTCTTTCTCCACCACACGGACTTTTGGCGCCAATTGATAGCGAGGGACAAATAGGGCTCTCTTCCTTGCGGTAAGACGAATCCTGGCCTTCTGCGGCGGTGCTTCTCCCTTCAATGCGGCTAATTCCTTCTCCAAACGATCCACCTTGTCCTCTAACTTGCAAATCTTACCACGATTCCGGTCTTCACGATCTTGAGCTGCTAACACAGTCTCTGCACGGCTTTCATCCATAGCCCACTGCATCTCAACCAAATGCCTTGTGGTAGCATCATTCTCAATTCCTTCAGTCTCAAGGTAGCTGCCACGGTCACTTCCCTACGGTTGACGAGGATGGTAGCGATACTCAGTGTCAGCCAACTGATCACTGTAGCGATCACGGAGCTCTCCTATGGCGATCCTTGCCACTTCCTGACATGCATGGATGTAGTTTCTTCCTCCAGCTTCAAACATCACTGAGGGGACCTCTTCACTATTGCTGTTCAAGGTGACCTTGACTCGGCACTTCTCTTCATGACGATCATGAGGAATCTGGGCATAAAAAGGGGCAGTCCCAAATCCAATGACAAAGGACATCGTACGCAACTCCTGGACAAAACCCTCAACACCAAACAGGTACTCAGGCTTGTAGCGCGGCATCTAAAGACAAGTGAAAGGAGGGAGTTAAGACCTTTATCCAATTAATAGCACAAGTTTTTGGATTAATTTGATTAAAGTTTGAAAATTCAAAGTAAAAGGTAAGTAAATAAAGAAAACCAAACTTGCAAGATAATTTGAAATAGTTGAAAACAAGGTTACAAATTTTGTACTTTTTAACAACAGGTTTCAAAAGAAATAAAAGAAAGTTATAAAATCATCATGCTAAATTTATTTTATTGCAGCAAGATTAAATAAAACAATATTGTAAAACTTTTGCTGATAAATGAGCCATTAGTACAGTAATAGATGTACAGTACTAATAACACTGGAATAAATTTTGAATGAGAACCATTAAAAGAGATTATGAAATTTTGCTGAAATGCATGTGCCATTAGTTTGGTTTAATTAAAAGAGAAAGAGAGGAGATGTAACATACCCGAAATTTTAGGACTTAAAATTTCTTATCAAAATAGTTAGAGGTTAATTTCTCCAATTTTGAGAGCCAAAAATTTCCGTTTTAATTTAGGTGATGATCAACTTAAACCATTGCATGATTAAAATTTGAGAACAAAATAAAACCTTTTCATTCCCAACATTAGACTATAAATGTCACCAAGCATACATGTACATAATGCATGCCTAGGCTCGAGTTCTTTGTGCATTTGGAGTTTTGGTCTTGCATTCCATAATAGATCCCATGAGCATAATCTAAAAGAATTACTTCACTAAACAAACCTATAGTTAATCTGTTAATCTTGGGTGATAACATGTGGACTTAATATTAAACTCAAATATCATCTTCTCAGTCTAAAAGAAATTTAATGTAATCCCTATAATAATATTAGATGCAATTATGAAGTGGGAATACATATACAAACAAAGGTCATCCTAATTCTCTAAAATATTTTGTGCAAGATAAAATCATGGAAAAATTTATGTGGACAGTGATTAGCACAAACTTATCCTCTGTAATTTTGGTAACATGTTAACACTCAAGTTGAAATCTCAAATTAATCGGTCGAAGCAGACAACTAAAAGAAATCAAATTAAATTTAATCGGCTAAAACCATATTTCATCCAAAAGTACATTTAACTGCACATAAGTGAACATGGAAAATAATTTATTCAAATACTAGATTAGTTATCATGAATAAATGTAATTTTTCTAGATTTTTCCTCCTCTGTTTAAGCCTCCTAAAAATTCAATCTAGCTTTCTAATAGCCCATCTTTGTTTAATTTCTGTGAGCAGTCCACCCATTATTTTTGAGTGCAACCAAAGAAAATGGAATCTAGGTGTAATCATCTACCACCAGTAAAATCTACACTAATTCTTCTGGTCTACACATTAAGTTATGAAGCTACAAAGTTAGAGGAGAAAATAATTCCGAAAAAAAATGATCTAAAAATCAAGTTTACCCAGAATCTTACCCAACCCTCTCACCCTAGCCTAGTTTGCCACGACCTGGACCCACCTGACAGCCTCTTAAGCTTGCCTTGACTCTGTCCATCACTTCCTCCACTGCTCCAGCCGAGAGAGGGAGAAATTGAGCGAGCCGACGCGTGGCCGCAACGTGTCGTCGATCTCGGTTTCCCTTTTCTCGCTCTCTACTCCTCCCAGACGCGTCGCCATTCTCCATTCATCACTCTGGAGCTGAAGAAGCCGAGGGAGGAGGTTCTCTGCCTCTCCATCGCCCCAAACCTTGCCGCCGGCCGTGGAGACGACGACCATCGCCATCGCTGATTGGGTAAAGGTCATCTCCAGGTTTTTCGCGTTCCCTTCTCTCCACACAGTGCCGAACCATTTCTCTTTTGACCACCTCCTGTTTTGTGCATCACAGCCACCGGAACGCGACCACGCCGACAACGCCCTGGAGCACGCACCGGAGCGCCGCCGCTTCAACCATCGTCGTCGTCCGGCCATTCTCGTCCACCTCAGAGAAAGCTGCTGCGCCATTGTCATTGCCTCAACCTCCTCTTCAAAACGCCTCAAGAACCCCAGCCGGAAACATCAAGAACACGGAGAACACATCCTTTTCTTCACCGGCGCCAATCTAGGATCGCCTCCGCCGTCATCGTCGATTACCGCTGCCTCGGTGAGCCATTGTTCGATTCCTTGCACATACTCCATCTCCTTGACCTCACAACCCTCGTGCATGCTTGCTTGAAGTAGCTCATTGTCCCGTTCGAGCCGTCGTCGTTCACCCGAGGAGGAGCGCCGTCGCCGAGCCGTTCCACAAGTCACCGCTGCCGCCAAGACCTCGACAACCCTAGCTCGACCCACGGTGAGCATCCTGAAGTCTAGAAGACCACATGCATGCATCCTTTTCGTTCGTAATCGACTTCCATGCACACATGCACTTTCACCCCAAAACCACTGCCGCTCACACTCGCCATCGGCGCTACTCCGATGTCCTCTAACCAAGAAAACTAGAGGAATGGAATCGCGAGAGCTTTGTCTTCATTTTATCTTTTGACCTCAACCTCAAGCGAGCCACCGTTTGCCGCCGGCGAGCTCCAGATCGAGCTCAGCCATGGCTAGCTCTGCTCTGCCTAGAGCAGAGGGATGACTTCCGTGAATTAGATTAAGTGCAGGGATCCGTTTACAATTGTAGAAACACACTGACATATGGGCCTAGGACTACGGGTTCCGATTGCTTCTTCTAGGATGAGAACTTAATGGGGTATACCCCTAGTCGGTGTGCTTGTGTTTGGGTAGTCAAGCTTCCGCTGTTCTCTAATAAGTCTATTTGGCCGGTCGGCCTATGTAATTATTAAGTTGTTGTAAGTCTTAAGTTTCTTTCATCTTAGTTGTGTTTGCTATGTATAATCATGCTTAAGATGAAAGTGTGAATCTAGTGCACATCCTGGGAACTAGATTCACATGAGTATGAGTTAGGAATATTTGAGAGGTTGTAGATCTTTAGCCATTTTTGTCAAGTCTCCTGAATGTGTAACACATCTGGTCGCCGCCTTCGAGTGGTTTGACGGGCACATCTCAGGCTGAAGTTGACTGGCAGGCTAAGGGCCCAGCGATGTCTCCAAAATTCCTCTCTCGAGGCATCGGATGTTTCATTATGCTTGTTTGATGACTTGAATTACGCATTTCATCTCTCAAATATAATGGAAGGTCCGGAGAACGAATCCGAGACGAACTCGAATCCAACTCATTCCAAACCGATTTAGCCGAAGATTCCAAAGGAGAAAAGGTAGAGGAGATCCCGGAGATTGTTTCCCCTCAATCAATTCGGCCGGAGAAGGAAAGGGGCGGCCGGATTTGGAAGGAAACGGTGGCGGTGGCTCGGCGACGGCGCGCTAGGGTTTCGGCCCGAGGAAGACGACGAGCCTGACAGGTGGGACCCACCTGTCAGCGACCGAACGCGCGCGCGCGCGGGCGGCTGCGGACTGGGCCGGCTGGGCCGAAGAGAGAGAAGAGAGGTTTTGGGCCGACTTTCGGCCCAAAGCCAAAAGAAGACTTTTTAAAACCTTTTTCAATTTAAATTATTTCTTAAATGCAATTCCATTTATTAAAAATACTTTCTTAGCTCAAATAAATCCCAGAAAAATCTAGGAATTATAGAATTAAGCAAAGTATTTAATGAAATTTTATCTGGCCCCATTTTATATTGGAATTTATTAATTAAAATTAGATTTTCTTTTCAAGACTTTTAAAATTATTTCTAAAAATTCCAATTAAACAACAATTTATATATTTTGAATTTTCAGGGTGTGACAATCGACCTCGCATTTATTATTTTTGGGCTTTTTTTTCACTTTTTTTAAAAAGGTACATATTCAAAATCATAAATCTTTGATTCCTCCTAATATTTTTCAGATTCCCCTTTGTGCCGCCGTTAGTCGTTGTTGACGATGCTGTAGTGGGTGATGCGATCGTCGGGTGCCGGTGATGAATATCACTGTGCGAAGGGTGACAGGTATTGAATAGTCTCGTATTAGTTGTGGAAAGGCAGGGACCTAATATACCCTCATTTTATTGGCTAGCTTTTGGGGTCGGAAAGGTTCTTTACGATCCTATAATTGGTATCAGAACTTGGCTGGTTCAACATCTCTAACCCGAGGGACAAAGTGTGTAAATGCCATATAGACCTTGAGGGACCGTGGGGAAGCGGTGAACGACGCCCATTACGCTCCAATACAACTACCTCATGTTCCTCATGGTGGAACACCCATCGATGGCTCCTGGCATTGACCTTCGCAAATACTACATACAAACTTACAAGACATTGTCGAACCATGCTGGCGACGCTAATGGCATCCTGACGGACTAGCCGAAATCCTAGCTTAGAAGGGGAGTAGCGTAAATCCGGTCTTTAAGCAAAACCATGTAAAGCGGGCCCTTGAAACTGCCATGCCCATGCGGTTTGCAACCAACACTACTGGAGATGGGAAGGCTCCCGTGTGCATGCCAATATTACCGGGTGTCACATGGTAACTTATCGTGCGTAAAGTAATAAACTCAGGAATCATCAAGCGCATACCGTGTGTTAGAGAGGACTCATGGTTGCACCGAAATCCACCTACTTTCTATCTGTGCACGTTGAACTCTGTTGGCACGAATATTACTTTTCTCCTTGGCACGGATGGATTTCTTTGGAGCACGTCAAGCTCCACTTGGCGCGGCCCATTTTTCCGCTAGCGCGAAATAGAAGGAGTATTTCCGTATTTAGGGCCTGTTTTAAAACCTCCAAAATAGCAAAAGTTTTACAGTTTTGGACCATTGTTTGGTAAAATGGATCTAACACTAGTAGCAAAAAGTAAGTAAGTTGGCATTTATCATTTGGAAGATCATAGCAGCAAATTTGGCAAAAAAGCGTCGGGTCCCGTACATGAGAGAGACAGCAGCAATTAATACTAAAATTTTATCATGCATCTAAACACCAACTTGTAAAATTGTAATGCCAAATCTTTTGCTACCAAAATTTTTGCCCAAAAAATTCGCCGCAGCAAATTGATCTAAACAGGCCCTTAGTTTTTTCATTCAGCGCACGGAAGTGAATGATGCCCCACATGTCGGTTGGCATAAAAAAAAATCGTAATTGCAACGGATAAAAAAAAGAAAAAGGAAAACAAATCCTAACCCTAAAACGGTGCCATCTCATCTTGGAATAGGATAAGGTCATCTCGGAATGTTGCGGCGGCCGTCGTCGTTGTCGAGGTGGCGGATCACCAGGGCGGGTCACCATCTCGACGTACTTGATGCAGGAGGGAGCAGTGTCCTGCACGTACTTGATCCAGGATTTCCGGTTGCTTCTCACCGGCTTGGGCAGCAGCAGGTCGCGGAGCACAGGGTGTTGGTCGAGCACGTCGTCGAACAGCATGCAGGATCCCTCTCCAGAGATCCACCCAGCCGACGGCGGCGTTGCCGAGTGTGATGACCTTGGTGGTGCAATGGAAGAGCACCTCGCTAGGTGTGTGGGTGATGGGGAGCAACCTGCCCCTCTCGGCCGGCTCGTGGACGGACACCGCCATGGATTTCCAGAGGCCGACGTCGGAGTCGTAGCGCCGAAGCTTGAACTTCATGGGGTGGTTGATGGTGGGCATGAGGCAGGCGATGATGTAGCGAGTCCTGCCGAAGCAGCGGACGATGGCGACCTCCTCGTTGCGGAAGGGGGAGATGCGCGGGTTTGGCAGCCGCCGGAGCGAGGAGCGCCGTGTAGACGAAGTAGTCCGTAGTCGTAGGATTCGATGCCCCGGTGGAGCTCATCGATGGGGTGCGGGACGTGAAGGAGGGCTACATCGGCGTGCGTGCTGATGACTCGGGGATCGACAGTGAACCGGCAGTGGACGCAGAGGTAGGAGAGGCGCGGCGGGCGGGTGAAGCAGAAGGAGACGTGGATGCGTAGGCTGGTGGTGTCGGTGGAGATGGCGGTGGTGGCATTCGAGACAGCATTAGGGGAGACGTAGGCTCTGGCAGTCGGGCCATCTGCCACCGGCTGCGTGTCGAGAAGAGAAAAGAAGAGAAGAGAAGAAAAGAAAAGAGAAAAAAAAAGAGAAGAAATAAAATATGTGGGTCTCATTTTTTTCATCTCACTTAGGTGTGGAGCCCATTTTTTGTAAGTTTTTTTTTGCTGATTAGAATGTCACGTTAGCGAAACCACCTATATATACTGTTATAGGATGTTGATTGCACGGTTTTGAACATTTCAAGGGTAAAGATTTCTGGTATTAGAGATTAAGGATGTCACATAGACTTGACGTAAAGTTGAGGGATGGCAGGTGAACTTATTCCTTTCTAGAAAAACAAAAGCTAATAGCCCAGCTGGACGTTGTCTCCCATGAAAAAAAAAAGCCCATGGATCACTTAGGAAAAAAGTCCAGTATGGTGTCCTACCCGAAAATATGAGGCAAATCAATTACACATCATGTCAAGGCAAAAAACAAAGATGTCGCTGGCTTTTCTTGCCCAGATAGTTGTCCTCATGGCCTCCGTTGCTTTTTAAATCTGAAAAAGTACATAGATTAGCTATATGAAATATTTTTGTTCACATGATGACTTAAGTAAAGGATGCCTAAAATTATCAAGATTCTGTAATTGCATACAAATTCTATTGGTTTCTTCATTTGCAATTATCAAATATATTGGAGATTGTTGACCTAACTTGTCCCGAATTGTGCTCCCAGATAGTTAAGCAGCAGTTGTCTAACAAAAATAAAATCCTAATGACTTAAAATTTGAGAAGTGCAGGCGGTCTGAAGTTGCCAAAATAGCAGGAGAAATGGCATGGTAAATAATCCCATATTACTGAAATACTGAACTACAAAAGAAAAAAAAAGCTACAGAGTTCACTAGTGGAGAAGTGCTTTTTAGTCCTGGTTCGTAACCCCCCTTAGTCCCGGTTGAAAAACCGGGACTACGAATCAATAACCGGCATCTTTAGTCCCGGGACTAAAGATATTTTTTCTTTTTTTTTCTGTTTTTAATATTGAATATTGATTTCACACCATCCCCTCCCATATCCAAATCATCACATATCACAGAACATCTCCAAATCCTCAAACAAATCATCTCCAAATACATCACAAACTCTTAAAAAAATTACGTCACAGGGTTCTAAAAAATTCATCACAGATTCACATCTCACATAAAAATGCATCACAGATTCACATCTTAAAAAAAAGAAAAAAAATCCGGCCGGCGGCCACTGCCGCCTCCCCTCCTCGCCAGCCGGCCGGCGCCACGCGGCCCCCTGCGCCGCCGCGCCAGTCGCCGCCGAGCGCCCCCCGCGCTACCGCCGCGCAGGCCGCCTACGCGCGGCCCCCCAAACCGCCGCGTGTGCCCCGGCGCCGCCGCGCCGGCCGCCCGCCACAGCCGCCGCGCGGGCCCCTGCGCCGCTGCGCCGGCCGCCCGCCGCCGCCGCCGCGTAGGCCGCCTCCGCGCCGGCCACCCGCCGCCACCGCGGCGCCGGCACGCTTCTGCACTGTGGGTGAAGGAAAAAAGGAAGGAGAGGAGGGGAGTTAGAGATAAGGAAAGAGATAAGAAGTTAGAGAGGAAAAAAAGTGGGTGAAGGAAAAAAGGAAGGAGAGGAGGGGAGTTAGAGATAAGGAAAGAGATAAGAAGTTAGAGAGGAAAAAAAAGAGATAGAGGGAGGAGTTTGTTGTGTGGACGGGAAAAGAGGATCGATACTATGGATTATATAGTGTGTTTTGATTTTTATTCCCGGTTAGTATCACCAACCGGGACTAAAAATAGGTTTTTAGTCCCGGTTGGTGTTACTAACCGGGACTAAAGATACTAGGGCCCTGACACGGCCTGACATAGAATCAACCGGGACTAAAAATGAACTTTAGTCCCAGTTGGAGTTACCAACCGGGACTAAAGATGATGTTTAACAACCGGGACTAAAGATTTTTAGTCTCGGTTTTTAATGGAACCGGGACTATCGTTGATTTGGGTCGACCGACCAAAAATGGTTTGTTTACCAGTGGTTTGTCTACCAGTGGTTTGTTAGCTAAGCTAAGCAGTCACATACCCTGGCGACGAGTTGCGAGCCAAGTACATCGGAGAAGGACGCTTCCCTCGTGGCGTGGCTGATCGAGCACGATCCCAGCCTATGCCCGGGAAAGTCGGCGAAGTTCACCCTCTGCAACGCACATTCCGCCATGATCTGAGGACACGGCGATCACCGCTGGTGCTTTGTGGTGTGGATAGTGGAGACATTATCAGAACAAGATGCCTGATCTTGTAAAAAAAATTTTCCAGAGAACGCAGCTTCATATGCCACAAAATTAAACATCAAAAATTCCAAAATGCTCTTTATCAAAACATTAAAATTCTTGAGTGATGTATGCTAATTTCTGACATTGCTAGCAATATTAAGGCTGAGTTTGGCACTTCATATTCCCAACTCACCTCTTATGCTTTCCGCGTGCACGCTTTTCAAACTATAAATGGTATATTTTTTGTAAAAATTTTCTATGCGAAAGATGCTTTAAAAAGTCACATTGATACATTTTTAGAAAAAAGTGGCTAATACTTAATTAATCACATGCTAATAGACCGCTCTGTTTTGCGTGCAGGAGGGATTAATTCCCATCCTGTGTTGCTTACTCTGTGTTCCCAACATATCTGCTGCGCACGGAAAACGGAGCGGTCCATTAATACGTGATTAATTAAGTATTAGCTAATTTTTATTCAAAAATATATCAATATGATTTTTTAAACAAATTTCGTATAGAAATATTTTTAAAAAACGCACCTTTAAGCAGTTTAAAAAGCGTGCGCGTGGAGAACGAGAGGAGGGAGAGTTAGGAACTGACAAGAACAAATACTCTTTAGGATGTGAATTAGCATGCATTTGGATGTATTGTATATTGATGGGTACAAAACATCAAAGGGACAGGCTACCTGTCCAGATTTGTAGGACTAGGATATATCGCATCCCACCAAAATTCCTTATATTATGGGACGGAGGGAGTAGTACAAAACAGAAGATGCAGTAACTCAATAGAGAGCACAGTAGATGATACAATTATCTTCTTTTAGTTTCCTTCAGATATCAGAGCAATAAATTATTCTACGAATATTGGAATACACAACTAATCAAACTTCAGGGCAAAATATTGCTACTAAATCTTGCTTAGCAGAAAACCCTGGTTCCCAAAAAAAAAAAAGCAGTGCACTCACAAGGAAACACTACTGAACCTTCAGAGCTTAGTGCAATAGAAAGATGGATGAGGAACCCAAGTGCACCAACAATTCAGAGTTTTCCAGTTCAACAAAATTTAGAAGTCAACTGCTCTTTTCAGAGGAGTAGACGTCAATTTCTCATTCAACCAAAAAACTAATCTCAGGACATGAACTAAATCCCAGGAACGAAAAGCTCACAAAAAAAAAAACTCTTCCCTATTGGCTAGGGAAGACGATTAATAGTATTAGTCGGTTTTTCTGTACAAGGAAAGCGGAATCCTCTCGTCCAAATATGTGTTTTGAAGTAATTATCTGGTCGTATTCAATACTAGAACTCGTCGTTGTCATTTCTCTCTAAATCGGGACCGCCACGTTGCCTCACTGCGTCCCGCTTGTTCTGATTTCTTCATTTCCAACCTTCACCGTCTATGGACAAGTTACATCGTGGGATATGTCCTACCACTTTCCTCACCGCCAATTGGTCACCGGAGCACCAGCGCCAATCTTCCCTCCTCTTTTGATTCTTGCCTTGAGCTAGGGAAAACAATGAACAATGTCTGTTGGGTATTATTCCTTTTTGTCTAGCCCAACCATACTTCTGGACGACTTAAATAATATTAATATTAAGATCATAGGTAATATTAAGATCATAGGTGTATGAAAAGAATATGAAAATTTTAATTTATGTCAATAAAACATGCACCAGTTCAGAGCTAATAAATCAGATTTTCATATGTGGGCCAAATTTCTAACTAATTTCAGTTGTTTTCTCATTTACATTATTAGTTTTAGCACTATTTGATCCACTAGGAATTATTGTAACTTATAATTTTCTCTATATTAAATAATTTATAGCTAAATTTGAAAATAGGATCAAGTTATACAATTTTCTTGATATTGAATTATTGTTCCGGACAAAGTTATTTGTAGTTTTATGTTGTTATTAATACATTTATATTTCCTTCATCATTTATGCCCATCTATATTATATGGTTTAAGATTTTAATTTATGTCAAATGAATATTATTTAGAATCCGTTGCAACGCACATGTATTATGCTAGTCCAAAAAATTACGTAAGTATTCCGTATTTCCTTTTTCGACCGTCTTTCTGTTTTTGCCCTTTTTTCTTCTTTTTTTTGTCCGTCCTTTTTTTTCCTCCATTTTCCTATTTTCCGTCCATCGTTTTTTTCTTTCCATTTCTTCCATTTTTCTTCCATCCATTTTTTTCCTATTTGGCACTCTTTTTTTGAAAATTCTTTAAATCGGGCGCCCGATGCAGGCGTGCATGCATCGGGCGTCTGCTCCTCCCGCCGTGGCTCACCGAAAAATCGGGCTCCACACGCCGCGCGTCGCCGAAAAAATCGGGTGCGCGCCTCCTGCGCGCTCTCGTGTGCCTCCGCGCCGTCCCCACCATGCGCCCCACCACTCGCGTTGTTGCAATAAGTCACCCATATATTACGGAAATGCTCTATTAAGGAAACCGTTTCATTTTTTGTTCCCCAAACAATGTTTCAAGAAGTATACTCGTGTTGTTTTACTATTTATAGATGAAATGTTATAGTGAATTGAAACATCATTTTGCTATTTGCTAAAACATTGTTTTTATATATGGTGAAACAACTTTATAAACCATTGCTTCATATGTTGTAGCAAAATGTTTGATGAGATGATTTGGTTGTGTTTCAACTTTTTAAACAATTGAAACATTTTTTATCTACTTTGTGAAACAATTCCGATCTACTTGATGAAACAGTGTCCGATTTTTGCAAAAAAAAAAAAGAATCGGACGCCCAATTTGTCGGCGCCTCGGCCTTTTTTATGTCAAAAAAAACACAATATATATTTTTTTGAATTATGAGCTTATATACATAACATTCCATATTTAATTTAACCTTGAAGAGATTGCACAATTATCCAGATATCATTTTTAAACGAACTATAGAAACAATCACAATTTTTTTTATCACATCCCAGATTTCTAGCTAAACACCCAGCACGTCATATGTATTTTGGATAAAAAAATACATTTACAAATTACACCTTGCAAATTGAAAAAAATGGGGTTAGACTATAGTTTATAGCATGTGGATTACAATTCAAGTAAACTCAAACCAATTTAGACATAAGATTTGCTTTGGTCCAGTAAAAAATACTTCGAGATACCGGTATCTTACGGTACCAAATCGTTTCTGATTGTTCGATCTAGCTGGACAGGATGGTTATTATTAGATATAATGATCGAAAACGATTTTGTGCTGTAGAGTATCAGTACCTCGAGGTACTTTTTATTGGACGGAGCAAATCTCGCCGCCAATTCGAATTGCATCTGCATGCGTCGGCCTACTGTTGAGTTTGCATATCACGCATGCATGTTCACCGACCAGCAACCAGAAAAGGGATCATAGTTGAGAAGTACTCAATTATATTATGGATTTATGATAAATCGGCGGGAGAATCAATTTCATTGTGAATAGAGCACAGAAGTGCGTTTTGATCTTTAAACAGCGGAAGAAAGGGCAGATATATAGAGCTTCGGAGAAGCCAATCCACTAGTGCGTTAACCCATCTGTACGTTTTCCTAACCTCCGATCCTTCTTTCCATGGCAGATCTACTACTACTATTTTAATATATCTTACTACAAAGTTATAACCCACTAATTCTAAAGCTCAACATGTAAACATACCACCTCATCATCAATTAGCAATAATTACGTATAAAACTTATACAAGTATGCAACATTATTTATAATTCATTGAATTCTACAAATCAACATCCAATCATTTTCCTTCACATTATTTTTCACAATATTTTAACATATATATATCCATCATTTTTATAATACTTAACATATATTCATCTATATAATTAAAGTGTGGGATATCATATTTCATCTACAATCTCATACAGAGTCTACTAAATGTATCTCTCTAAACATAGTTTGAAAAATCAGTTTTATTTGTTGTTAATAACTAATATAATTTTTACTTTTAGCTCAATTATTAAAAAAAATATTAAAAGTTACTTAGGAATTTCTGCATCAACGCTCGGGGAATCACCTAGTTTTTTTAATACACCGGCCAACAGCATGCATGTATGGTTTAGGGTCAAATATCGTCTGCACAAATACAATTCATTAATATTGAGCAAATTATTATTTATTCTACTTGGCCTACATAGGAAATGACATTAGATTTCTATATATCATAATTGTGGGCCTTTGCATGCAAGTGGATGCATATACTAATTGCGCTCACTCTATTATCACATTAATTGAAGAATAGTGAATAAATCGAAATCATCTATCTAGGTGGTATCATCAAATTATTAGGAATGACATATACAAAAGAACAGTCAAGACACATCGCAGCTTCCTAATTGTTAATTTACATTAATACATAAATGAAATACTGAGAGAAAATGTCTTTGGAGGGTCGGCCGATTTCCACAATAGTCCCGGTTCCAAAACGAACCGGGACTAAAGTGGCTTAATAGTCCCGGTTTATTACTTCAACGGGACGAAGGGATCAACCGGGACTAAAGATCATCTCTAGTCCCGGTTCGCCTCCTGACAGGGCATGTCGGACCTCTGTCGGGGGGCTTGGGATCTTTAGTCCCGGTTCGTGTTACCAACCGGGACTAAAGATCTTTAGTCCCGGTTGGTAATACAGACCGGGACTAAAGTGATTTGAGATCTTTAGTCTCACTAAAGTTGCATAGCTTTATATACCCCGAGCCATTGCTTCAAAATTAAGCTTTGAGGGAGGGAGGTGCTGTCAAAATTTTAAGCAAATTTTTTTGTGGTAATATACAAATTTGAGATCTTCAAAAGGTTAGTAACTTCATCCTACTCTTTGTTTTGCTTAGCATCTACATTTGGAGCTATTTTTTTTACATATTTTTCCCTCTAGAAAATGTGATGGAAGATGATGAGAGAGAAAGTGTGTGTAGGGAATAAAGAAGATTATAAATACTTGTTTGAATAATTACATATAATTTTGTATGAAATTATAAAACTAAGCTAATTTAATATTAAAATAAGAAAAACATATTAAATATTTGTTTATAATGTAATTAAAACATGAAAAATATGTACAATGAATTTAATAATAATGATTAATTATATGAATAATTATATTCAATTATTGTATTATTATGTAATTACCTTGTAAATCTTGGATTTTGTATAATTACGATTTATATGTATTTCACATAGATGGATCGGCAATGGATGTACGCGGATCGGCGGTCGAAAGAGTTTATTGACGGCGTGCATTATTTTTTGGGTGTGGCCAATGATAACAAGCGTAACGGTTTTATAAGCTGTCCATGCGACAAGTGCAAAAACCAGAAGGAGTATTCCACCACACAAACTATTCATGCCCACCTGTTTTAGTGGGGGTTCATGCGTAGCTACAATTGTTGGACCTCGCACGGAGAGGTTGGGGTTGCAATGGAAGAAGATGAAGTAGAAAATGAGAACATTCCGGACTGGGCTCAGTATGGCGGATTTGAAGAAAACACAATGGGCGAGGCGGAGCTGGATGTTAAAGGGAATGACGGTGCTGATGAACTTGGTCAAATATTGCGGGACTTACAGGAGGACTGCTGTCACGACCGGAATTAACCCAACGGGCATTCCTTACGTGCGTGTATTATTCCTTGTCCCAGGAGGCAAGGTACACCAAGAGTTGATACATTTCAGAGTTTATCAAGCGGAAGCGTAAATAGTTAATTTATTACATGGGCAGCGAGGGCCCAGCACACACAAAGACAAACGGGAAACAGCGGAAGACTAGGGCGACGACCACAGGCGCTTAACGCCAGGCACGAGCTAGACACCAAAGCCTTCATCTTCCAGAGGCTCCTCTTCTGGGTTTGGGAAAAAATTGAGCAAGACTGAGTACAACCACCGTACTCAACAAGACACACCCACAAGTGCAGAATAAAATGCAAGGGAGTACAAGGGAGTTACAATATAAAGGGTTAGGGTTTGCAGTAAACAGCATTAAAAGACACTTAGTTGCTCAAAGCTATTTTGCTAATACGGTCCTAGAGCTATACAATATTATTAATCAAGGCCGTGAACCCACACGAACCTGCCTTAACCCAAGGCCTACGATGATTTAGACCGAACTGGCAACCCGACCCTGGGTCCCAGCTCGTCCCAAGCCAACCCAGGCCAACCATTCCACATTTTAGTTGTTAAGCAGGTTTTAAGAATTAAAACACTAACTTGGGTACATTGCTCGGCCTGCCCATAACCGAGGGCGCGGCTATTCGAATAGGTTATACTCTGATCAGAGGTGTACATCTTTACCCACAAGACACATCTTCCTCACGTGTAACCACGCGCCACATACCACCACGGTATACAGACGGAAGACGTGACATAGTTTCCAACCCATCCTAGCCATAGACAAGAGTACCGACCCGATCCCACCTACGGCCGGAACCCCCGGGACAGGTAGGCAGGACTGAGCCCCTAGCAGCAGGACACCGGCCCTGTGCCATGACATCTCGACTACCGAGCCGCAGCTCGTGTAGCCTTCATTTGTCCTAGAGATGTCCATCGACCCCCGACATCGTCCATCTCCATCCGTGTACTTTTGTTTATAACCAGACTGAGCCACAAACTAAGCCTTACCCACTAGACATGTGGAAGTACGGTAGTGCTTTGCAACAGAGGCCCGAAGACCGGTTCTTATATGGCCGAGGTGCTACTATCAAAACCATGCACCCCGAGCCCAGCCTAAAACCATTTTGGGGATTTTGAATAGAGGGGGAGGTGTGAATCCAATTCCACAATAATCCAACAATTACATAGTGTCCAGGTGATATGAATATTCCCAAAGTCTAGAGTTGTAAAATCACCTAATGTTACCTAATTAAACAGCGAAGCATCTACCTAAAATCATACTAGTGGTACCATGAGTAGAGTGTCCACTAGTTGGGGTTTTGTTTAATCTAGGGTGAACAAGGTAATAATAACAATAACAATAATAATAAGGTCATAACAAAGGTAAATAGGCATGGCTAGATAAAACAGTGATAACGCGGGAATTTAAATAAAGCGATAATGCAATAATTTAAAGCAACATAATTTTATAAACTAGGATTCAATATGTTCAAGGATGATGTGACTTGCCTTGCTCGCTTTCCCAAACGTCGGCTTCAACTTCCACGAAGAGCGGATCTTCCGAAGCTGCAGCGTCTACACGACCAACGGAAAAGAAAAGGCTTTTACTCTAATAAACTCCATATAACCAGTAGGAACAAAGCACAAAAATGGGTTCTTGACTTCTTAAGGAAAAATTAGAGACTTGAACGGTCCAATTCCGAGTTCAAATGGCCAAGTTATGGCCATTTGAAGTTTATATGCTCTTTAAATGAATATTTGCGAATTTCTTCATTTAAATTTTAATTTAAAAATGGATTTATTGCGTCAGCCGAGGGGAGGGGCGCGCGGACCGGGTCCATGGGAGTGGGGCCCATGCGGCAGCCTCACGGTCCACGGTGGACCGGGCGCACCCGGGCTCACACCGGCCGGCGCCGTGGGTCCCACGCGTCAGCCTCACCCGAGGGCGCGGGCGGCTGACAGCCGGGCCCCACGCGGCAGCCGCACGGTGCGCCCGAAGGCGGCCACGCCGGCGCAGCGGCGGGAGGCGGCGCGCCCGCGCCCCTATGGTCGCCGGCGGCGGCCATAGGCACGGCGGAGCGGCGGCCGAGAGAGGGGAAGGGAAGGGGGAAACGAATTGGCGGTCCACGGCTCACCCCGGGTCGACGGCGACGACGGGAACGGCGACCGGAGCGGAGGAAGGCGGCGGCGCGGCTCGGGTGGACGGGGTCGGCGGTGCTCCGGCGGTCGGCGAGCGAAACGGAGGGGTGGACGAGGTCGGCGAGGATGCGGTGAAGCCGAAGGAGGCGGCGCCGAGGCGGGAAATGGTCCGGAGCGACGACGGCGGCGGACCGGAGTTCGACGGCGACGGCGGAGAGAGAGAGCGATGGCGCGAGCTCGATTCCGGCGGGGAGAGAGGGCGGCGAGTGGCGGAAACGGTGGAGGGAGGCACGGGGAAGGTTTATATAGGGTTGGGAGGGGGAGAGAGCGGCCGGACGAGGGGGAAACGGGCGCGGAAGATCCGGCCGCCATTGATGGTGGCGGCGAGGTTAGGGGAGAGGTTTCCAAACGAATCCGAGGGAGAGAGGGAGGGAAAAATGGGGGGAAAGAGGGAGGGAATCACGGGGAATATTTCCCCCCACTTTATTGCGCGCGTGGACGGCGGGAGGCGGCGGGATTCGCGGCGGCGGCGGCGCTAGGGCACGGGCGAGGCGGCGGGAGCGGCGGGAGGAAGGGGATGACGGGTGGGCCCCACCCGTCAGCGAGGGTGGCGGGCGGGCCCGCCCATCAGCGGCGCGCGCGCGGGGAGAGGCCGGATGGGCCGCGGGGAGAGGAGAGGGAGGGAAAGGGAACTTTTTAGGGTTTTTCTTTTTATAAAACCATTTTAACTTTGTTTATTTCTTAATAATTATTATTTGTGCTCTGAAAATTCCACTAAAATTTATTTACGCATTTTAGGCTTTTAGGAAATATACAAAAATCCTCCAAGCCTTATTTGACTTTTAACTTTGCACATTTTAATTGTTGGAGGCTTTCACATGGATTTTAATTATTCTAGGCATCATTTAAAGGATATATTTTAGAGTCGTTTTGGGGACGTGACAACTGCGAAAGTGAAAAGGAGGTGCAGAAACTGGAGCGCATGTTAGCGGACCACAGAACAGCGTTGTACCCAGGTTGCGAGAAGGGCTACAAAAAGTTGAGTACCATCCTAGAATTCTTGCAATGGAAGGCTAAAAATGGTGTGAGTGACAAGGCATTCGGCGAGTTATTGAAACTCGTAAAGAACATTCTTCTGGAGGGGAACGAATTGCCCGAAAGTACGTACGAAGCTAAGAAGACAGTCTGCCCTCTAGGTCTGGAAGTACAGAAGATTCACGCGTGTCCGAATGACTGTATGCTGTATTGCGGTGAGTACGAAAACCTGGAAGCATGCCCTGTTTGCAAAGCACTACGATACAAGATAAGATGAGATGATCCAGGTGAAGTTGACGGACAGCCTTTGAAGAAGAGAATTCCTGCTAAGGTGATGTGGTATTTTCCTATAATACCAAGGCTGAAGCTGTTTTTCAGGAACAAATCACATGCTAGAATGATGCGGTGGCACGCAGAAGAACGTAAACAGGATGGGATGCTGAGACACTCCGCTGACGGGTCGCAGTGGCGAAATATCGACAGAACATTTAAAGACTTCGGTGAGGATGCACAAAACGTGAGGTTCGGTTTAAGCACGGATGAAATGAATCCGCTTGGAGAGATGAGCAGTGGCCATAGCACCTAGCCAGTCACCATGTGCATCTACAATCTTCCCCCTTGGCTATGCATGAAGCGGAAGTACATCATGATGCCGATTATTATTCAAGGCCCGAAGCAACCTGGTAACGACATTGATGTGTACCTAAGACCATTGGTTGAAGATCTGAAAGTGTTGTGGAGGAAAGAGGGCGTCCCCGTGTGGGATGAGGACAAGCAGGAGCAATTTAACCTATGAGCGTTGCTATTCGTTACAATTAACGATTGGCCTACAGTTAGTAACCTATCCGGACAATCAAACAAGGGGTACAACGCTTGCACTCACTGTTTGGAAGAAACTGAAAGTACTTATCTGAAGCATTGCAGGAAGGTTGTGTACATGGGCCATTGTTGATTCCTTGCTACAAACCACCCTGTACGGAAAAAAGGGAAGCACTTCGAACAGAAGACAGACCATCGTACTAAGCCTAAACATCGCAACGGGAAAACAGTGTTCGAAATGGTGAAGGATCTGAAAGTAGTATTTGGAAAGGGGCCTGGCAGCTAACCTACAGAGAGCGAAGATGGTTACGCGGCGATGTGGAAGAAAAACTCTATTTTTTGGGAGCTACCCTATTGGGAGGTCTTGGACGTTCACCACGCAATCGACGTGATGCACCTCACTAAGAACCTTTGCGTAAACCTACTGGGCTTCTTAGGTGTATATGGTAAGTCCAAAGATACACTCGAAGCACGCAATGATCTCAAGCATATGGAACAACGCGAGGGCCTTCATCCGGAACCGAACGAGAAAGGAAGCCATTACTTAAGTCCGGCGAGTTACACCCTAAGCAAGGAAGAAAAGGAGAGTATGTTTCAATGCCTAGAGAGCATCAAGGTACCGTCCGGATACTCCTCGAATGTAAAGAGAATAATAAGCACGAAGGATAAGAAGTTCACAAACCTAAAGTCTCATGACTGTCACGTGCTTATGACACAGCTGCTTCCTGTTATAATTCGTGGTATCCTTCCTGATAATGTGCGGGCAACAATAACGAAGCTTTGTGCTTTCATGAACGCAATTTCACAGAAAGTCATTGATCCAGAAAGTTTAGCCGCCCTTCAGCATGACGTGGTGCAATGCCTTGTCAGCTTTGAGTTGATCTTTCCACCGTCATTCTTCAATATAATGACGCATCTTCTGTGCCACCTTGTAAAAGAGATCGGTATTCTCGGTCCTATGTACCTACACAACATGTTTCCTTTCGAGAGGTACATGGGCGTTCTAAAGAAGTACATTCGCAACCGTTTTCATCCGGAAGCAAGCATCACGAATGGGTATAGAACAGAGGAGGTCATTGAGTTCTGCGTAGATTTTATTGAAGACGTCGAGCCAATCGGGGTACCCGAATCAATCCATGAGGGGAGACTACGGGGAAAGGGCACACTTGGAAGGAGAGCAATTATGACTGTAGACAACGATTTATTCCGTAAAGCACATTTCACGGTTTTGCAACAATCTTCGTTGGTTGCTCCTTACATCGATGAGCACCTTGCGATTGTTCGCTCAGAAACAGTGGCAAGTCTGATGCGTGGATTACACGCCATCATATTGATACTTTCCCCGCTTGGCAGCGAGAACACCTCCTGGGTAACGAGACAATTGACCGACAACTAGCCTTCTTGGCTAGGGGACTCTCCGGCTCCATAACTACATTCCAAGGTTATGAAATCAATGGATACACTTTTTACACGAGAGCCCAAGACAAAAAGAGTACGAACCAGAACAGTGGAGTTCGTATCGATGCCATAGGACACGATGGTCCAACTAGCACGTATTACGGTGTCATCGACAACATTTGGAAACTAGAGTATGGACCCCTGAAGGTCCCTCTGTTTCGGTGCCAATGGGTTAGACTGACTGGTGGAGGCGCAACGATTGATGACAGTGGGATGACAACGGTTGACCTAAACAAGGTTGGATACTCAGATGAACCATTCGTTCTAGCCAATGATGTAACGCAAGTTTTTTACGTGAAGGACATGGATAGCAAACCAAAGAAGGGGAAAGGGCCCGATGAGCCAAGACGCCATGTTGTTCTCCCAGGCAAGAGGAAAATCGTTGGAGTCGAGGATAAGACTGACGAAAATTACGATCTGTTTGAGGGGCAACCTCCGTTTGCAGTGACGGTTGACATAAGCATCATACTATCAAAGGAGGACACGCCGTACTCATGCAATGATCATAACGAAGGAACAATAGTGAGGAGAAAGTACGTGAGGAAGACAGTGACCTAGGTTGTGTGATGGAAGATGTAAATTATTTGTATTGTATTGAAGGTCGAACAATTTGGATCAATATATTATTCTCAACTGCTTAATTTGTCATATGATATTTATAAATGATTACTTCTATTTATTTACACTTTGAATACAACTAATTTGGCAATATGTTATTTATAAATGATTTTGGTATTTATTTGCACTTTGAAAACAATTAAGTAGGCCATATCTTAATTATAAATGATAATTTCTATTTATTTACAATTTGAATAGAATTAAATTGGCCTGATGTTAATTATAAATGATTATTTCTATTTATTTATACCTTGAGACCATTTAAATAGGTCTTATGTTAATTACATATGTTTATTTCAATTTATTAAAATTTTGAAAACATTTAATTCGGCCATATGTTAAATACATACGATTTTTGGTATTTATTTGGACTTTGAAACCATTTAAATCGGCCATATGGTAATTACATTGGATTTATTGGTATTTATTTGAACTTGTAAACAATTTAAATAGGCCATAACTTGATTTTGTATAGACATCTTTCGTCCCGGTTATTAACAGTAGCCGGGACCAATATAAATTTTGGATTAGCGGGAAAATATCTTTAGTCCCGGTTCGTGGCTCCAACCGGGACTAAAGATATCTTTAGTCCCGGTTGGCAGTAACAACCGGGAGTAAATCTTTACTGATTTACTCCCGGTTGTTACTGCCAACCGGGACTAAAGATATCTTTAGTCCCGGTTGGAGCCACGAATCGGGACTAAAGATGGCCGCTATAAATAGCCACTGCATCGGCTTCCCCGCACCACACTTAGCCACTTCTCCTTGCACGCCATCACCGCCCGAGACGCCGCCGTCGCCACCACCGTCGTCGACGTCGTGCTCGCCGCGCCCCGCCGCCGTCGCCAACGCCACCGCCAGCGTCGCCTCCCTCAAGGTGAGGGGCGCAAATCTTGCGTCTCCGATCTCGCATTCTCTCTCTCTCTCGATCTTGCACACGCCAAGCTCGGCCGGACCTCGCCGCCATCGCCGTCGTCGGCACCGTCGTCCTTGGCCATCATCGTCGCCACCACCTCCGCCGCCGCCCGAACACGCCGCCGCCGACACCGACGCCGCCCACTGCCGCCGCCGACACAGCTTGAGCGAAAACATTAACGGTCAAACGTTTGAACGAGAACATTTTAGCGAACGAGAACTAGAACGTTTTAGCGAACGAGAACATTTTAACGAGAACAACGACTTAACGAGATGGATGGATGACTTAGCGACTTAGCGACTTAGCGAGATGGATGGACGACTTATCGACTTAGCGACTTTGACGAACGACGACTTAGCAACTTAGCGACTTAACGAGAACGACGACTTAACGAGAACAACGACTTAGCGACTTAGCGAGAACGACGACTTAGCGACTTAGAGACTTAACGAGAACAGCGACTTAGCGTCTTTCACGAATGATGACTTAGCGACTTAGCGACTCAACGAGATGGATGGACGACTTAGCGACTTAGCGACTAAACGAGAACGATGACTTAGCGAGTTAGCGACTTTCACGAACGACGACTTAGCGACTTAGCGACTTAACGAGAATGATGACTTAGCGAATTATACATGTATACTTCTAGGGTTTAGACGTATGAGCTGTACATGTTGATGTCCATGACCTCACTGTCTTTTTTTCTTTGCACGCACAGATGGCAGACCGCGATGACGAACAAATCCTGTTAGACACGATCGCAGAGGGCAGCAGTCAGTACTCGGTGGATGATGAGGGGAACGAGGATCCCAACCAATACCTGAACGAGGAGGGCAACAATGAGGGTAACCAGGAGGCTAACCAGAAGGGGACCGAGGAGGGGACTGATAGTCAACCGTCGGCCGGACAGAAGAGGCCACGCGGGAAAAGAGGTCCCGCGAAGAAGCTTGAGGGAAGGCACATCGTTACTTAGATTGCCCGAGACGGCGAACCAGTAGCCCCGGCGGGTATAGGACGAAAGTTTGTGAATCATTGTGGTTGGGTCGTGAGGGACAACGTCCTCATCAGCATAGTGTACTGGCGTCGAACTAGGTCACGCGGGGATGAAGATAGCTTTCTCCCTAACACAGAGAAGGACATGTTGTGGACCACCATGCTGGAGACATTCACGATCCCTGAGGCAGATCGTCCCAGATGCAAAGAATGGACCCTGACGAAAATGGCAGAGCTATTCCAGAGCTACAAATCAGATCTGTACAAGACATACATCCTCAAGGGCTTGACACCTGATTTCAACGTGCATAACAAGCTTAGGGATCACTAGGATGCGTTTGTGGCATACAAGACTGGAGCGCAAGGGCAAGCACAGATAGAAAAGAACAAAGCCAATGCAGCTAAGAAGAAATACCATCACCGGCTTGGGTCAGGCGGATATGGAAAGGCAATCCCCAAGTGGGACAAGTTGGAAGCTGACTTGATAGCAAGGGGTATCGAGCCGGCCACGGCTAATTGGCCTGAGCGATCGAGGAACTGGTTCTATGCACACGGTGGATCGCTCAATCCAGGTGATGGCTTCCTCATATTCGGCGATGAGATTCGAGATGGAGCACATCGACTTGCGGATGCAATTGAAGCCTCTACGCAGCGGACTTTCCAGCCCGACAGAGAGAAGGACGAGCTCACCCTCGCACTATAGAATCCTGAGCATCCAGGACGAACATGAGGAAAAGGCGTCCTTCCTTGGAAATATGGATTCAAAGAGGACATCCACACGTATAGGAGTTGGATGAGGAGCAAGAGGGATACAGAGGCTAAGATCGTCGATCTTGAGTACAGGGTGTCCACCTACGAGGCAAGGATGCAAGAGGAGGTGACAAGACAGGTGGACCAATGCCTGGCCGAGCAGCGCGGAATGGAAACACAGGCGCCCGTCATGGTGAGCCCCTCGGGCAACCGCAGCAGCTGTGCATCAACGGGCTAAGTTGGCCTAGAGGGCATTGAGGCAGTGGCAGCTCACGAAGCAACCCACTTCCCCGTTGATGATATCACGCAGCGAACACCCTGCGATATGCATACTCCCTTCAGGAACTTGTCTATGAAGGTATGCGAAATGCGAAATTTGTTACATATATATGTTGATTAGTAATTAATGAACTATATTTCTTGTGAAGGTCGTGTCGGGCATGGCCATACCCACGGACCCTTGGAGTACATACCATTGCAGGCCCATTCCACATGGATATGCGAAGGTCGAGATAGAGCTGGTGGAACGAACCTACGAGGTTCTCGAGCTTGACATCCCCGGAGGAGACGGGGAGAAGAAACTTGGAGACACAGCCCACGCAATCATACTCTGGCGTGTCGAGATAGAGCTGGTGGAACGAACCTACGAGGATCTCGTGTTTCCCGGGCAAGAATGGCCGCCCACTCCTCCTTCCCCGCCGCAAGCACAGTCTCCTCCGCCATCACCGCGTCAGTCTCCTCTGGCTCCTTCCCCTGCACCACCACCTCCTCCGCGTGCACCAGCTGCCAAGTCTGCACCGTCAGGCCCGCGGGCAACTACTCCTCCGCGTGCACCTGCTACCAAGTCTACACCGTCAAGGTCCCGCCCATATGAACCCACACCATCAAGGCCGAAGAAGAAAGCCAGATCTGACGAGCCACGGCTCCCCACTCTCAAGAAAAGGGCATACAACTTGACTCCGGAGGAGCTCGATGAAGCCGTTAGAGCGGAAGTTAGGGAGCAGTTGAAGCCACGTAGTCCGGAAAAGAAGATCCCTATAGCCCCGGAGGTTCGGGATCACTTTATTAAGATGGCCGAACCAGGCAAACCGGTCGAAGTTTCTGACTATGATCGATCATTGAGGAAGGCTCTTAAAGCCAAGCCTTCAGCAGTGAAGTGCGGAAAGGAAGTCCCTCAGCTGGGGCAACAGCCACGACAAGAGGTTGAACCGTTAGTCGTAGAACCGGCACAACTAGAGATATGCAACTTCTTGAAAGATACGGGACTGAGTATGGAGCAGTTGCTAGAGGACGCACCTATCGAAACGGCTCCGGTCATGTACACGTTTAAACTCGGTGAACCGCTAGTCACGCCTGATAAGATCAGAGAGGTACCTACACAGATGTACCGGTTCCATCAATGGTACATGGACAAATCAGCGATGGGTAGAGAGATGTTCGGAGCTAGGGTGCGAAACTCAGATTATTACCAAGGAGAACATGTTATTTGGATCCGCTACAAAGAAGTCTTCGACTTATACCACCTGAAGGCCCTCGACGTCTCTATTCTCAGCGCGTGGACTTTGTAAGTACTGTTTATAGTTCAATTTTGTTCCTCCTTTGAACGTTGCTCACACACATTCCTTTTCCCCGTTGTAGAATGGAGATTCAGTTGTGCCGTCAACACAACAAATTCAATACTGGATTCATGGACCCATGCAAAGTGAACACGCTGATGATACAACAATACGAGAAACAAACCGAGGACAATATCGTCCATTTCCTGGTGCAGCAGCATTATAAGAGGTTCATACTACTTCCCTACAACACATCGTGAGTTCCTACAATCATAATTAACCTCAATTTTGTTCCTACGAAGTTCCTACAATCATACTATGTATCATGTAATGCAAATTGCAGATTCCATTGGGTCCTTCTTCTTTTCGACCTTAAGAAATCCAAAGTTCATGTCTACGTTTCAATGGATAAACCGGAGAAAACTTTCGCAAAGATTTTCGAAGTGATAGATAGGTATTGTCATATATTGCACTATCATTATGAATCATTGTATAACTACTAGATCTCGGATAATAAATTAATCCTTCCTAACAACTCTAAATAGAGCATGGATTCGGTTCCGTACATTGGTCCGCGGGATCTGTAATGAAAATCTCACCCAAAGGTTCAATTTTCCGGTTAGTACATACTAGCTCCAATTTTGTATTGAATCACTTCTTTGTTCTAAATCAGATATGCATACTAAATCTCTCGTTGTTTCTCTTTCAGTGTGCAAAGCATGTACTACGTATGCCAGTACATGCATTGCATTATATATATGTATAGATATACATATAGTGCACACATATATGCTTGTGTGTAATATATACATTTCTATATTATGCATATATATATATATGTGTATTTAAACATATATATATATATATATACATGATATATATTCATATATATATATATATATGTACACCATGCAGCACAACCAAATTAAAAAAAATAAAAGAAAATTCTTTAGTCCCGGTTGGTGTCACCAACCGGGACTAAAGATGGAGATTTACTCCCGGGTATTTGAACCGGGACTAAAGATTGCCATCTTTAGTCCCGGATTCTCCCTCCCGGTTCGCTACCCGGGAGTAAAGGGTGTTGCGAACCGGGAGAGATGAGCACTTCTCCAGTAGTGTTCAAACCTCTAAGAGGAGGACAATCTCATATTTTCTATTTTAGTTTTCAGAATTATTAAATAGAAAAATAGGATTCCAAGGCGAGTACAATTTTGTATTTATTACCAGTGAGTCCATATTAGCTATGACTCGTTAATATTTTTACTATTTTGAGAACTATTATATTAGATTGATTAATATTAATGTTTTTTGCCTCTTATTTCTAAGTCGTGGTTTTTTTTCATCCGCTATTTTTTTGCATGGTTTTTTCATCCTTTTTTCCGGTTTTTTCATCCACTTTTCTTCGTCGCTATTTTTTTACGTCATATTTTTTTGGCACGCGGTAAGAATTCGGTTTTTTTATCCACTCATTTTTTTCCGTGGTCGGGATTTAATCTTCAACCGCCGTCCAGGCCGAACCCTAGTGCCGCCACCACATTTATCTGCCTCCTCATTCGTTTCCTTCTTCAATTGATTGCAAAAATTGATTCCCCACTACTCGCTCATCATTTTCTCCTTGATTTCCTCTTAAAACTCGCAAAAATTGATTCCCCACTACTCGCTCATCATTTTCTCCTTGATTTGCTCTTAAAACTCGGCTTTACTTCACCGGATATAATCTCCATTTAATAGTCACTATTTTTATCCCAAGTTTTGCGGATAGCTCCTTTTTTTTATAAAAAACAGAAAGAGAATATCGAGTGGATAAAAACCCTCAACTAGTTTTGGTGATGGGAGGATCGAGAAAGATTCGACTGGATTTGATGGGAGGATCGACTCCTGTATCGTAGCCAATTCCAGAGGTTGATGACGGCAGTTGGTTGTGCAAGTTGGACCTACAGCTCCACTTGTGGGCTGAGCTAAAGATAGCAAACTGGGCTAGGCTTAAAATGAAGAAAGTAATGGGTTTTCAGTCGAAAGGAAGGAGTATAATGTATAGCAATCAAAAATAAAAAGACGGTTTTACCCGTTGCAACACACAGGCATTATTTTTAGTATATATACACACACATACCCCTAATTTTTCGTTGTCGGTCCTGACTCCCTCCCACGTGCCGCCCCCGTCTCCACTTCCGCCTCCCTCTCTCCCTCCGACGCACCTTCGCATCCGCCTCCCTCCCTCCCGAAGTCCCCCATCTCTCCCTCGTGATCCCCCTCCCCTTGTGGCCCCTCTCCTTCCTGGCGCCCCTCCTCCCATCGCCCCTCTTCCCCTCTGCGATACATCCTTTCTGCACGTTGAAGGACAACAGAACACCCTCGTTCGCGAACACGTTTTGACGCGCTCACCAGACCGTTTTCATTACCAAAGCTCGTCGTTGTCGTTTGTATTAATTAGGATATTTATGTCGGTTTAAATTAGAGATATGGTAAGAGTCCGCCATGTGGACTTGTTTGTATTTTATCTTTAGGAAAGCTTGAGTCGTATCCGTAATAGACAGGTTTTATACTCGGGGTATAAATATAAACCATTTATAAACCCCAGATCATTGTAATAAGGGAGACAATCTAATCAATACAACTTTCGGTGCATCGCCACCTTTTTCTTTTCACTTTTCGACGAGTTCTTGCTTCAAGTCAGGGCATCAGTTGTGATCTCTCAACTAGAGGTAACTTGTCTATATGGCTTGCGCTATCGGGGCTATTATGTCGCTTAGATGTATTAGTCTTTTTACCGTGACCATCGTTATCATATATCATAGTTCATATAGTCTTAATATCTCAATTTAGTCATATCGGCCGATTCTTGCTTTAGGGTTTATGCCGGTATCGTCCAAATTGCTTTACTAGATTAGACTAGCTAAGGTATCTTCCATCCCAAAAAATGGTTAATTTCTTGATTGTTTAGACTTTAGACTTCTTTGCATATTTTGCGATGCATCATCCCTAGCCGTGCTTAGAATTCTAAAAACTAACCTGGAATTAATCATAATTAAGGATAGTGTTGGGGTTTCAGCCGATGTTACCTAATATACATGATAGTGCATGTTTCATGATCTGTATATGTGTATTTGCCACTTATATAGATAGATTGCTTTATATAAATACATCAAGTTTGATTGATCTTGCTTAAACTTTATATCTGGTGATCGATTGCTATTTTATATATTTATATAGATTAATTTGTTTATATAAGTTTGTATTGGAGTATTACCCAGTGCATTATCTATATTTGCTCTAAATACTGATCTATCGGCTATTTCTATAATATTGTCTTAAAATGATTAACAAAAACTGAAGAGACACTATTAAAGCCAATAGGGCATATTTAGGGCTTTGCTTTAACCGACTATCACAAAGCCGCAGTCGATTAGGTTTACCCATATCGGCTGGGTCCTGACGATACGTCATCGGCCCTAATTGGCAAATCGGCTATTGTTCATCTAGTTACGGTTTATTGTCTTTCTTGCTGGTTGCAGGATCAAACCAGCCGGTACGCTCTTGCCACTAGAGGCAAGCGTTGGACCTGTACTGAATTGAAGCAAATCTCCTAGGCCACCGTGTTTTCCATCAACACTGTCAGGGAGACAGTGGGACAGAGATTCCCTAGAAGTAACTGTCAGGGAGACAGTGGATACAACCAAAACACTGTTTGGGAAATCAACTTTGAGGCCAACTCTAGGAGTTGTGCAAATCTTGCAAATAAATTGGTTTACTTCTCACCCCCGACTGAGCTGAGACTTGTCTCGCTCTGGTTGTGGGAAAGCACACACTTAGATTGTTCAAAACTTGAAAACAAAACTGTGGACCCCCGTTTTTATAACAGGAATCAATCGTGTAAACAGTACCATTTCCCTGGATCAAGTAGTCTGGTACACACGAATTCATAGCTGAAATACCAAATGCACATACACGAGTGTCTAGTACGAATTATTACATCATAAGCCCGCAGGCATAGTTTTAAATCATCGGACCGAGCGGTCCGGAATACATCCCAAAAACAGAAGTAGATAAGGCAGCGACACGCCATTGCCACAGGCAACGACCGTAACTAAGACCTACTGAGCGCCATCGTCTTCATCACCCTCCTGGTAGTAAGCGTAGGGGTCCTCCGAAGCTTCATCTCCGACCTCTGATTAAGTTTGTATATTGCAAGGGTGAGTACCAACCGTACCCAGCAAGCCACCACAGCAACAATGCACATGATAAATGGTATTCAAGGAATGGCTATGGTTATTTTGCACAAAGCAAGTTTTGTAATTCTTTTCACAAGCCTAAGACCTAGCATAGATCGATCAAGTTTTAATACCAGTGTTCGCATTAGACAACGACGGTTCTGTCCACCATCCATTGTGATCCCAAGGATAGCTTCCCGCCATTGAATCGTCATAGTTTTCTGAGGACGTCCACCTTCCCGTGTCTCAGGAAGTGGCTCTATCAGCATAGAAATCATTATGCAATATCCCATCCCATACAAGTTAAGAATTTAGAGTCTAGCCAAGTGTAATACATGTCCCGGTGCTCAATAACCGCGAGCACGGCTATTCGAATAGATTTGGTTTACTCACACTGCAGTGGATGTACACTTTACCCGCACTCCGCGACTGCCCAACACATGAGCCTCGTCCCAACACATGAGACTCGTCACGGCAAAGCTTTTCGATAACCTTGCATTGGCAGTACCCGCTCCATGAACTTAAATCCTCATGCACTCTAGGCGTCCATATTTCTAGCAGTGAGAGGAGTTCTGGCGCTCCCGGGAAAGAGAAGTCTCATACACATATTAAATTATGGTTCAAGTTAAGTTCTCTCTCACACACACTCATGGCAGTCCTACCAATAGCGACACCGATGTAGGGCACGCCTCTCGGCCCTACCTCAACGGCTGTCCCACCGTAGTGCACCTGCCTTGGTCAGGGGTGAACCATCTATGCAGGGATACTGCCTCCGCTCGGCAATCTAATCCGCTAGGTCTATACCCATACGAGAAGTGCGGTTGTACGGGGGTCGTTTCATGCTCAACTTCATGGCTCGGTCCTTAATTGACCGGGGACGGTACTAGCCTTTTCCAGATACCACCCAAATCCTCCGTCTGGCCCAGTCGAAAACAGTTGTTTAGTTTTATTTCTCCTTTCGCAAATCATGTCATCAATATCATGGCAATGTGGTGCTCATGTCTCCACATGCCGCATCTCAATTACCTTCCCAAAGGCAATTGCCCAAGCATGTAGCATTTGATAAATATGAGTATGCATGATTCTAGAATAGCATTTCTAAGCATTTGTCATAGTTGACTAGGGACTCATACGTAAACATGGTTACGAAGGAATAAGGGGTAAACAATAATCAAGGCATGGTATAATCGCAAGTAGGATGTTCATCATTGCATGCAATTTTATTTGTAAACAAAACAATTTCGCAATTGGGATCAACATGTTCAAGGAATAGTGATGACTTGCCTTGCTCGTAGTCCTGCGGGTCTTGATCCTTGCTCGGATCCGCAACTCCCTTGGGCTCTAAAATTACATGCGAGGAAAAGATTTGAATCCGGTTAGAATTCAAATAAAGATCCAAGTAAATTCAAGAAGACATCGAGCGCGGAAGTCGGTTTCTTACATTATCTATTTTTGTTTGTGGAATAGAGCTAATCCGATCTTAATTTATCCATCCTAAACTATTTCGTGGGTATAAATATTTTATTAGCACAAGTCTTTAATTTAATCAACCCGAATATTATATCCATGTAATAGGTTAAAAATTTCTATCGCGGCTAAGTATCGGACGAAATCCTAGAATTATCTTATAATATTGTACGATTTAATTTATAAATAAACGACTAAATATAATACACGGCTAAAATTACTAGTAATTAAATCCGAATTTCTACCGTGAATTGATTACTTATAGAGATTACCAAATATAATCTATAACTATATTAAGTTTTGCAATTCTACGACTATAATTAATCTATAATTAAATTCTATTTATTTAAATTTTCTAAACTTCCTTAACCTCCCTCAAATTCCTTTTTTTTTATTTTTCCTTTTCTTTCTTTTCCTTTTTTTCCTCTTTTTTCTTTTCTTTTCTTTTTCTCTCTTTCCTTTCTTTTCTTTTTCTCCCTTTCCTTTCTTTTCTCTTTCTCTCCTCCCTCCCGGCTTCTTTCTATCTCTCTCTCTCTCGGCACTTCCTCACCCGGGCGGCGACAGCGGTGGACGCGAGAGGCGGGGGGAAGACGGCTCACCGGTGGCGGCGGCGGCGACGATGGCGACGGCGGCGCAAGTCACGGCACGGCGCGGCGGCTTTGTGGCGGCGGCGCATGGGGAGGGGGAGAGGGAGAGGAGGAGGGAATGGAGTGGGGTGGAGAAGGGGGAAGGGGCCGGGGTTTTTATAGGGGAGAGGGGGGGAGTAAGGGGAGAGGGAAGAGAGAGGTAGCGGGTGACGCGACGGCGGCGCGGCGGCGCGGGGCGTGAGGCGGTGATGGGACGCGCGCGTGACGACGGGACGTCAACAGCGACGGCGACAGCGGCGACGCGACGGGCGGCGACGGCGCGTGGCGGCTTAAGGCGCGAGGCGCGGGACAGCGACGCGACGGCATCGGGACGGCGGCGCGGCGATGTGTGACAGGGCACGGGGCGTGGGGCGGTGAGCGCGCGGCGCGGCAGCGGCGATGGCGATGGTGCGCGGCGCAGCGGCGGCGGCAAGACGCGTCGGCGACGGCAGAGGGGAGGTGGAGCGGCGCGGGGCGCGAGGCAGCTTGGCAGAGGAGGGGCTAGGGCTAGGGAACGCGATGCGCGGCGACACGATGGTGCGCGGCGCGACGGTGACGGTGATGACAACGGCAAAGGAGGGGGCTGGGTTATGGGGACCACGTCGAGCACCTAGAGTGCAATGAATAGTGCATTTTCCTATTTTTCTCATTTTAGTCTATTTCTTTTATAAATTTGATTCCACAATTCCTAATTTTTGCATATATGGATTTTACTCAATATTTGTGTTATCTTAACTAATGAATTAACCCTAGACTAATATTTCCCATATTTTATTTATATAATTTATTTGAATTTTTAATTAGGGTTAATTCTTATTCCATCGCATTTAAATTTAATTGATACAAATATGGTCGTGGTAATATTTTATTTATTTCAATCCACACCTAATCTTTATTTTAAATTATAATTTATTTATTTCTTTAACCAACCTAATTTCAGGGTTAATTCCTAATTAATTTTTCCTCTATTTGTAATCGATGAACTCCGAGATCAAAATCCAATAAAATCATCGAACAAAATCGGCATGATGCAATTTATTTATAAAGTTTTCGAAGGTCCGCATTTTTAGAATTTTGTTTTTTTTATTGGTCAAATTTTTAGGGTGTTACAAACCTGCCCCCATTAAATAAATCTCGTCTCGAGATTTCTTACCGGTTTGCGAATAGATGCGGGTATTCCGTCTTCAAGAACTCTTCGCTTTCCCAAGTGGCTTCATCCTCAGTGTGATTACTCCATTGTACTTTGTACATACGCCACACTTTGGTTCTAGTCCTCTTTTCAGCTTCATCCAATATCCGGACTGGGTGTTCTGGATACGTGAGATCATTGCTAATATGAATTTCTTCCAACGTAGCTTGTTCCTCTGGCACTCGTAAGCACTTCTTTAATTGAGACACATGGAAGACTGGGTGCACATCGGCGATATTTTCGGGTAACTGTAACTGGTAGGCAACTTCTCCTCGTCTAGCGATGATTTGGAAAGGTCCCACATATCTTGGTGCTAGTTTTCCTTTGACCTTAAACCTTTTCGTTCCCCTCATCGGAGAAACCTTTAGATAAACGTAATCTCCCTCCTTAAATTCCAGGTTTCTTCTTCGGGTGTCGGCGTAACTCTTTTGTCGTGATTGCGCTACTTTTAGACGGTCACGAATCAGGCGAACCTTTTCCTCGGCTTCTTGGATAATGTCAGGTCCAAATACTGCCCGTTCTCCAGTCTCGGACCACATTAGTGGAGTTCGATATCGTCGACCAAACAATGCCTCATTGGGTGACATCTTTAGGCTTGCTTGAAAGCTGTTGTTGTAGGAGAATTTGGCGTAGGGCAAACATCTCTCCCCGTCTTTGCTAAATTCCAGAGCACAAGCTCTCAACATGTCTTCCAAGACCTGGTTTGTTCTCTCTGTCTGGCCATCTGTTTGTGGGTGATAAGCTGTGCTAAACGCAAGGTAACTTCCTAGGGCTTCATGTACTTTCTCCCAGAAATGCGAGGTAAACTGTGTGCCTCGATCAGATATAATTATCTTAGGTACACCATGAAGACATACTATCCTGGTCATGTATAACTCGGCTAGCTTAGCACTGCTATAATTTGTCTTAACGGGAATGAATCTCGCCGTCTTGGTGAGGCGATCCACGATCACCCAAATGGAATCATATCCTGTTGATGTCTTGGGCAATCCAACAATAAAATCCATACCTATCTCATCCCATTTCCATTCGGGAATCCTAAGGGGTTGCAACAAACCTGCCGGTCTCTGGTGCTCAGCCTTCACCTTCTGGCATACGTCACAGAGCGCTACGTACTCGGCCACATCTCTCTTCATATTGGGCCACCAGTATCTTCCTTCAGATCCTGGTACATCTTGGTACTTCCGGGGTGCAATGAATATGCCGATTTGTGAGCTTCCTTTAGGATTAATCCTCTCAGTCCACCCTGTTCGGGTACATAAATCCTCTTTTTATACCATAGGACATCCTTCTCGTCGGTTGAAAATTCCTTTGCAAATCCTGGAGCTAGACGTTCCTTCACCTCTCGGATTTCCTCGTTGTCCTTCTGGGCCTCTTTTATTTGGGTTCTCAGAAGAGGTTCGATGTCCAAGGTGTTTATCTGCCCATGAGGTACTATATGTAGGTTTAGTTGGGCTATTTCCTCCTTAAGCTCAGGAGCCATTCCTTCCGTCCTCAGATGATTGCAATGGCTCTTCCGACTCAAAGCGTCGGCCACAACGTTTGCCTTGCCGGGGTGATAGTGAACCTTTAAGTCATAATCCTTGATTAATTCCAGCCACCGCCTTTGCCTCAAGTTGAGGTCTGACTGGGTGAAAATATACTTCGGACTCTTGTGGTTAGTGTAGATATCGCAATGGTTTCCAATCAAATAGTGTCTCCAAATATTTAGCGCATGAACCACAGCTGCAAGTTCTAGGTCATGGGTAGCGTAGTTTTCCTCATGTGGTCGCAATTGTCATGACGCATAGGCCACAACCTTTCCGTCATGCATCAGTACTCCTCCTAGTCCTTGCCTTGATGCATCACAATATATAACAAAGTCTTTCCTGATGTCGGGAAGAACTAAAATAGGCGCCGAGGTCAGCTTTTCTTTGAGCTGCTCAAAGCTTTCCTGGCACTGTTCTGACCACACAAACTTCTTTTCCTTCTTGACTAGTTGTGTCATTGGTCGAGCTATCTTAGAGAATCCTTCAATGAACCTTCGATAGTATCCAGCCAAACCTAGAAAACTCCGAATTTCAGTCACAGATTTGGGTGCCTTCCATTACGTAACGGCCTCAACTTTAGCAGGATCCGCTGCTACTCCACCAGTTGAGATTACGTGGCCTAGAAAAGCGACTTCTTTTAACCAGAACTCACATTTACTAAACTTTGCATATAATTTATGCTTCCGAAGTTTCTCGTGTACCAATCGTAAGTGCTCCACATGCTCCTCCTCATCTTTGGAGTAGATCAGGATATCATCGATGAATACTACCACAAATTTGTCCAAGTAATCCATGAACACTTTGTTCATAAGACTCATAAAGTATGCCGGGGCGTTGGTTAACCCAAACGACATTACTGTGAACTCATACAATCCATAGTGTGTTGAAAACGCGGTCTTGGGTATATCCCCGGTCCTAATTTTCAATTGGTGGTATCCTGATCGAAGGTCCATCTTAGAGAACACCTTAGCTCCTTTAAGTTGATCGAAAAGGTCATCAATCCATGGTAGTGGATACTTGTTCTTGATAGTTACTTCGTTCAGTGAGCGGTAGTCCACACACATTCTTATGCTACCATCCTTCTTCTTAACAAATAACACTGTTGCTCCCCAAGGCGATGAACTGGGACGTACAAATCCCTTTTCTTGCAACTCTCTGATTTGCTTTTTAAGCTCCTCCAACTCATTGACTGGCATCCGATATTTTCTCTTGGATATGGGGGCAGTTCCGGGTATCAGGTCAATAATGAACTCTATGTCACGATCTAGTGGCATCCCAGCTAAATCTTCTGGAAACACATCGGGAAATCGTTGCACTATAGGCATTCCTTTCATGGGTAGCATGGTAAATATGCCTCCGACACGTTTGGTTAGTCTAGGATCTTGATCCATGGTTGCTCTCATACCCGATCCCCAGGGTGTGGTCAGGGTAACTTCTCTACGTCTACAGTCGATTACTCCCCTATTCTTTGTTAACCAATCCATACCTAATATAACATCAAGGGTCTGTGGTACCAAGACCATAAGGTTGGAGGGAAATACCACATCCCTAAGGCGAATAGGTACGTCAATGCAAGCTGTATCCACGGCTATTTCACCCCCAGGTGAATGTACTAACATTGGTTGCCTTAGTTTAACTCTGGTCAAATTGTGTCATTAGCTTGCTTTCAAAGTTATAAATGAATGCGATGCTCCTGAATCGAAGAGAACTTTAACTGGAGTGAAGTTGATAGAAAACGTACCCATCAGTACGCCCTGGTCTTCCTGTGCCTCTTCAGCTCGAACATGGTTAACTTGCCCACGGCCAAATCCGGTAGCGGTCCTGTTAGTCTGCGGAGTCCTGAATAGACCTCGTCCAGCAGCAGGGGTAGTAGTCCCGTGAATAGCCGTTGCATTAGCTCCGGTGCGAATGGGTGTCTTGTTTGGATGAGGACATTTGTTGGCGAAATGCCCGTACTCTCCACAGTTGAAACAGCTTCCTGGCCTCACTGATCAAGTAGCGGCCTGATGTGGGGCAGGAGCTCTGTTCTGAATGGTAACCGGCCTGTGGAAATTACTGGATGCGGCAGGACGATTGGTTGTCACCACTGTTGGTTTCCATACTGAGGAGGCTGCCCCTTTAGGACGCTCGGGTGCGACCTGAGGCGGGCGGCTCATGGCAAGCCTCCTTTTGCGATTGTGCTCCACAACCTTCCGGTCGTTTTCCAGCCTAACGACCTTATTGATTAGACTCTAGAAACTATCATGGTCCGGTCCAATCATGGGCCCACGCAACTCGTTGTTCAGGCCTTCGATAAACTTATCGATCTTTTCCTCATCGTCGGCTAGGTCTCTAGTTGCGTAACGCGCCATTTGAGTGAAACGGTTCAGGTACTCTTGTATAGTGGTATTCCCTTGTAGTAGCCTCCTGAACTCATTCTTCTTCATTCGCATCACGGCAGCAGGCACGAAGTTGTCACGGAAGGCCGTAGTGAACTCCTCCCAGTTTGGTTCTCCAGCATCCTCTTCTCGGGCTTCTTTGTAAGTGTCAACTTATCGGCTTCATGTACTCGAACTAGGGTCAGCTTCTTCTCAATAATCCTTAACCAATCCTCGGCATCCATAGGTTCTTCAGCTGTGGCGAACATGGGTGGCTTGGTCCTCATAAACTCTCCAAAGCTTGATCCTCCGCGGTTGCCTTGGTTGTTTACAATGGCTTGCAGAAGTTCGGTTTGAGTGGCCATAACTCCGGCCAGGGTGGTTTAGTCAGGTGTCTGAGTTTCTTCATTGCTGGTTGACGCCCGACGTCGGCTTGCCATTTGTGTAGGCCGATTAAGTAAGTATCTAATTTTCTAACTAGCTCTTATGGTTTTATCCTATTAAGGGAGTTGTTTTGATGTGAACTTTTGTTTTCGCAAGCATGGTGGAATAAACTCATTTATAACACAACAGCAATAACATCATAAATAACATCACAGAGTTCCACACATAGTACATAAATCATGATGCAATTGACTGCACACATACGCAGTCCAAATAAGGTTCATCCAAAAGATACATCGAACTAACCATCAAGCTACTCGTCAATCTAGGTAAGGGGGGGTGTGTCTCGCATTCTATCCAAAAACCATCTGAAGCGAGATCGAAACTGCAATAATCCTCCAGTCTAGTCATCCAACCATCCGCAGGATCCTGGGGCAGGTAGAGGGTGGTCGCGGGCACGGGCAAACCTGAGTCCCCATGGCTCGGAAGTAGTGGCCTCTGGATCTGGCTTGGGCTTCTTGCCCGGGGGTCGGGTGCTCTTGTGGGCAGTGCTGAGGGTGCGAGGGCCTCCGAGGAAGGTGATGCGGGGAACAGGGGTCTCATCCTCTGAAGGATCAGTGATGTCTGGCTCGATCTCTGGCTCAGTGTCGGTCCCCTCTGTCTCAGACTCGACCTGGATCGGAGTCTCTAAACTGGAACTCAGCTGCGGAGAAGGTGTAGAGATCAGTGGAGTGTGCACAATCTCCGGGGCAGGTGGCTGTGTCACTGTCGGGTCCACCAAGTAAGGTGCTGACTCAGTAGCCAGCATACCAACCTCTCCCAAAAGAGCGTGGAACGCTGGTGGGTACGGCGGGGTGAGGAAAAAGTAGCGGTCACGCCCTACTGCTGTGGAGGTAGAAGCCCCTGTGGTGCTGACCGTGGCTGCTCGAAGCTGTTCCTCCAGCTGGCTGACGTGCTCCTGACTCTCTCTCAGCTGCTCCTCAAGTGTATCCATCATCCCGCGGCGATCGTTGTACTGGTCAGATAACTGCTGGAACTGGTCGCCGTGGACCTGGAGCTGTGCCTTCAGTGAGTCTATCTCACTGCCCCAAGCCTGGTGCTCCTCCTACAGCTGAAGCTGCTGCGCTGTGAGGTCAGTCACCTCGGTCTCTAACTCTCCCACACGCCTCTGCTGGTCGTCGATCTCTAACAAAGCCTCATCGTAAAAGTCGTCTACTGCCTCAGCCCATCGTGACAATCGGGTCACCATCGGGTTGTAGCAGCAAGGTGTGTCCTGAACTGTGCAGACGGAGTTGCTCTCCTCTCGAAACAGGTGGTGAGCAAACTCAGTACTCGCCAACTCAGCTCGGTGGATAGAGCTAAGTCGGAGGAAGGCCTCCCGTGCTGCATCCTGCATCGCAGTCTCCGGTAAGTCGCGACGGTGGCATGTCGGGAAGCTGTAGTCTAACTCTGAAGGAACTCGCGTGTGAACCTCGACCCGAGCTTCCCAAACAGATCCACACTGTCTCACTCAGTAGATCAAAAATCTGGAGTATCGCAGACGCCTCATCAACCGGTGTAGCTCAATGACGTATCCCTCTGAGCGGGGTACGCCCATCTCCCAGGTAGCGGGTGAATCCTGATCTGCCATCTAATTTTAAGAAAAATCCAAGGTCAGCTGAGAGTAAAACTTGTTTTATGAAGAAAAATAGTTAAGAGTAAGATGAAAATCATACCGAGTTTTGTAAACATAGCGTTTTTATTTTTGAAAGTATTACTAAATGGGAATTTCTCCCTTGGCCAACTTAGAAAAGGAGTGGGGCGCCTTTTGGTCTTTTCCTACAGTCGTATGGCTCTGAAACCAGCTCTGTGGACCCCCGTTTTTATAACAGGAATCAATCGTGTAAACAGTACCATTTCCCTAGATCAAGTAGTCTGGTACACACGAATTCATAGCTGAAATACCAAATACACATACACGAGTGTCTAGTACGAATTATTACATCATAAGCCCGCAGGCATAGTTTTAAATCATCAGACCGAGCGGTCCGGAATACATCCCAAAAACAGAAGTAGATAAGGCAGCGGAGTTAAGGCAGCGGCACGCCATTGCCACAGGCAATGACCGTAACTAAGACCTACTGAGCGCCATCGTCTTCATCACCCTCCTGGTAGTAAGCGTAGGGGTCCTCTGAAGCTTCATCTCCGACCTCTGATTAAGTTTGTATATTGCAAGGGTGAGTACCAACCGTACCCAGCAAGCCACCACAGCAACAATGCACATGATAAAGGGTATTCAAGGAATGGCTATGGTTCTTTTGCACAAAGCAAGTTTTGTAATTCTTTTCACAAGCCTAAGACCTAGTATAGATTAATCAAGTTTTAATACCAGTGTTCGCATTAGACAACGACGGTTCTGTCCACCATCCATTGTGATCCCAAGGATAGCTTCCCGCCATTGAATCGTCATAGTTTTCTGAGGACGTGCACCTTCCCGCCTCTCAGGAAGTGGCTCCATCAGCATAGAAATCATTATGCAATATCCCATCCCATACAAGTTAAGAATTTAGAGTCTAGCCAAGTGTAATACATGTCTCGGTGCTCAATAACCGCGAGCACGGCTATTCGAATAGATTTGGTTTACTCACACTGCAGTGGATGTACACTTTACCCGTACTCCGCGACTGCCCAACACATGAGCCTCGTCCCAACACATGAGACTCGTCACGGCAAAGCTTTTCGATAACCTTGCATTGGCAGTACCCGCTCCATGAACCTAAATCCTCATGCACTCCAGGCGTTCATGTTTCTAGCAGTGAGAGGAGTTCTGGCTCTCCCGGGAAAGAGAAGTCTCACACACATATTAAATTATGGTTCAAGTTAAGTTCTCTCTCACACACACTCATGGCAGTCCTACCAATGGCGACACCGATGTAGGGCACGCCTCTCGGCCCTACCTCAACGGCTGTCCCACCGTAGCGCACCTGCCTCACTCAGTGGTGAACCATTTATGCAGGGATACTGCCTCCGCTCGGCTATCTAATCCGCTAGGTCTATACCCATACGAGAAGTGCGGTTGTACGGGGGTCGTTTCATGCTTAACTTCATGGCTCGGTCCTTAATTGACCGGGGACGGTACTAGCCTTTTCCAGATACCATCCAAATCCTCCGTCCGCCCCAGTCGAAAACAGTTGTTTAGTTTTATTTCTCCTTTCACAAATCATGTCATCAATATCATGGCAATGTGGTGCTCATGTCTCCACATGCCGTATCTCAATTACCTTCCCAAAGGCAATTGCCCAAGCATATAGAATTTGATAAATATGAGTATGCATGATTCTAGAATAGCATTTCTAAGCATTTGTCATAGTTGACTAGGGACTCATACGTAAACATGGTTACGAAGGAATAAGGGGTAAACAATAATCAAGGCATGGCATAATCGCAAGTAGGATGTTCATCATTGCATGCAATTTTATTTGTAAACAATATAATTTCGCAATTGGGATCCACATGTTCAAGGAATAGTTGTCACGTCCTGATAAATTCATCCCGAATTAAAAATCATTCGCTAAAAGGAATAATAGAATTAATTAAAATTCGAAAAGAAATTGGCAAACACTAAAATACGTACAAGAAAAATTCAAATGTGGCCCGGAGAATTTTTGTTAAATTCTCCTTGGTCTAAAAGGAGCCCTCAAATTTTAGTGGAATTTTCAGAGCACAAATAATAATTGAGAAGAAATAAACAAAGTTGAAAAGGTTTATAAAAAGAAAAACCCTAAAAGAAGTCCTTTTCCCCCCCCCTCCCTTCTTGGGCCGGCTCGGCCCAGTCCCTCCCTCTCTCTCTCTTCCCCCGCGGCCCATCGGCCTCCCCCGCGCGCGCGCCGCTGACAGGCGGGCCCGCTCCCCGCTCTCGCTGACGAGTGGGTCCCACCTGTCATCGCCTACCTCCCGCCGCGCCGCCGCCAGCCCGTGCCCTAGCGCCGCCGCCGCCGCGAATCTCGCCGTTTCCCGCCGTCCCCGCGCGCATTAAAGAGGGGGAAAATCACCCCCGTGATTCCCTCTCCCGTTTCCCCCTCTTTTCCCTCTCTCTCTCCCTCGGATTCGTTCGAATCGCGCCCGCAATCCTCGCCGGCATCATCAATGGAGCCCGAGAACTCCGCGGCCGGTTTCCTTCCTCCCCGGCCGCCCTCTCTCCCTCTCGGCGCTATAAAATCGTCCCTCGTGCTTCGCTCTTCCGTTTCCACCGCTCGCCGCTCGCTCTCGCCGTCGGTTTCGTGCCCGCGCCGTGCTCCTCTCTCTCCGCCGTCGCCGTCGACCTTCGGTTCGCCGCCGCCGCCGCTCCGGACTTCCTCCCGACTCGGCGCCACCTCCATCGGCTTCGCCGAGTGGTTGCCGACCCCGTCCGCCGCTCCGCTTCGCCCGCCGACCGCCGGAGCACCGTCGCCCTCGTCATCCCGAACCGCGCCGCCGCGTTCCTCCGCTCCGTTCGTCGTCTCCGCCGTCCTCGTGTCTCGGGGTGAGCCGTGGACCGTCCCTTTCGCTTCCCTCTCCTCTCCACTCTCTCGGGCGCCGCTCCGCCGCGCCGATGGTCGCCGGCGGTGACCATCGGGGCGCGGGCGCGCCGCTCCCGTCGGCCGTGCCGGCGAGGCCGCCTTCGGGCGCGCCCTCGCGGCTGCCAGGTGGGCCCGGCCGTCAGCCGCCCGCGCCCGCGGGTGCGGCTGACGCGCGGGACCCACGGCGCCGACCGCTGCCAGCCGCGTGCGCCCGGTCCACCGTGGACCGAGAGGCTGACGCGTGGGCCCCACTTCCCGTGGACCCGGTCCGCGCGCCCTCTCCCTCGGCTGACGCAATAAATGGGTTTTTAATTAAAATTTAAATGAAGAAATTCGTAAATATCCATTTAAAGAGCATATAAACTTCAAATGGCCATAACTTGGCCATTTGAACTCGGAATTGGACCGTTCAAGTCTCTAATTTTTCCTTAAGAAGTCAAGAACCCATTTTTGTGCTTTGTTCCTGCCTGTTGTATGGAGTTTATTAGAGTAAAAGCCTTTTCTTTTCCGTTGGTCGTGTAGACGCTGCAGCTTCGGAAGATCCGCTCTTCGTGGAAGTTGAAGCCGGTGTTTGGGAAAGCGAGCAAGGCAAGTCACATCATCCTTGAGCATATTGAATCCCAGTTTATAAAATTATTTTGATTTAAATTATTGCATTATCGCTTTGTTTAAATTCCCGCGTTATCACTGTTTTATTTAGCCATGCCTATTTACCTTTGTTATGACATTATTATTGCTATTGTTATTATTACCTTGTTCACCCTAGAATAAACAAAACCCCAACTAGTGGGTACTCTATTCCTGGTTCCACTAGTATGAATTTAGGTAGATGCTTCGCTGTTTAATTAGGCAACATTAGGTGGTTTTATAACTTTAGACTTTGGGAATTCTCATATCATTTGGACACTATGGAATTGTTGGATTATTGTGGAATTGGCTTCACACCGCCCCCTCTTTTCAAAATCCCCTAAAATGATTTTAGGCTGGGCTCGGGGTGCATGGTTTTGATGGTAGCACCTCGGCCATATAAGGACCGGTCTTCGGGCCTCTGTTGCAAAGCACTACCGTACTAACCACATGTCTAATGGGTAAGGCTTAACTCGGTGCTCAGTCTAGTCCTGAACAAAATGACACGGATAGAGATGGATGAAGTCGTTGCGACGATGGATATCTCTGAGGCAAATGAAGGCTACGCGAGCTGCGGCTCGGTAATCGAGATGTCTAGGCAAATGAAGACTACACGGGTCGGTGCCCGTTAGTCGAGATGCCATGGCACTGGACTAGTACGCGGGTGGTCTCACCCCTATGTGTGTGGCGCACCCGGTCTAGATCTTGTTGCTAGGGGCTCAACCCTGGCCTGCCTGTCCCGGGATACCGGCCGTAGGCAGGGTTGGGTCGGTACTTTTGTTCACGGCTAGGATGGGTGAAGGGTTATGTCACATCTTTACGACGGGTTCCAAGGCCATGGAATGCGGAGTAAATATGTGTCTTGTGGGTAAAGATGTACACCTCTGATCAGAGTAAATCTATTCGAATAGCCGAGCCCTCGGATATGGGCAAGCCGAGCAATGTACCCAAGTTAGTGGTTTAATTCTTAAAATTTGCTTAACAACTAAAATGTGGAAAGGTTGGCCTGGGTTGGCTTGGGACGAGCTGGGACCCAGGTCGGGTTGCCAGTTCGGTCTGAATCATCGTAGGCCTTGGGTTAAGGCAGGTTCGTGTGGGTCCACGGCCTTGTTTAATAATATTGTGTAGCTCTAGGATCGTCTTTATAAAATAGCTTTGGGCAACTAAGTGACTTTTAAATGCTGTTTACTGCAAAACCTAACCCCTATTATTATCCCCTTGTACCCCCCTTGCATTAATCATGCATCTGCCGGTGTGGCTTGCTGAGTACTGTGGTTGTACTCATTCTTGCTCAATCTTTTCCCCCTTCGGTAAGAGAAGCTTTGGAGAAGATGTCTTAGGTGGAGTCCTGGCTTATACCCCAGTTGAGCGCCTGTGAAGATGGAGCCGTAGGCCGCTAGTCCGCTGCTGTTTATTTTTGATTGTCAGGCCTTAAGCGCCTTTGTAATAATGTAAATATTATCGATATAATAAAGATGTGTCTTTTATATCATGTTTGTATGGTGTACCCCGGCTTTTCCTGGGACGGGGATTAATACACTAGCGTTCGGGAAAAGGCAATTTTCCCGGTCGCGACAAGCTGGTATCAGAGCCATCTCGACTGTAGGATAAGCCAAGTGGATAAAACCCAAGGACATATTTTATAAATAAAAATTATTTGCGAAAGTTCCTTTTTCTCCTTCCCCTAATGCTTTTTGCAAAAGGTTTACTCCGTTCTTCCTTCTTCGGATTTTCAACTAGTACTAGATGGTCAGGTCAGTGAAGAAGAGGACATCGTCAGTTGTTTGCCGAAGCTCCAGAAGACTGCAGGATCTGCTAGTGAAGTGGAGGAAGCAGTGAAGCCAGCTGTGAAGCAGGAGTGAAGATCTTGGAGAACCCGTCGCAGAACCTAAGCCACCCTCTAGGGTAGAGTCGTTAGTCGTGTGTTTCCTTGTTTGTGTGTGTAGCGCGTGGTTTGCATCAGTGGGGTGTGATGTAACCATGCTAGGTTGTTTGCTTAATCAACTTGCAGAATAAGCCTAACATACATCATAACAGCAAAAGACTTAGATCTGTTAAGGTCCTATCCTTAGTTTCTAATCTGTCTCTCCCCTTTGTTTTCCCTCTCTCCCTCTCCAAACCTTTGCAACAGATGGCTGACAATGAGAAAGGCAATAAGGTCAGAAGTCAGGACATTGGTACCTCAAGCTCCCGAGTGAATGAAGCACCAGACACCAGTTGTGTGGCAGTGGTCCAACACCTGATTAACCAGAACAAATTGCTTATAGAGATACTACAGCAGCATCGGATGCCAATTTTGAACCCGAGTCAGATGCAACCTCAAGTGCAGTTGGAGGCAGTCCAAGCACTCACACCACAAGTCAGCGCACCGCCAACATCCCAGAAGGCCCCTCATGCCATGCCGCATGTTGACCCAAAAGAAGCAAGTATCATCTGTTTTATGTGTGATGAGCAAGGGCACTACGCAAGGAACTGTCCTCAGCAGAAAAGAAAAGCACCAATGCGAACCGAAGATGAAGTCCGTAAGATGATCATTACCAGCACAGAATGGCCTCCACCAGGAATGACAAAACATCAGAGAAGAAATTCCTTCCGAGGTGCACAACAGTTGACAGAGCATCTTTTAGCTAATGGAGGTAGAGTGTCTGGTAGTGAAGATTCAGATCAAGTCTCCTCAGATGATGAAGATGAGAAGTCTCCCCAAGGTTTTAACCAGAATAAAATAGAACTTAAGGCGTGCTCTCGTTGTGGAGAAATCGGTCATGTTGCCAGCTCGTGTGCCTCTACATGCGTTCATTGTGAGGAAGACCATCCACCCGACAGGTGTCCAACGAGCAGGATCACTTGTTTCTTTTGTGAAGGAACTGATCATGTACCAAAAGATTGTCAATTCAGTTTTCTGCTGACGAAGAAGATGGCCAACCAACCCGCCAGTTCCAACGGAGAGAAGCATCAAGGCAACACAAATCCCCGCCAAGATCACCGTTTCAGCCTAACTCCAGTGCCAGGACAGAGGAATCGAAATGAGAAAAGAAAATGCCGAGTCCGGGAAGACATCTGTTGCTTCAATTGTCAAGGAATGGGTCATTTCGCCGACAAGTGCCCAAAACCGAGAAACATAGCTGCCGGCACGTCAGTCCACGCAACTCCCTGCAATCAGAAGCTTGCTCCTCAACGAATTGTCATCCATGCATCCCGAAGCAGTCCTATAACCCGCGTTGCAACAGCTCCAATTCCAATGAGTGCACTACCACAAGGTGTCAATGCTCAATTTCAGCCCCAGCCACCAGCTGACAAGACAGAGGCCAGTATCTGCGTTGTACCTTTGGAAGTTCCAATACAGCAGCTGAGAAATCAAGTACAAGATGAAGAACCCGAGTGTAAGAAAGTTATTGTTTGTTACAACTGCAGTGAAGAAGGGCATTACTCCAAAAACTGTCCCCAACCAAGGCAAAATCGACCTCCACATTACCGCCAATTTACACGAAGCAGACATTCCAATCGTATTGTGGTCACTGGAGCAAACGCCGTACCCGTAAGGCCTCGTGTTAATCAGAACCCATAGCAGAAACAATGCACCAATGCTCCTCCTGCTGCACCTGACTCGGCAATAAATCATAGCAACCACTCTCTGCATCGACAGCCTCAGCAAAGAATTGTCGTAGATGGAAGAAGTTGTGTCTCTCCCCGACCTACTCCAGGCCGAGCCAAGGGCAATCAACCTCCGGAGGGCGATACCAAGCAGAAGACCGTCATCCGCTTCAACCAGCAATCAGAAGGAAGCTTCTCCTATGAATGATAGCATTATGCAGTCCTATCACATCATCACAGAACCAATCAAGGATGCAGTCACTAGAACAATGCCAGCTATATCTCTCCAGAATCAAAATGAGCAGCCATGTTTGTGGTTTTCAGTTCGCTACTTATCATGGTGTAATCGAAAGTTTGCAGCAATCATGTAATTCATAAATATAATCATGTCTGTAAACAGTGAGCTTGCTATGTTTAGAGATGATTCATGTTGAGGATACAATGTACCGATGTTAAGCACCGTCCCTTTTTGTTTAAGGCAGTGCCTCGTATTCATGTAATGAGGGAGAAATGTGTAATACAGACAAGTTCCATGAGGATTCATTTGAAAGATGCGGATATGTGATCATGTGTATAATTGTTTACTGACAAAGGAGACCTATGGTCTCGTGTCAGAGGAACTATATTCTAACCTCGAGTTAATAACCAACCTGTGGATGGAAAAGAAAAACAATTAAACTGTGTTGGGTTAAAAAGCCAACGAGACAGTAGTTGAGGATAGGAGTTTGGATACGCCTTTTACAGATCAAGATAAGGATTGTTGGAGGAAACCCCTAAGGGTACCCGCCATGCCTCTACATTGATAAGACCAGGTATACCTGCCAACAGTTAAGGAGATCCAGGAGATATCAATATTTGAGAACATAATAGTCGGTGGTTGGTAATTAGTTTATTTGGTATCAGAAAAATGTCAAAGGTGATGTGGCAGAAGAACAATTTGGATGTTCCCCATCTCGAGGAAGCACTAAAGATGACCATCGGCAATTAAACCCTAGTGGTATAGATACAGATAGCAGGCAATGTATTTCCCTGAAGGTAGTCAGTGCAGCTTTTGACGAACCACATCAAGGTTTCACTGAAAGGCAGCAAGCCAAAGGACCTCATCATCCCCAGAAGCGTCCGCAATCCACATTAAAGAATACCACCTGTTAGAGATAAGCCGAAAGAAGATTGATAAAAGAGATTGGCAAAGATGTTCTCTAGCATGAAAGAAGTAGGCCGAAAGGTGATTGATAAACAGAAACATGTTCTGCATCGCTCAAGGAAGACCCCTAATTGTAATTGCCCCGCAACAGTCACCTTGTCATTAAGTAAGCAAGATGACCTAGGTAAAAGTGTTTTTATGAAGGCAAAGAGTGAAATCTTCAACTCGGTATCAGATGCTACACGGAGTGAAAAGTGCAAGCACCGGTTACCAGGCAATGCCATGACTTGGGAGATGATCCAATGGGAAAGAACACATCAAGGTTAAAGGTGTAAAGGAATACGTTGAATGCTAACTGAGGACAACCTGAAGATAATAAGGGGAAGTAAACTGAATGTAAAGAAAGTGAATCCGAGTTGCTTGTTCGTGAGGGCTATTCCCAGATAGGAATCAAGTGATATGTTCGAAGATAATCTACAGAGGTCAGATTAAAAGCACATCTAACAACGAAGCCTCAGATTTGACAGGGTAATGATTAGACAATAACAAATCCAGCAATAAAGCCATTGGAGAAGACGTCAAAGTATGTCGAGTGGGATAAATTGGTTCTCTTGGGAAGCATAACTTATAGTTAGAGTGGTTGACCCTTGCATCGAATAGCCGAAGTACCTAGCACCGGAGACCAGGAAAGCTAATATGAGACAGTTGATGGCAAGTTAGAAGTGAATGACAAGCATGATATTCTTATGATGACAAACATAGTATCCTAGTAATGACAAGCTAGTGTTGACGCATGACGTGAAGTGGTAACTTGTCTGAGGTTGACTCCGAAGATATGAATCATGAGAAGTTCTGGAACGGAAGCATCACTGCACTACCGCAACCTAGTCTGAGTCAGCCAAAAGGTGCACCCTGGTCCAAGTCAGGTGAAGAGAAGATTCCATCTGCAGCAGGAGATCGAGCCAAGCAGTCCAGAGTGGAGAAGTTGTGCCAGGCAAGTTTGTTATAAAAGACGGAGCGGAAGAAGTCAGAGAAGAAAACAAGACCGCCCAACCTATCTTCTTGCTAGCCTCCTCGAATCTCGGGGACGAGATTCTTGTAAGGGGGGTGGATTTGTCACGTCCTGATAAATTCATCCCGAATTAAAAATCATTCGCTAAAAGGAATAATAGAATTAATTAAAATTCGAAAAGAAATTGGCAAACACTAAAATACGTACAAGAAAAATTCAAATGTGGCCCGGAGAATTTTTGTTAAATTCTCCTTGGTCTAAAAGGAGCCCTCAAATTTTAGTGGAATTTTCAGAGCACAAATAATAATTGAGAAGAAATAAACAAAGTTGAAAAGGTTTATAAAAAGAAAAACCCTAAAAGAAGTCCTTTTCCCCCCCCCTCCCTTCTTGGGCCGGCTCGGCCCAGTCCCTCCCTCTCTCTCTCTTCCCCCGCGGCCCATCGGCCTCCCCCGCGCGCGCGCCGCTGACAGGCGGGCCCGCTCCCCGCTCTCGCTGACGAGTGGGTCCCACCTGTCATCGCCTACCTCCCGCCGCGCCGCCGCCAGCCCGTGCCCTAGCGCCGCCGCCGCCGCGAATCTCGCCGTTTCCCGCCGTCCCCGCGCGCATTAAAGAGGGGGAAAATCACCCCCGTGATTCCCTCTCCCGTTTCCCCCTCTTTTCCCTCTCTCTCTCCCTCGGATTCGTTCGAATCGCGCCCGCAATCCTCGCCGGCATCATCAATGGAGCCCGAGAACTCCGCGGCCGGTTTCCTTCCTCCCCGGCCGCCCTCTCTCCCTCTCGGCGCTATAAAATCGTCCCTCGTGCTTCGCTCTTCCGTTTCCGCCGCTCGCCGCTCGCTCTCGCCGTCGGTTTCGTGCCCGCGCCGTGCTCCTCTCTCTCCGCCGTCGCCGTCGACCTTCGGTTCGCCGCCGCCGCCGCTCCGGACTTCCTCCCGACTCGGCGCCACCTCCATCGGCTTCGCCGAGTGGTTGCCGACCCCGTCCGCCGCTCCGCTTCGCCCGCCGACCGCCGGAGCACCGTCGCCCTCGTCATCCCGAACCGCGCCGCCGCGTTCCTCCGCTCCGTTCGTCGTCTCCGCCGTCCTCGTGTCTCGGGGTGAGCCGTGGACCGTCCCTTTCGCTTCCCTCTCCTCTCCACTCTCTCGGGCGCCGCTCCGCCGCGCCGATGGTCGCCGGCGGTGACCATCGGGGCGCGGGCGCGCCGCTCCCGTCGGCCGTGCCGGCGAGGCCGCCTTCGGGCGCGCCCTCGCGGCTGCCAGGTGGGCCCGGCCGTCAGCCGCCCGCGCCCGCGGGTGCGGCTGACGCGCGGGACCCACGGCGCCGACCGCTGCCAGCCGCGTGCGCCCGGTCCACCGTGGACCGAGAGGCTGACGCGTGGGCCCCACTTCCCGTGGACCCGGTCCGCGCGCCCTCTCCCTCGGCTGACGCAATAAATGGGTTTTTAATTAAAATTTAAATGAAGAAATTCGTAAATATCCATTTAAAGAGCATATAAACTTCAAATGGCCATAACTTGGCCATTTGAACTCGGAATTGGACCGTTCAAGTCTCTAATTTTTCCTTAAGAAGTCAAGAACCCATTTTTGTGCTTTGTTCCTGCCTGTTGTATGGAGTTTATTAGAGTAAAAGCCTTTTCTTTTCCATTGGTCGTGTAGACGCTGCAGCTTCGGAAGATCCGCTCTTCGTGGAAGTTGAAGCCGGTGTTTGGGAAAGCGAGCAAGGCAAGTCACATCATCCTTGAGCATATTGAATCCCAGTTTATAAAATTATTTTGATTTAAATTATTGCATTATCGCTTTGTTTAAATTCCCGCGTTATCACTGTTTTATTTAGCCATGCCTATTTACCTTTGTTATGACATTATTATTGCTATTGTTATTATTACCTTGTTCACCCTAGAATAAACAAAACCCCAACTAGTGGGTACTCTATTCCTGGTTCCACTAGTATGAATTTAGCTAGATGCTTCGCTGTTTAATTAGGCAACATTAGGTGGTTTTATAACTTTAGACTTTGGGAATTCTCATATCATTTGGACACTATGGAATTGTTGGATTATTGTGGAATTGGCTTCACACCGCCCCCTCTTTTCAAAATCCCCTAAAATGATTTTAGGCTGGGCTCGGGGTGCATGGTTTTGATGGTAGCACCTCGGCCATATAAGGACCGGTCTTCAGGCCTCTGTTGCAAAGCACTACCGTACTAACCACATGTCTAATGGGTAAGGCTTAACTCGGTGCTCAGTCTAGTCCTGAACAAAATGACACGGATAGAGATGGATGAAGTCGTTGCGACGATGGATATCTCTGAGGCAAATGAAGGCTACGCGAGCTGCGGCTCGGTAATCGAGATGTCTAGGCAAATGAAGACTACACGGGTCGGTGCCCGTTAGTCGAGATGCCATGGCACTGGACTAGTACGCGGGTGGTCTCACCCCTATGTGTGTGGCGCACCCGGTCTAGATCTTGTTGCTAGGGGCTCAACCCTGGCCTGCCTGTCCCGGGATACCGGCCGTAGGCAGGGTTGGGTCGGTACTTTTGTTCACGGCTAGGATGGGTGAAGGGTTATGTCACATCTTTACGACGGGTTCCAAGGCCATGGAATGCGGAGTAAATATGTGTCTTGTGGGTAAAGATGTACACCTCTGATCAGAGTAAATCTATTCGAATAGCCGAGCCCTCGGATATGGGCAAGCCGAGCAATGTACCCAAGTTAGTGGTTTAATTCTTAAAATTTGCTTAACAACTAAAATGTGGAAAGGTTGGCCTGGGTTGGCTTGGGACGAGCTGGGACCCAGGTCGGGTTGCCAGTTCGGTCTGAATCATCGTAGGCCTTGGGTTAAGGCAGGTTCGTGTGGGTCCACGGCCTTGTTTAATAATATTGTGTAGCTCTAGGATCGTCTTTATAAAATAGCTTTGGGCAACGAAGTGACTTTTAAATGCTGTTTACTGCAAAACCTAACCCCTATTATTATCCCCTTGTACCCCCCTTGCATTAATCATGCATCTGCCGGTGTGGCTTGCTGAGTACTGTGGTTGTACTCATTCTTGCTCAATCTTTTCCCCCTTCAGTAAGAGAAGCTTTGGAGAAGATGTCTTAGGTGGAGTCCTGGCTTATACCCCAGTTGAGCGCCTGTGAAGATGGAGCCGTAGGCCGCTAGTCCGCTGCTGTTTATTTTTAATTGTCAGGCCTTAAGCGCCTTTGTAATAATGTAAATATTATCGATATAATAAAGATGTGTCTTTTATATCATGTTTGTATGGTGTACCCCGGCTTTTCCTGGGACGGGGATTAATACACTAGCGTTCGGGAAAAGGCAATTTTCCCGGTCGCGACAATAGTGATGACTTGCCTTGCTCGTAGTCCTGCGGGTCTTGATCCTTGCTCGTATCCGCAACTCCCTTGGGCTCTAAAATTACGTGCGAGGAAACGATTTGAATCCGGTTAGAATTCGAGCGCGGAAGTCGGTTTCTTACATTATCTATTTTTGTTTGTGGAATAGAGCTAATCCGATCTTAATTTATCCATCCTAAACTATTTCGTGGGTATAAATATTTTATAAGAACAAGTCTTTAATTTAATCAACCCGAATATTATATCCATGTAATAGGTTAAAAATTTCTATCGCAGCTAAGTATCGGACGAAATCCTAGAATTATCTTATAATATTGTACGATTTAATTTAGTCTATGACTAAACGACTAAATATAATACACGGCTAAAATTACTAGTAATTAAATCCGAATTTCTACCGTGAATTGATTACTTATAGAGATTACCAAATATAATCTATAACTATAATAAGTTTTGCAATTCTACGACTATAAATAATCTATAATTAAATTCTATTTATTTAAATTTTCTAAACTTCCTTAACCTCCCTCAAATTCCTTTTTTTTATATTTTTCCTTTTCTTTCTTTTCTTTTTTTTTCCTCTTTTCTTTTCTTTTCTTTTTCTCTCTTTCCTTTCTTTTCTTTTTCTCCCTTTCCTTTCTTTTCTCTTTCTCTCCTCCCTCCCGGCTTCTTTCTATCTCTCTCTCTAGGCTCTTGCTCATCCGGGCGGCGACGGCGGTGGACGCGAGGGGGGGGGAAGACGGCTCACCGGCGGCGCAGCGACACAACGACGGCGGAGGGAATGGAGTGGGGTGGAGAAGGGGGAAGGGGCCGGGGTTTTTATAGGGGAGAGGGGAGGGAGTAAGGGGAGAGGGAAGAGAGAGGGGGCGGGTGACGCGACGGCAGCGCGGCGGCGCGGGGCACGAGGTGGCGATGGGACGCGCGCGCGGCGATGGGACGTCGACGGCGACGGCGACAGCGGCGACGCGACGGGCGGCGACGCGGCGGGCGAGCGGCGCGGCGGGGCGCGGGGCGCGAGGCGGCGACGGGACGTCGACGGCGACGGCGACAGCGGCGATGCGACGGGCGCGCGGCGACGGGACGTCGACGGCGACGGCGACAGCGGTGACACGACGGGCGGCGACGGCGCGCGGCAGCTCGGGGCGCGAAGCGCGGGACGGCGACGCGACGGCGATGGGACGGCGGCGCGGCGACGCGTGACAGGGCACGGGGCACGGGGCGGTGAGCGCGCGGCGCGAGGCGACGCGACGGCGGCGCGGCGCGGCAGCGGCGATGGCGATGGTGCGCGGCGCAGCGGTGGCGGCAAGACACGTCGGCGACGGCAGAGGGGAGGCGGAGCGGCGCGCGGCGCGCGGCAGCTTGGCAGAGGAAGGGCTAGGGCTAGGGAACGCGATGCGTGGCGACACGACGGTGCGCGGCGCGACGGCGACGGTGATGACGACGGCAGAGGAGGGGGCTGGGTTAGGGGGACCACGTCGAGCACCTAGAGTGCAATGAACAGTGCATTTTCCTATTTTTCTCATTTTAGTCTATTTCTTTTATAAATTTGATTCCACAATTCCTAATTTTTGCATATATGGATTTTACTCAATATTTGTGTTATCTTAACTATTGAATTCACCCTAGACTAATATTACCCATATTTTATTTATATAATTTATTTGAATTTTTAATTAGGGTTAATTCTTATTCCATCGCATTTAAATTTAATTGATACAAATATGGTCGTGGTAATATTTTATTTATTTCAATCCACACCTAATCTTTATTTTAAATTATAATTTATTTATTTCTTTAACCAACCTAATTTCAGGGTTAATTCCTAATTAATTTTTCCTCTATTTGTAATCGATGAACTCCGAGATCAAAATCCAATAAAATCATCGAACAAAATCAGCATGATGCAATTTATTTATAAAGTTTTCGAAGGTCCGCATTTTTAGAATTGTTTTTTATTGATCGAATTTTTAGGGTGTTAAAAGACCGATTGCAAAATAGCAGCCTTCCCTTGAAACTTGCATTAACCACCAAAGTTCCCTGGCTTGCTGAGTACGTAAGTACTCACCCTTGATCTCTATATATAGTTTTGCCTGCTCCGAAGGTGAAGTTCAAGTGAAGTGAAGATTAGGGTTTCATCCTGGTTCTTTGCTGTTGCCTGTGGTGTTGGGTATTAGTTTGTTGGTCTCAGTTGCCTCTGCTTCTGCTATTGCTGCTTTCGTGTCATCTATTGCATTCTCAGTTTCCCGAGAGTTGCAACTCAAGTTAAGGTAAATAAGTCATCTATTTAATTTAAGGATTGCAATGATTCATTATTATCCCCGTGGATATAAGCGCTATATCCTGGACTGGTACCGATATCGCGGTCTCATAGGAAGCGGTTCGCGCAGTTTTTCCTACGACACGCTCCAGTCAGGTGCCGTTGTTCGGCGGTACCAGATTGGGGTGTGACACATAGTGCGTTGGCGTTGTTATACATATTTGCCTACAGTTGATGTGTTGTCTAAACTGACCTTTTGCCAACAAAAGTCGGTTGGTAAATTACACCATCGTGTAGTGATTCTAGCCATTATGGATCAGTACTAACTAGCAAGAGACACGCGCTACGCTGCGTGTGGACATGGATAGAATCGAAATGAGCTCATGACATGCAACACATACAAATTCTGTTCAATATATTACAGTAGATTTAATGTACAATATACATGCTGTAAAAAATGTTACAATCCAAAATAAGCATTACAGGCATTTAGATTATAAACGAACACCCAAACATCTGCTGGTTTGTCTACTGATACATTGACAATTTTGAAAGAGAATAATAAGATCTTGATGGGGCACACAACCCAGAATTTTTTTTGTCAAATGCACAAACAGGGCCTATTTACATGCCTTACCTGCAAACACAAAATATCAATCAATCCATAGCATATATTATTTTTTCTGTGTTATTCTTAAAGTTAATATTTTATTGACTCCATCACACACATATATAACATTAGCACAAAATGAACTAAAACATATGGCAATATAATTGCTTCAGATGTTAGGATATAGCTACCCATGGAAGATCCGGTGGTAGGCTTTTAAATATGAAAATATTTCATGAGATTAACTGCACTAAAATGGGAGTCTCTATCCAGGACATGGAAGTAATTGGTTGTATGGTGAGTATGTTGCTATGAGAGAAATTGTAACATACCCAAATTTCGATTTTCAAATTTTGATTTCGTTAAAATAATAAAAATGTGTTTCCAAATTTATGACTAGTTTTCATAAGTAAATTTGTGAATAATTTAAAACCTTTTCCTTACCAACCTACTGATAAAGCTAAAACTTCGTGAGTGCTTGCATTTGCATAATGTACTGATGTGCCATGAGTCCTTTGTGTGTTTTTGGATTTTGAATGCATTCCATAATAGGTCTCATGAATATAAAAGATAAGTAAAACATATTAACTCAATTCTACCTTAAGCTTTACCCAGTTGGACACAAACCTAAACACATACAAACTTCCAAATACCTTTAGGAAGTATTCATGAAGACATAAGGATCAAGTCTAACAACACCACCTCTCACCAAATATTAAGCAAATATAAATTTACAAATCCTTTAATAGCATCTTCATAATAATAGCTTATAGGTAAAGTTAAGCTCCACGAATATATAGAAATAATTGGTGTAAGATAAAAATCAGGGCGCCTTCATCGACAATTTGGTGTATGAGCATGATGTCGACAAACAAGAGATTGTTCGCCCTGAAACCTGGAATGAAAATGAGATGCTGTACGATGTGGTGGACATGGAGCTCTCCCTCACGTACGACATCTTGTACACCAAGGCAGTCAAGGTCCACACATGGGGTGGTTATGCCATCTGTTTCACCTCCCATTTCGTCACATCTGCAATGTTCTTGCTGTTTTGGTCCCAGAGCAGGGAAGGTCCGCAGCAGCCTGATGTTTTGATCACCTATATCGTACTGGGTGGCACCGTCATCCTGGATATCAAATGGCTTCTCAGAGCAGTGGCCTCGACATGGACCTATTCCTTCTTGGATGATAGGCCACGCTCCTGGCTTCATCATTCCCTTCTGTGCTTAGGGAAATGGCGCATGATTCACCGTTCCATCCTCTCTCTGGATCCATCGAGGTTCTTTTCCAAGGATCCAACAACTAGCTACAGGAGGTGGCTAGGAATCAGTGGGCAATACAACTTGTTTGACGAGTGCACTCGTGACATGACATGGAAGTCGAAGACGTTCAAATCAATGTTGGAATTAGTTTCACTGGATGACTATTGGATGGAGTACAGATACCACAACTCGATGGGCTTTCATATGTTATGCTACCGGTCATCAGATGTCAGGAACCTTTTGTTCGAATGTATATGGGAATGTATCAAGTCAGTGTACCCACCTATTTATGACAAGGTGCTGCCCATGGCGCCTGCATTGGAAGGGGAACTACCAGCAGCGGCGGTGTCGGTGGTGAAACCGCAACCAGCAATACATCGGGTACTAGAAGAGGCTCTGGACTTCGCACCTGCATTCCAAATGACCATCCTTATATTGCACATCACCACAGACATCTTCCTCTTGATCAGTGGTGAATATGCATCATCGTCGTGACATGTACGGGCGATCAAGGCGCTGTCAAATTACATGGTGTTCCTCGTCGTGGTGCGCCCAAGCATGCTACCAGGCCTTAAGCTACGCAGCCTGTACGAAGGTGCCCTCAAAGCTCTGAACGAAATTAAGGGCAGCCAATTACAATCTTCTGTTAAGTGCATGGAGGAAAGAAGAATCTCGCCCAACTCCTAATAGACAAGGAGGAACAGCCCAAACCAATGATGCCGATGAATATCAGCAGCTGGAGGCCAGGATATAGTACCCACAAGTCGAGGCCAGAATTCGCAAGTGATCTTTTCTACCAGAATATAATTCTCTCTGACGGAACTAGCTTCACTTTGGTGCTGCTAAGTCGGGTAATGAGAAACCGATACAGAGAAAGGATCAGCATTACTACACCGAAAACCTTCGGATCCGGTATAAGGAATTGATTCCAGTATTGAAAGAACGGGACAATGAGGACTTCTCTATGTCGGACATGCTGGAACATATCTTCATGGCACGGGTGCGTCTTCTGATGTTTGCGTCGGTCCGATGCACAAGGGATTCCGATGCCAAGCAGCTCGCCTGTGGCAGCGAGCTCACAACAATCCTCTGGATCCTCAATGAACATGCTGGCGTATTTCGCATTCACAGGAATGGCAACAACAATAAACCTCAAGAGTTTTTTTTTCCTACTAATTAACATGCTAGCGTATTGTCATGTATTTTTAACTGCAGCAAATTGTTTAGGACCCCATCTCGATCTTTTGTTTTCCAGTGTAACTCACTTTGTATTTGCAGCGTTATCAATGTATGCACAAGGAATTACCGTGCCGGGAGCCCGGGACAAAAGTTTCTGTAAGATTAATGAAATTTCGAATGGATGCAAAGGTTAGTTAATTAAAACAAGTAATTAGCAAAGTTTTAAACGTGAACAATTACATTACTTAGACTTCGATAATCGCAAGCTATAGATGTGAAATATATTTATCTGAGGAAGAAGAAATTCAGTATTAGCTGCTTTAATTAGTATGGACATTTAATATTTCAGCAAAAAGTTGCCATATATAGTAGGACGAAACTACTTTTGGTGGCACTCTGCCAAATCATCATTTCTTTTTCATGTACTGTATTCTTGAAGCTGCCAGCTGATTGGGCCGAGTTCGATCTGGGAATAACCTTGGAAATTTAACAGACTTGTAGCTTTTGGCGCATGTTAGTTAACAACATTAACCAGCTGCCGTCACATGCTAGCACATTGAGCAAGCACTGGTGGAGAAACCATCTTTCGTCGGTCGGCCGAATTCCACGATAGTCCCGGTTGCAACAAAAACCTGATCTTTAGTCCCGGTTAAAAAGGGTAACGGGCATATCTGATCTTATACCAACGGGACTAAAGATTATCTTTAGTCCCGGTTCAAATGCTATCAGGACTTGTCAGGCCCGCCCGGAATCTTTAGTCCCGGTTGGTGTTACCAACCGGGACTAAAGATCCAGTCCCGGTTGGTAACACCAACCGGGACTAAAGTCCCACCCCTTTATATATGTCTTCTTCCTCCTCCAGCCCGAGCAAGCTTCAAAATTTCTTCAAAAAAGAGGGGAGGTCATGCCAAAATTTATAGTGAATTTACTTTGGTGATTATATACAAATCGGAGGTGCCTAAAAGGTTAGCAACTTTATCCTCCAATGTTTTTTTTTGGTCATATTACATTTGGAGCTATGTTTTGCACACTTTTTTGTCTCCAAAATTTTGTTGTAAGTTGATGAGAGAGAAAATTTGTGTGGGAAAAGAAAGAATATATAGAAATTTTGTTTATTTGCTAAATAAGGTTTTATAAAATAGTTGAGTAGGAAAATATAGTGAAAGTTAATCTTAAATAAAAGAAAACAAACTAAATTGAAAATTAAAAGAATTTAAAACTTAAAAAATAATAAATAAGAATTATTTGGTGGAATATTTTATAATTTTTTATGAATAATGATATGTCATTATTGTATGACTGTTGAAAGAGTTTGTGATTATTTTATCATTATTGTATGACTGTCATTATTGTACGAATGATTATCTGTGTACGATTTTTTTTCATTTCATGTAGATGGATCGGCAATAGATGTACGCTGACCGGCAGTCCAAAGAGTTTATTGACGGCATGCATTATTTTTTGAGAGTGGCCGAAGCTAACAAGCAGAAGGGTTTTATTTGTTGTCCATGCAATAAGTGTAAGAATCAGAAGGAGTATTCTGTATCCAGGACTATTCATTTCCACTTGTTTGAGTCGGGGTTGATGCCAAGCTATAATTGTTGGACATCCCACGGAAAGCAAGGGGTTGAAATGGAAGAAGATGAAGTGGAAGACGACAATATTCCAGACTTTGCTCAGTACGCTGGATTTGAAGGAAATCAAATGGGCGAGGAGGACATAGATGCTGATTATAACGACATTGCGGATGATCTTGGTCAGATGTTGCAGGATGCCAAGGACGACTGCGAAAGTGAAAAGGGGGCCCATAAATTGGACAAGATGTTAGAGGACCACAAAACGTCGTTGTACCCAGGTTGTGAGCAGGGGCACAAAAAGTTGGATACCACTCTGGAGTTCTTGCAATGGAAGGCAAAAAATGGTGTTAGTGACAAGGCATTTGGCGATTTATTGAAACTCGTCAAGAACATTCTTCCGGAGGGAAACAAATTGCCCGAGACAACGTACGAGGCTAAGAAGATAGTCTGCCCTCTAGGACTGGAAATTCAGAAGATTCACGCATGTCCGAATGATTGTATCCTGTATCACGGTGAGGAGTACGAGAGCCTAGAAGCATGCCCTGTTTGTAAAGCACTACGATACAAGATTAGACGAGATGATCCAGGTAAGGTTGACGGGCAGCTAACGAAGAAGAGAATTCCTGCTAAGGTGATATGGTATTTCCCTATAATACCACGGCTAAGGCGTTTGTTCCGGAACAAGGGGAATGTTAGAATGATGCGTTGGCACGCTGAAGAACGTCCACAGGACGGGATGCTGAGACACCTCCTCCTGCACCATCTCCTCCGGCTCCTCCGCCTCCTCCTCCCGCACCATCTCCTCCGGCTCCGCCGTCTCCTCCTGCACCATCTCCTCCGGCTGCTCCGCCACCTCCTCCTGCACCATCTCCTCCGGCTCCTCCGCCTCCTCCGCCTCCTCCTCCACCATGTCCGCCTGCACCTCCCAAGACAAGGTCTCGCCAAGCTCCACCTCCTGCCAGCACAAGGGCAACGAAGAAGGAAAAAGTTGACACCACCAAAAACAAGGAGCCGCCGTACGGTTGCAGTCAAGAGGAGCTTGACGCTTATGTGGCAGGAGAAGTGAAGAGGCAACTCAAGCCTCGGAGTCCTGAAAAGAAGATACCTATTGACCCGAGCATGAAGAATTTCTTCAAGGGAATGTCCACCGCAAACAAGGAGGCCTTAAAGCTATCGGACTATGACCGAACACTTAGGAAAGCCTATTACAAGAAGTCCAAACCAGTTCCTCAGCTTGGAGAACAACCACACCAAGTGGTCGAGCCGTTGGTGACCGGCGAAGACTTTGGCATAACGGATTTCATTTCGGACACCGGTCTAACCATGGCTCAGTTGGTTGGAGGCGTACCAATCCCGAAGGCGGAAGTGGCATACAAGTTTGAACTCGGTAAACCGCTTGTCAGGCCTGAGCAGCTGCAGTCCCTACCGACACAAATGTACAAATTCCATGAACGGTACATGGAAATGAGCGCCAATGGTAGAGAGATGTTCGGAGCAAGGATCAGAAACCCCGACTTCTTGCAAGGAGAAGATGTTCAATGGATCCATTTCAAGGATGTCTTCGATCTGTACCATCGGAACGCCCTCGACGTCTCTCTTCTGAGCGCATGGATTTTGTAAGTATCTTTGAGTTCGATTTGTTTCGTTCAATAATTAGCTCCTGGCATATATGTAAGCAATAATAATTTCCTTTCATTGTTGTAGAATGGAGATTCAAAGGGCCCGACGGCGGGGGTTTTACGATACTGGCTTCATTGACCGTCGGAAAATCAACACCGAAATGCTCGACAAGTACGAGAAAGACACAGAGGACAATCTCGTCCATCTCCTAACGCAGCAGCATTACAAGACGTTCATACTATTGCCGTACAACACAGAGTGAGTTTTTATTGTCGTTCGAACAAATTTCATTCCCATACATATAACATGTACATTCTGATATTTATCTCATCTCACGCATATTCCAGATTCCACTGGGTCCTGTTCTTTTTTGATTTGGCCGCACGCAGAGTCACTGTGTACGACTCAATGAATAAAGAGGAGAAGGTTTTTGACAAGGTCTTCCAACTGATAGACAGGTAATATAATACAATCTATTCCAAAGTCGCGGGACTCTGTTGCTATTATGTTGATCTCGGGTAATATTTAATTAATCATAGCTTGCAACTGCTCATGTAGGACTTGGGATCGGTTCCGTCAATTGGTCAGCGGGACTTGGAAAGAAAAACTTGGACGGAGGTTTCATTTTCCAGTGAGTACATGCATGATCCAAAATTATATTGAATTGAATCTCTAGTTACAGTTAATATAAAGAGTATATTAAATCTCTCATCGTTTCTCATGTAGTGTGCAAAGCAGGACAAGGGAACTAACTTATGCGGCTACTACGTATGCGAGTATGCCCACTGCCTATCAAACCAAATATACACCAAACGAGAGCTCGATGTACGTATACATAAACCATTCAAAATTTCATTGCGTATCGATTTGTTAAGTTGTTTATTAATTTCATATATTGATATGTCATTATTTTTCGAATGATAGCGTATTCACATAAGGGAAAAACTCCCACACAAGGATTTTATCACGGCTGTTCAAGAACAACTGATGGGGTTCATCAACGAAGAAGTCCTTAATCCCGATGGTGAATTCTACTATGACGGATCGACAATTCGTAACGTCGGTCCTTCCTCTTCTGAGTCGTAGCTATAGCTAGCGAGCAAAAGAATTGTACTATACATGCATATACATGCATGTATATATATATATTTATATATGTACGTACATTTACTTTAGTGTTAATATATATTTTGGTAACATATATGTACATAAAATGTTAAGTGCTTTAAATTATAAATATGTGTGTAATATATGTATTTATACATATATACATACGCATATATATATATATATATATGTATTCTATATACATGCATAATATATATATATACATATATATATATATATATATATATATATATATAATCAATCATGCAGCAAACAGGGCCATGCAAATAAAAAAAAATAGTAAAGATACACCAACCGGGACTAAAGATGGATCAGCCGGCCACGTGGCTGACCGATCTTTAGTCCCGGTTCGTGTTACCAACCGGGACTAAAGATCGCTATCTTTAGTCCCGGATTCGTAGTCCCGGTTGGACAACCGGGACTAAAGGGGGTTACGAACCTGGACTACAAACGATTTCTCCACCAGTGAAGTCACGAGGTACCGTACCGCTCCGTCAGCCACCAAAGACTTGGTTTAATTATCTGCCGTCATTTTCTCACTTTCATTCGTTACTATCTCCATCAATATACCCCCACTCCGCCCCAAATGCTACGTTCGATATCATCTAGCGGACACGGAGGGCAGGTTAACCCAATAATATAAATTATGACTTCACTACGTACGTTAGGGTCATCGACGTCCTTGATCGGTCGACTTCGCTAATTTGATGACGCATGAATTTACTACACATGAATATTAGTACTATATATAGGAGTATAATTAGGTAGTTTTAGATTACTACGTAGGAAATATATATATATGCTTGTCCAGATCATTACGTAGTTTTAGATTACTACATATAGGAGTATAATTAGGAAAAAAGGGTTGCAGCTGGATGGCCGTAGCAGGACATGGAAAACATTTCATATTGTAAGCAGGAGGGAGAGCTAATGATTAATTCTTTTTCTAGGTGCACTGGTGGAGAAATCATCTTTCGTCGGTCGGCCGAATTCCACGATAGTTCCGGTTGCAACAAAAACCGGGACTAACGATTATCTTTAGTCCCGGTTCAAATGCTGTCAGGGCTTGTCAACCAACCGAGATTAAAGATCGTAACTTTAGTCCCGGTTGGTGTTACCAACCGGGACTAAAGATCCCGGTAATCTTTAGTACCGGTTGGTAACACCAACCGGGACTAAAGTCCCACCCCTTTATATATGTCTTCTTCCTCCTCTAGCCCGAGCAAGCTTTAAAATTTCTTCAAAAAAGAGGGGAGGTCATGCCAAAATTTATAGTGAATTTACTTTGGTGATTATATACAAATCGGAGGTGACTAAAATGTTAGCAACTTTATCCTCCAATGTTTTTTTTGGTCATATTACATTTGGAGCTATGTTTTGCATACTTTTTGTCTCCAAAATTTTGTTGTAAGTTGATGAGAGAGAAAATTTGTGTGGGAAAAGAAAGAATAAATAGAAATTTTGTTTATTTGCTAAATAAGGTTTTATAAAATAGTTGAGTAGGAATATTTTATAATTTTTGTATGAATAATGATATGTCATTATTGTATGACTGTTGAAAGAGTTTGTGATTATTTTATCATTATTGTATGACTGTCATTATTGTACGAATGATTATTTGTGTACGATTTTTTTTTTTCATTTCATGTAGATGGATCGGCAATGGATGTACGCTGACCGGCGGTCCAAAGAGTTTATTGACGGCGTGCATTATTTTTTGAGAGTGGCCGAAGCTAACAAGCGAAAGGGTTTTATTTGTTGTCCATGCAATAAGTGTAAGAATCGGAAGGAGTATTCTGCATCCAGGACTATTCATTTCCACTTGTTTGAGTCGGTGTTGATGCCAAGCTATAATTATTGGACATCCCACGGAGAGCAAGGGGTTGAAATGGTAGAAGATGAAGTGGAAGACGACAATATTGCAGACTTTGCTCAGTACGCTGGATTTGAAGGAAATCAAACGGGCGAGGAGGACATAGATGCTGATTATAACGACGTTGCGGATGATCTTGGTCAGATGTTGCAGGATGCCAAGGAGGACTGCGAAAGTGAAAAGGGGGCCCATAAATTGGACAAGATGTTAGAGGACCACAGAACGTCGTTGTACCCAGGTTGCGAGCAGGGGCACAAAAAGTTGGATACCACTCTGGAGTTCTTGCAATGGAAGGCAAAAAATGGTGTTAGTGACAAGGCATTTGGCGATTTATTGAAACTCATCAAGAACATTCTTCCGGAGGGAAACAAATTGTCTGAGACAACTTACGAGGCTAAGAAGATAGTCTGCCCTCTAGGACTGGAAGTTCAGAAGATTCACGCATGTCCGAATGATTGTATCCTATATCACGGTGAGGAGTACGAGAGCCTAGAAGCATGCCCTATTTGTAAAGCAATACGATACGAGATTAGACGAGATGATCCAGGTGAGGTTGACGGGCAGCTAACGAAGAAGAGAATTCCTGCTAAGGTGATGTGGTATTTCCCTATAATACCACGGCTAAGGCGTTTGTTCAGGAACAAGGGGAATGCTAGAATGGTGCGTTGGCACGCTAAAGAACGTCAACAGGACGGGATGCTGAGACACCCCGCAGATGGTTCGAAGCGACGAAAAATCGACAGAAAATTTAAAGACTTTGGAAAGGACGCACGAAATATACGGTTTGGTTTAAGTACGGATGGAATGAATCCTTTTGGAGAGATGAGCAGCGGCCATAGCACTTGGCCCGTTACGATGTGTATCTACAACCTCCCCCCTTGGCTATGCATGAAGAGGAAGTACATAATGATGCCGATTATTATTCAAGGCCCCAACCAACCTGGTAATGGCATCGATGTGTACCTAAGACCACTGGTCGAAGATCTTAAACTGTTGTGGAAGAAGGAAGGTGTCCCCATGTGGGACGAGGACAAACAGGAGGAGTTTAACCTACGAGCGCTGCTGTTTGTAACCATCAACGATTGGCCTGCACTTAGCAACCTATCCGGGCAGTCCAACAAGGGGTACAAGGCTTGCACGCACTGTATGGATGAAACAGAAAGTACGTATCTTAAGCACTGTAGGAAGGTTGTGTACATGGGTCATCGTCAATTCCTTGCAGCAAACCACCCGGTACGGAAGAAAGGCAAGCACTTTGAACATACGGCGGACATTCGTGCGAAGCCTAAACATCGCAGCGGGAAAACAGTGTTTGCTATGGTTAAAGATCTTAAAGTAGTGTTTGGAAAGGGGCATGGCAGCCAGCCTATAGAGAGCAAAGATGGTCACGCGGCGATGTGGAAAAAAAACTCCATATTTTGGGAGTTACCCTACTGGGAATTCTTGGACGTTCGCCACGCAATCGACGTGATGCACCTCACTAAGAACCTTTACGTAAACTTTCTTGGCTTCCTAGGTGTATATGGAAAGTCGAAAGATATACTGGAAGCACGTAATGATCTGAAGCATATGGAACAACGCGGCGACCTTCACCCGGAACCAAAGGAGAAAGGAAGCCATTACTGGAGTCCAGCCAGCTACACTCTTACCAAGGAAGAGAAGGAAAGTATGTTTCAATGCTTGGAGGGCATAAAGGTACCGTCTGGATACTCCACGAATATAAAGCAAATAATAAGGACGAAGGAGAAGAAGTTCACAAACCTAAAGTCTCATGACTGTCACGTGTTGATGACACAGCTGCTACCAGTTATAATAAGGGGTATCCTCCCAGACAATGTCCGGGCAACAATAACAAAGCTATGTTCTTTCATGAACGCAATTTCGCAGAAGGTCATCGATCCGGATAGGTTAGAAGCCCTTCAGAATGATGTGGTGCAATGTCTTGTCTGCTTTGAGTTGATATTTCCACCTTCATTTTTCAATATAATGACGAATCTGCTTTGTCACATAGTGAAAGAGATCGGTATTCTCGGGCCTGTGTTCCTACACAACATGTTTCCTTTCGAGAGGTACATGGGCGTTCTGAAGAAGTATCGCCAAGGGGTATGGAACAGAGGAGGTCATTGAATTCTGCGTAGAATTTATTGAAGACCTTCGCCCAATCGGGGTACCTGAATCACGCCATGAAGGGAGACTACGGGGAAAGGGGACTCTCGGAAGGAAAGCAATAATGACGGTAGACATCTCCTCCTGCACCATCTCCTCTGGCTCCTCCGCCACCTCCTCCTGCACAACCTCCTCCGGCTCCTCCGCCTCCTCCTCCACCGTGTCCGCCTGCACCTCCCAACACAAGGTCTCGCCAAACTCCACCTCCCGCCAGCACAAGGGCAACGAAGAAGGCCAAAGTTGACACCACCAAAAACAAGGAGCCGCCGTACGGTTGCAGTCAAGATGAGCTTGACGCTTATGTGGCAGGAGAAGTGAAGAGGCAACTCAAGCCTCGGAGTCCTGAAAAGAAGATACCTATTGACCCGAGCGTGAAGAATTTCTTCAAGGGAATGTCCACCGCAAACAAGGAGGCCTTAAAGCTATCGGACTATGACCGAACACTTAGGAAAGCCTATTACAAGAAGTCCAAACCAGTTCCTCAGCTTGGAGAACAACCACACCAAGTGGTCGAGCCGTTGGTGACCGGCGAAGACTTTGGCATAACGGATTTCATTTCGGACACCGGTCTAACCATGGCTCAGTTGGTTGGAGGTGCACCAATCCCGAAGGCGGAAGTGGCATACAAGTTTGAACTCAGTAAACCACTTGTCAGGCCTGAGCGCTTGTCAGGCCTGAGCAGCTGCAGTCCCTACCGACACAAATGTACAAATTCCATGAACGGTATATGGAAATGAGCGCCAATGGTAGAGAGATGTTCGGAGCGAGGATCAGAAACCCCGACTTCTTGCAAGGAGAAGATGTTCTATGTATCCATTTCAAGGATGTCTTCGATCTGTACCATAGGGACGCCCTCGACGTCTCTCTTCTGAGCGCATGGATTTTGTAAGTATCTTTGAGTTCGATTTGTTTCGTTCAATAATGTGGACCCCCATTTTTATAACAGGAATCAATCATGTAAACAGTGCTATTTCCCTGGATCAAGTAGTCTGGTACACACGAATTCATATCTGAAATACCAAATACACATACACGAGTGTCTAGTACGAATTATTACATCATAAGCCCGCAGGCATAGTTTTAAATCATCGGATCGAGCGGTCCGGAATACATCCCAAAAACAGAAGTAGATAAGGCAGCGGAGTTAAGGCAGCGGCACGCCATTGCCACAGGCAACGACCGTAACTAAGACCTAATGAGCGCCATCGTCTTCATCACCCTCCTGGTAGTAAGCGTAGGGGTCCTCCGAAGCATCATCTCCGACCTCTGATTAAGTTTGTATATTGCAAGGGTGAGTACCAACAGTACCCAGCAAGCCACCACAGCAACAATGCACATGATAAAGGGTATTCAAGGAATGGCTATGGTTCTTTTGCACAAAGCAAGTTTTGTAATTCTTTTCACAAGCCTAAGACCTAGCATATATTGATCAAGTTTTAATACCAGTGTTCGCATTAGACAACAACGGTTCTGTCCACCATCCATTGTGATCCCAAGGATAGCTTCCCGCCATTGAATCGTCATAGTTTTCTGAGGACGTCCACCTTCCCGCCTCTCAGGAAGTGGCTCCATCAGCATAGAAATCATTATGCAATATCCCATCCCATACAAGTTAAGAATTTAGAGTCTAGCCAAGTGTAATACATGTCCCGGTGCTCAATAACCGCGAGCACGGCTATTCGAATAGATTTGGTTTACTCACACTGCAGTGGATGTACACTTTACCCGCACTCCGCGACTGCCCAACACATGAGCCTCGTCCCAACACATGAGACTCGTCACGGCAAAGCTTTTCGATAACCTTGCATTGGCAGTACCCGCTCCATGAACCTAAATCCTCATGCACTCTAGGCGTCCATGTTTCTAGCAGTGAGAGTTCTGGCTCTCCTGGGAAAGAAAAGTCTCACACACATATTAAATTATGGTTCAAGTTAAGTTCTCTCTCACACACACTCATAGCAGTCCTACCAATGGCGACACTGATGTAGGGCACGCCTCTCGGCCCTACCTCAATGGCTGTCCCACCGTAGCGCACCTGCCTCGCTCAGGGGTGAACCATCTATGCCGGGATACTGCCTCCGCTCGGCTATCTAATCCGCTAGGTCTATACCCATACGAGAAGTGCGGTTGTACGGGGGTCGTTTCATGCTTAACTTCATGGCTCGGTCCTTAATTGACCGGGGACGGTACTAGCCTTTTCCAGATACCACCGAAATCCTCCGTCCGACCCAGTCGAAAACAGTTGTTTAGTTTTATTTCTCCTTTCGCAAATCATGTCATCAATATCATGGCAATGTGGTGCTCATGTCTCCACATGCCGCATCTCAATTACCTTCCCAAAGGCAATTGCCCAAGCATATAGCATTTGATAAATATGAGTATGCATGATTCTAGAATAGCATTTCTAAGCATTTGCCATAGTTGACTAGGGACTCATACGTAAACATGGTTACGAAGGAATAAGGGGTAAACAATAATCAAGGCATGGCATAATCGCAAGTAGGATGTTCATCATTGCATGCAATTTTATTTGTAAACAAAACAATTTCGCAATTGGGATCAACATGTTTAAGGAATAGTGATGACTTGCCTTGCTCGTAGTTCTACGGGTCTTGATCCTTGCTCGGATCCGCAACTCCCTCGGGCTCTAAAATTACGTGCGAGGAAACGATTTGAATCCGGCTAGAATTCAAATAAAGATCCAAGTAAATTCAAGAAGACATCGAGCGCGGAAGTCGGTTTCTTACATTATCTATTTTTGTTTGTGGAATAGAGCTAATCCGATCTTAATTTATCCATCCTAAACTATTTTGTGGGTATAAATATTTTATTAGCACAAGTCTTTAATTTAATCAACCCGAATATTATATCCATGTAATAGGTTAAAAATTTCTATCGCGGCTAAGTATCGGACGAAATCCTAGAATTATCTTATAATATTGTACGATTTAATTTAGTCTATGACTAAACGACTAAATATAATACACGGCTAAAATTACTAGTAATTAAATCCGAATTTCTACCATGAATTGATTACTTATAGAGATTACCAAATATAATCTATAACTATAATAAGTTTTGCAATTCTACGACTATAATTAATCTATAATTAAATTCTATTTATTTAAATTTTCTAAACTTCCTTAACCTCCCTCAAATTCCTTTTTTTTATTTTTCCTTTTCTTTCTTTTCTTTTTTTTCCTCTTTTCTTTTCTTTTCTTTTTTTCCTCTTTTCTTTTCTTTTCTTTTTCTCTCTTTCCTTTCTTTTCTTTTTCTCCCTTTCCTTTCTTTTCTCTTTCTCTCCTCCCTCCCGGCTTCTTTCCATCTCTCTCTCTCCTGGCTCTTGCTCACCTGGGCGGCGACGGCGGTGGACACGAGAGGGGGGGGTGAAGACGGCTCACCGGCGGCGGCGGCGGCGACGATGACGACAGTGGCGCAAGTCGCGGCACGGCGCAGTGGCTTTGCGGCGGCGGCGTGGCGGCACAACGACGGCGGCGCGTGGAGAGGGCGAGAGGGAGAGGTGGATGGAATGGAGTGGGGTGGAGAAGGGGGAAGGGGCCGGGGTTTTTATTGGGGAGAAGGGGCGAGAGTAAGGGGAGAGGGAAGAGAGAGGGGGCGGGGGACGCGACGGCGGCACGGCGGCGCGGGGCGCGAGGCGGCGATGGGATGCGCGCGCGGCGACGGGACGTCGACGGCGACGGCGACAGCGGCGACGCGATGGGCGGCGATGCGGCGGGCGAGCGGCGTGGCGGGGCACGGGACACGTGGCGGTGATGGGACGCGCGCGTGGCGACGGGACGTCGACGGTGACGGCGACAGCGGCGACGCGACGAGCGGCGACGGCGCGCGGCGGCTCGCGGCGCGAGGCACGGGACGGCGACGGGACGGCGGCGCGGCGACGCGTGACAGGGCACGGGGCGCGGGGCGGTGAGCGCGCGACGCGAGGCGACGCGACGGCGGCGCGGTGTCACGTCGTGATAAATTCATCCCGAATTAAAAATCATTCGCTAAAAGGAATAATAGAATTAATTAAAATTCGAAAAGAAATTGGCAAACACTAAAATACGTACAAGAAAAATTCGAATGTGGCCCGGGGAATTTTTGTTAAATTCTCCTTGGTCTAAAAGGAGCCCTCAAATTTTACTTGAATTTTCAGAGCACCGGAAATAATTATTAAGCAACAAAAACAATTATCAAAGTTTAATAAAAAGAAAAACCTAAAAATAACCCTCTCTTTCCCTTTGGGCCAAGTTTGGCCCAAAGTCCTCTCTCTCCCTCTCGGCCCGCGGCCGAAGTCCCTCTCTCCTCCCTCTTTTTCTCTCCCTCCCCCTCCCCCTCCCCTCTCTCTCTCGGGCCGTTCCTCCCTCCCCTCCCGGCCTGCCCGGCCCAGGCCGCCCTGCCCCCTCCCGCCTGGGCCGTGTCCCGGCCCAGCCGAGCCTCCCCAAGCCGCGCCGCACGCGCCTGTCACTCGCACGCCGCGCGTGCGCTGACCGTGCGCCTGACCGGTGGGTCCCACGCGCCGGGTCATCGTCCTCCTCCCGCCCGGCCGTCCTCTCTTCCTCTCCCGTGAACCCTAGCGCCATTCCTCCCTCAAATCCGCGCGATTCAAGCATGGGATTCCCAAATTGATTAGGGGGAATTAATCCCCTTTCCCTCCTCTCTCTTTCCCCCTTAATTCCCCCTTGAATGGCGCCCCCAATCGCCGGGAACGGACGCGCCAAGTCCGGCCGCCTTCCTTTGCCGCCGGCCGCCATTCCTGTCGCCGTTCCGCCCTCTCCCGTGCTCGGCTCGCTTCCCTCCGCTATAAAATGCAACCCCCTCGCTCCGTTCTATCGTTTTAGTCTCCTCCCGAGCTCTCCCGTGGTCCCTAGACATCTCCCCGCCGTCCTCCTCTCTCTCCCGTGCCGCCGGCCGCCTCCAGCCGCCTCTCCCTCCTCGCCGGAGCGCCGTCCGGTCGCGCCGTCGCCTCCTATAGCATCGCAGCCGCCTCCTCTCCCACGGCCTACCCTCCGTTTCGCGCGGTGACCGCCGGAGGCGCGTTCCCGCCGTCGCCCTCCTCTTTCCTTCGCGCCGGCCGCCTCCAGCCGCCTCTCCCTCCTCGCCCGAGCACCGCCCGGCCGCGCCGTCTTCTCCCTCGGCCTCGCAGCCGCCTCCTCTCCCTCGGTCAGCCCTCCGTTTCGCGGGGAAATCACCGGAGACGCGTCCTCGCCGACGACTAGTGGTGTCGCCACCACTCCACCGGCTCCAGCCATCCCTGCCGCCTCGCCTGAGCGCCGGCCGACGTCGCTACCACCTCTGTCGGTGCTGCAGCGCCATCCTCTTCTCCGGCCCGGCTGCGGCGTCGCCCGAAGTTTGCCGGAACGCCGCCGCCGCGCCAACCACCCATTCCTCCTCGTCGGCTCGTCGCCCCGCTGCACCACCACCTTCACCAACATCGCAGCGGCGTGTTCCACACCGTCCCCTCCTCCGCGCAGCCGCTGCTGGCTGCCATCGTCGCTTCCTCGTCACCGTTCGTCCTCGCCGATCGACGTCCCATCGGTCGCCCGGCTCGTCGTCTCGCTGCGCCGCCACCGTCATCGTCATCGCAGCGGCGTGTTCCACGCCGTCCTCGTCTCCGTGCAGCCGCTGCCGGCTGCCCTCGTCGTCTCCTCGCCGGCCCCGGTCGTCGTCGTCCTCGCCCTCTCGTTGTTCCCGATCGTCGTGGCGTTCGTCCCTCCGTCAAGCCGTTCTCGTTCGTCGTCCTCGCTTCGTCAAGGTCGCTGCAGCCCCCGTCGTCGTCTTCGTCCTCGGCTCCGCGTCATCAAGCCTCGTGCCGGCCGCGTCTCGCCTTCATCCAAGGATCGCCGCCGAAGTCGTTCCCTCGCCGTCCGTCTCCGCCGCGCCCGTTCGTCGTTGTCGTTCCCTCGCCTCGTCGAGTGGTGGTAAGGTCTCTCCTCTCGCTGCCCCGTCCTCGTCCTTTCGTTGTCGCCCGTGCTCGTTGTGCGGTTGTCGACCCCGGTACCCGTGTACCGGTGTCGGTAGTCGTTCGCTTGTGCGTGTGGTGACCGTGTTAGTGTGCCCGCTCGGTAGCCGCGTGGTTTCCACGTGTGCAGCCCGTGTGGTGTCTAGTGGAGTCCGTTTGTCGGCCACTCGCCTCGGTTGACACACGGGGTCCGCTTCCGTCGACCCGTGGACCGTCTCTGTGTACCCGGTCTACCGCGGTCCTTTAGGTTGACATGTGGGGTCCGCATGTCAACAGCGCAGCCTTCCTGTTTTTTCCAGGCTAGCGCTTACACATGTTTTATAGTTGCAAAGCTTAATTATAATAATCCGCAAATCTTCATATAACAGCATTAAACTTCGGATGATCATATCTTGGTCATACGAACTCTGAATCGACCCGTTCAAGTCTCCTAATGTTTGTTATAACCTAAAGAACCGTGTGCTTTCTTTTTATGTATTGTTATTGCTTCTTTATAGGCTTGTAGCTTTGCTTGTGTGCTTCGCGTAGTCTTCGTCGTTCCGGAGGTTCTCGAAGCGTGGTTCGCGGTCGTCGCCGAAGGTTCGGAAGGCCGTTCTCTCCGAGCAAGGCAAGTCACATCATCCTTGAACATATTGAATCCCAGTTTATAAAATTATTTTGATTTAAATTATTGCATTATCGCTTTATTTAAATTCCCGCGTTATCACTGTTTTATTTAGCCATGCCTATTTACCTTTGTTATGACATTATTATTGCTATTGTTATTATTACCTTGTTCACCCTAGAATAAACAAAACCCCAACTAGTGGGTACTCTATTCATGGTTCCACTAGTATGAATTTAGGTAGATGCTTCGCTGATTAATAGGAAAACATTAGGTGGTTTTTATAACTTTAGACTTTGGGAATATTCATATCATTTGGACACTATGGAATGGTTGGCTTATGGTGGAATTGGACATACCCCTCTCTTCCTCTTTCAAAGCCCCTAAAACATGTTTTTCGGTGGGGTTTGGGTGCATGCCAGTTGTGGGAAGTAGCACCCCGGCCACTATAAGGATTAAGCTCGGGCCTCTGTTGCAAAGCACTACCGTACTTCCACATGTCTAGTGGGTAAGGCTTAGTTTGTGGCTCAGTCTGGTTATAAACAAAAGTACACGGATTGGAGATGGATGAAGTCGGGGGTTGATGGACATTCTCCAGGGCAAATGAAGGCTACACGAGCTGCGGCCCGGTAGTCGAGATGTCATGGCACAGGGCTGGTGTCCTGCTGCTAGGGGGCTCAATCCTGCCTGCCTGTCCCGGGGGTTCCGGCCGTAGGTGGGGTTGGGTCGGTACTCTTGTTTATGGCTAGGATGGGTTGGGAACTATGTCACGTCTTCCGTCCGTATACCGTGGTGGTATGTGGCACGTGGTTACACGTGAGGAAGATGTGTCTTGTGGGTAAAGATGTACACCTCTGATCAGAGTAAAACCTATTCGAATAGCCGCGCCCTCGGTTATGGGCAAGCCGAGCAATGTACCCAAGTTAGTGTTTTAATTCTTAAAATTTGCTCAACAACTAAAATGTGGAATGGTTGGCCTGGGTTGGCTTGGGACGGGCTAGGACCCAGGGTCGGGTTGCCAGTTCGGTCTGAATCATCGTAGGCCTTGGGTTAAGGCAGGCTCGTGCGGGTTCACGGCCTTGATTAATAATACTGTGTAGCTCTAGGATCGTCTTTTTAAAATGTCTTTGGGCAACTAAGTGACTTTTAAATGCTGTTTTCTGCAAAACTTAACCCCTATATCATTAACCCTTGTACCCCCTTGCATTAATCGTGCATCCGCCGGTGTGGCTTGCTGAGTACTGTGGTTGTACTCATTCTTGCTCAATCTTTCCCCTCTTCAGTAAGAGAAGCTTTGGAGAAGATGTCTTAGGTGGAGTCCTGGCTTATACCCCAGTTGAGCGCCTGTGAAGATGGAGCCGTAGGCCCGCTAGTCCGCTGCTGTTTATTTTTTATTGTCAGGCCTGAAGTGCCTTTGTAATAATGTAAATATAATCGATATAATAAAGATGTGCCTTTTGTATCATATTTGTTTGGTGTACCCCGGCTTTTCCTGGGACGGGGATTAATACACTAGCGTTCGGGAAAAGGCAATTTTCCCGGTCGCGACACTCGGCGCGGCAGCGGCGATGGCGATGGTGCGCGGCGCAGCGGCGGCGGCAAGACGCGTCGGCGACGGCAGAGGGGAGGCGGAGCGGCGCGCGGCGCGTGGGGCGCGAGGCAGCTTGGCAGAGGAGGGGCTAGGGCTATGGAACGCGATGCACGAGGACACGACGGTACGCGGCGTGACGGCGACGGTGATGACGACGGCAGAGGAGGGGGCTGGGTTAGGGGGACCACGTCGAGCACCTAGAGTGAAATGAACAGTGCATTTTCCTATTTTTCTCATTTTAGTCTATTTCTTTTATAAATTTGATTACTCCATTCCTAATTTTTTGCATATATGGATTTTACTCAATATTTGTGTTATCTTAACTAATGAATTCACCCTAGACTAATATTACCCATATTTTATTTATATAATTTATTTGAATTTTTAATTAGGGTTAATTCTTATTCCATCGCATTTAAATTTAATTGATACAAATATGGTCGTGGTAATATTTTATTTATTTCAATCCACACCTAATCTTTATTTTAAATTATAATTTATTTATTTCTTTAACCAACCTAATTTCAGGGTTAATTCCTAATTAGTTTTTCCTCTATTTGTAATCGATGAACTCCGAGATCAAAATCCAATAAAATCATCGAACAAAATCGGCATGATGCAATTTATTAATAAAGTTTTCGAAGGTCCGTATTTTTAGAATTTTGTTTTTATTGGTCGAATTTTTAGGGTGTTACAAATAATTAGCTCCTGGCATATATGTAAGCAATAATAATTTCCTTTCATTGTTGTAGAATGGAGATTCAAAGGGCCCGACGGCGGGGGGTTTACGATACTGGGTTCATCGACCCTCGGAAAATCAACACCGAAATGCTCGACAAGTACGAGAAAGACACAGAGGACAATCTCGTCCATCTCCTAACGCAGCAGCATTACAAGACGGTCATACTATTACCGTACAACACAGAGTGAGTTTTTATTGTCGTTCGAACAAATTTCATTCCCATACATATAACATGTACATTCTGATATTTATCTCATCTCACGCATATTCCAGTTTCCACTGGGTCCTATTCCTTTTCGACTTGGCCGCATGCAGAGTCACTGTGTACGTCTCAATGAATAAAGAGGAGAAGGTTTTTGACAATGTCTTCCAACTGATAGACAGGTAATATAATGCCATCTATTCCAAAGTCACGGGACTCTGTTGCTATTATGTTGATCTCAGGTAATATTTAATTAATCATAGCTTGCAACTGCACATGTAGGGCTTGGGATCAGTTCCGTCAATTGGTCCGCGGGACTTGGAAAGAAAAACTTGGACAGAGGTTTCATTTTCCAGTGAGTACATGCATGATCCAAAATTATATTTAATTGAATCTCTAGTTACAGTTAATATAAAGAGTATATTAAATCTCTCATCGTTTCTCATGTAGTGTGTAAAGTAGGACAAGGGAACTAACTTATGCGGCTACTACGTATGCGAGTATGCCCACTGCCTATCAAACCAAATATACACCAAACGAGAGCTCGATGTACGTATACATAAACCATTCAAAATTTCATTGCGTATCGATTTGTTAAGTTGTTTATTAATTTCATATATTGATATGTCATTATTTTTCGAATGATAGCGTATTCACATGAGGGAAAAACTCCCACACAAGGATTTTATCACGGCTGTTCAAGAACAACTGATGGGGTTCATCAACGAAGAAGTCCTTAATCCCGATGGTGAATTCTACTACGATGGATCGACAATTCGTAATGTTGGTCCTTCCTCTTCTGACGTAACGCAGGCGTCGAAGTCGTAGCTATAGCTAGCGAGCAAATGAATTGTACTATACATACATGTATATATATATATATTTATATATATACGTACATTTACTTTAGTGTTAATATATATTTTGGTAACATATATGTACATAAAATGTTAAGTGCTTTAAATTATAAATATGTGTGTAATATATGTATTTATACATATATACAGACGCATATATATATATATATATATATATATATATATATATATATATATATATATATATATATATATATATATATATATAGGACACTCATATGGGGCACCATGGTGCCCGGGCACCATGGTATGAAAAACACAAATTCGTCCAAATGTTTCAAAATTTTCAAATTGTGAGTATATACCTACTTATAAGTATTCATTTCATACCTATACCTAGCAACAAAACAACTCAAATTTAACTTTATTTCACAATCCATTATTACATACCTAACTAATTATATGTTTGGATGCTATATACCTAGAATCAAAATCTAACAAAAGTAAGTTTGAATTCAGTTCAAACTTGCTTTGAACTAGTTAGTAAAGTAGTTAACGTTAATACCTAAATATTTGAAAAAGTTTCATACTCATTTGAATTGGGTATATAGTAAATTTCAATCATGGTGCCCGGGCACCATGGAGCACCAAACAAATTTACTATACATATATATATATATAAAGAGGGGTTACGAACCGGAACTACAAACGATTTCTCCACCGGTGGTGGTTTCATGGAGATCACTAATAAATTTAATACGAAAGCTAGCTTTAATTATTCAATTACGGGCATGCTTCCTCATTTCTTTATCCCAACTTGTCAGACAATAATTGTACGTTAGGCATCCCCTTAGTTATAGGCTAGTACTTATCTACACACAACTATAAAAGCAAAAGAAGACGAATCATCTAGTGGACTTCCCTTTGACGGAGGGCAGTTTAACCCAAATAATATAAATTATGACTTCACTACATACGTTAGGGTCGTCGTCGTCCTCAGTCGACTTCGCTAATTTGATTCGCATGAATTTACTACAAATGAATATTAGTATGATATTTTATGTGTATGGATGGAAATATATATGCTTGTCCAGATCATTACGTAGTTTTAGATTACTACATATAGGAGTATAATTAGGAAAAAAGGGTTGCAGCTGGATGGCCGTAGCAGGACATGGAAAACATTTCATATTGTAAACAGGAGGGAGAGCTAATGATTAATTCTTTTTCTAGGTGGTTTCATGGAGATCACTAATAAATTTAATACGAAAGCTAGCTTTAACTATTCAATTACGGGCATGCTTACTCATTTCTTTATCCCAACTTGTCAGACAATAATTATACGTTAGGCATCCCCTTAGTTATAGGCTAGTACTTATCTACACACAACTACAAAAGCAAAAGAAGACGAATCATCTAGTGGACTTCCCTTTGACGGAGGGCAGGTTAACCCAAATAATATAAATTATGACTTCACTACGTACGTTAGGGTCGTCGTCGTCCTCAGTCGACTTCGCTAATTTGATTCGCATGAATTTACTACAAATGAATATTAGTATGATATTTTATGTGTATGGATGGAAATATATATGCTTGTCTAGGCCAGATCTTATTACTTAGTTTTAGATGTACTCCCTCCGGGTTGATAATACTTTTCGTTTTGGACAAGAGCACGGTCTGCAAAAATAACTTTTACAACTATTTTCTATTATAATTTATATTGAAATATCAATAAATATGTGATTTTATTGAAGTACTTTTTAAGACTAATCTATACATATAGTTTTCATATTTGCAAGATAAATATTTTAAAAATTATTTATAGTTAAAGATTTTAAAGTTTGACTTTACCCTTATTCAAAACGACTAATATTATCAGTCCGAAGGGAGTATATATAGGGCTATAATCACTTAATCAGGAAACGAGGGTTAAAGACTAATATTGGCAGCCCATTTTTGACCGAAGAAATCGTATGGCCGCCGAAAACATTATGTTTTCTTGTAGTGGTTGCAGCTGGATGGCAAATGCTGTTTAATTTACACCCGATGTGTTATCGAGTTCCTTATCATTCAATTTGAGCTCTGTTCTGTAGGTACTCTCGTCTTCTTCCTCACCTTGTTTTGGCGGCATCGCGCTTCCAACATCACCTGCCGAGCATCGTCTGGCTGACAAAATATTTTCCAGCTGTGGGATTGTCTAGTTTTCAGCTACATGAAAATGTACACATATTGACTTTTAAATGGCTAGGAATACACCAAGATTCGTGCACTACAGTAAAAATCGATCTCGAGACACTGTCAACTATCAACCATTGGTTATTTCAAAGTTCAAATCTAAGGAATGCAATTTGTATGGGCTGACATCCAAATTTGACAATAGGTCAAATTTAGATTAAATATAGAAGTGGTTCAGAACAATCAGGCAAAAGACGGTCTCACCGCAGGTGTTTAGATGGTAAAAGTGGACAATGAACTTCGGTCAGGCTACAGGTTTCTAAGAGGTCTGACTAGTGAGGCCAATTTGGCTAGTTTCATGTTACGTCCAGAAATTTAGCCTAAATTTTCAGACTATTTTGTGTATTAAATCCCTGTCCAGGAATCAGCTAGGGTACAAAATGATAAATTAATATACAGATCCAAATGTAAATAAATCGTAAAATACTTACACACTGGTGGAGAAACCATTTGTACTCCCAGTTAGTAACCCCATTACTCCTAAGTTTCCAACCGGGAGGAGGAATCCGGGACTAAAGATGCCCATCTTTAGTCCTGCTTGAAATAAGCGGTACTAAAGATGGATCCATAGTCCCGGTTGGTAACACCAACCGGGACAAAAGACTGTTGCATCTTTAGTCCCGGTTAGTGTTACCAACCGGGAGGACTAATTTTTTTTTCTCCTTCGGCTTTTTCTTTTATTTTTCCTCCTTTCATATCTTTTCATTCACAGACGATTCACAGATTCATCACAAATACATCACAAATTCATTCACAATATCCATTCATAGATTCATTCACAACATCACAAATACGTTCACAATATTGATTCACAGATTCATTCACAACAACGATTCACAGACTCATTCACAACATCGCAGATTCATTCACAATATCGATTCACATATTCATTCAAAACATTCACAAATCACAACATCCACAAATCATCAAAAAAAAAAGATAAAAAAACTCAAAAAAATCAAATCACCCCCATCCCGCAGCTTCTTCTCCGTCCGGATCTGGGGAGGGGAGGGCGAGGCCTCCGGCCCGCGCCGGGCCACCGCCGGCCGGCCTCCATCCCACTGGCCCTCGCCCGGCCGTTGCCGGCCCGCGCTCTTCCTCCATCCCGCCGGCCGGCCTACCTACCGTTGGCTCGCGCCCGGCTGCCACCGGCCCACACTCAGCCTCCATCCCGCCGCCGGCCGCCTCTGCTTCTGTCGCCGCCTGCCGGAGGGGAGGGGAGGGGTGGAGGGGGAGAGGGAGTGGAGGGGAGGAGGGAGAGAGGGAGGGGAGGGGAGGGGAGCAGGAGAGAGGGTGAGAGAAGAGCAAGGGGAGTATGGAAGGAGAAGGATGGAGAGGATGCATGCACAGGATGGAGATAAGGGAGGAGAAGAAAAATTGATAAGGATAGGAGATGGAGAGAGGGGCTGTGCATGCACAGGATGCAGAGAGAAGCGCCGGAGACTTGGTGCGCGCGTGTGGGTGGACGTTTTTCTTCCCGGTTGTTAAACAACCGGGACAAAAATAGATCTTTAGTCCTGGTTGGTTACAGAAATAATCCACAAGCACACGGATATACCATTATAGCATTTCACCCGGGAGTATTCCAGGGTATCGTATTTATTTAATCCTAAGGGAAGATATTGAAAGAGAGAACCATGCTAATGATTATATACATATATATTACTTGCCTTCATCAAAGCCTAGCAGGGGTTAATTCAGCATATGGGTAGAGTGACACGAAGCGAAGCTTTTAGATTCCCTCTAATAATGATCCTAAACTAAGTAGAAGGAGAAATAGAAAAGAACTCAATTCCTATACTTCTAATATACACTCAATCTTTAGTCTACAATTGCTAGTATACAATCATGTGGCTAATATCCCCTAATAGTGCCCTCCTGGTGTTTCGAGAGACCACCCTGGGTTGCCGAATTCCTTACGACAACCTGTCATGGCCGTCCAACCGGGGCTAAATACGGAGGAATTTGTCTTAGGAATATATACTATCGTGGAGGAAGACCTGTACTGAGCTATCATCATCAGCGGCCCACCTCTACAGATCCGTAGCATATATGCCCAGATAATGATACTTATTAATCTAAGCACCTCGTTTACATTAATAAATACCACTCTGGGAAGCTAACCATACAATTAATACGACACAAATGTAAAGTAAAGCCGATACTCAGACTAAACAAAGTACCGAAAGTATATAAAGAAGAATATTTCAATAATGCTGGAAGTCTTACAAAAGCCGATAGAAAAGATACTAGAGCCATACCCGAACTCTTTTGAAGACTCCGAGGATGTCACGTCCTGATAAATTCATTCCGAAATAAAATTCATTTTCTAAAAGGAATAATAGAATTAATTAAAATTCGAAAAGAAATTGGCAAACACTAAAATACGTACAAGAAAAATTCGAATGTGGCCCGGAGAATTTTTGTTAAATTCCCCTTGGTCTAAAAAGAGCCCTCAAATTTTACTTGAATTTTCAGAGCACCGGAAATAATTATTAAGCCACAAAAACAATTATCAAAGTTTAAAAAAAAGAAAAAAATCTAAAAATAATCCTCCTTTTCTTTTGGGCCAATTTTGGCCCAAAGTCCTCCCTCTCTCCCCTCGGCCGCGGCCGAAGTCTCCCTTTCCTCCCTCTCTTTCTCTCCCTCTCCTTCTCTCCCTCCTCTTGGGCCCCCCTTCCCCTCGGCCCAGCTCCCTCCTCCCTCTCTCTCCCGGGCTGCCTCTCTCCCCCCCCTACCCTCCCGGCCTGCCCGGCCCAGGCCGCCTCCCCCCTTCCTCTCCGCCTGGGCCGCGTCCCGGCCCAAACCGCGCCACCCAGCCGCCCGGCCCAACCCGAGCGGCGCCCTCCCGCCCGTGCCGCGCACGTGCGCGCGCGCGCGCGCGCCGCACGCGCGCTGACGCCGCCGCCTGACCGCGTGGGGCCCACGCGCCAGGCCGGTCGTCCCCTTCCTCCCGCCCGGCCCCTTCCTCTCTCTCCCTCCCGTGCGAACCCTACTCCGTTCCTCCTCCAAATCCGCGCAAATCAAACCATGGATTCCAAAATTAATTGGGGGGTTTTAATCCCCATTGATTCCTCTTCAATTCCCCCCAATTTCCCCCTTGAATGGCGCCCCCAATCGCCGGGAACGCCCCGCGTTTTCCCGGCCACCAACCATGGCCGCCGGCCGCCTTTACCGCCACCGTTCCGACCTCCCCCGTGGCCGGCTCCCTCTTCTCTCCTATAAAATGCAACCCCCTCGCTCCGTTCTATCGCTTTAGCCCCCTCCCGCGGTCTCCCGTGGTCCCTAGCCACCTCCCCACCGTCGCCCTCTCTCTCCCGTGCCGCTGGACGCCTCCAGCCGCCGGTGCCGCCTCGACCGTGCGCCGGCCGGCCGCGCCGTCGCCTCTTCCAGCGTCGCCGCCACCTCCTCCACCCCAGCCTGCCCTCCGTTTCGCGCGGTGACCGCCGGAGGCGCGTTCCCGCCGTCGCCCTTCTTTTTCCTCCGCGCCGGCCGCCTCCAGCCGCCTCTCCCTCCTCGCCGGAGCGCCGTCCGGCCGCGCCGTCTTCTCCCTCGGCCTCGCAGCCACCTCCTCTCCCTCGGTCAGCCCTCCGTTTCGCGGGGGAAGCACCGGAGACGCATCCTCGCCAGCAAAACAGCGGCGTTGCCGCCACTGTTCCACCTCCGGCCGCCACTGTCGCGTTTCCCGTGCGCCGGCCGACGTCGCCACCACCTCCCTCGGCGTCGCCGCATCGCCCTCCACCCCGGCTGCTCCTCGGTTTCGCCGGAACGCCGTCGCCGCGCCGGCCTCTCCATCCTCTTCGTCGCCAGCGTCCTTTCGGCCGCCCCTTCCTCCTCCCCGGCTCGTCGGCTTGCTGCACCACTACCATCTTCGGCATCGCAGCCGCGACGTCGTCCTCGGCCTCGCCTCCCCTCCGACCGAACACCGCCGGTGTCCGTCGTCGTCTTCACCGTTCATCCTCGCCAGCTCGCCGCCTCGCGGCGCCGCCTCCGTCGTCGGCATCGCAGCGGTGTGTTCCACGCCATCCTCGCCTCCGTGCAGCCGCTGCCGGCTGCCCTCGTCGTCTCCTCGCCGGCCCCGGTCGTCGTCGTCGTCGTCCTCTCGTCGTTCCCGGTCGTTGTGGCGTTCGTCCCTCCGTCAAGCCGTTCTCGTCCGCCGCCCGCGTTTCGTCAAGTGTGCAGCAGCCCCGTCATCGTCTTCGTCCTCGGCTCCGCGTCGTCAAGCCTCGTGCCGGCCGTGTCTCGCCTTCGTTCAAGGATCGCCGCCGAAGTCGTTCCCTCGCCGTCCGTCTCCGCCGCGCCCGTTCGTCGTTGTCGTTCCCACGCCTCGTCGCGTGGTGGTAAGGATCCGTCCTCTCGCTGCCCCGTCCTCGTCCTTTCAGTGTCACCCCGTACCCGTTGTGCGGTTGTCGACCCCGGTACCCGTGTACCGGTATCGGTAGTCGTTCACGCGTGCGGGTGGCGACCGTGTAGTGTCCGTGTTAGTGTGCCCGCTCGGTAGCCGCGTGGTTTCCACGTGTGCAGGCCGTGTGGTGTCTAGTGGAGTCCGTTTGTCGGCCACTTGCCTCGGTTGACACACGGGGTCCGCTTCCGTCGACCCGTGGACCGTCTCTGTGTACCCGGTCTACCGCGGTCCTTTAGGTTGACATGTGGGGTCCGCATGTCAACGGCGCAGCCCTCCTGTCTTTTCCAGGCTAGCGCTTACACCTGTTTTATAGTTGCAAAGCTTAATTATAATAATCCGCAAATCTCCATATAACAGCATTAAACTTCGGATGATCATATCTTGGTCATACGAACTCCGAATCGACCCGTTCAAAGTCTCTTAATGTTTGTTATAACCTAAAGAACCCTGTGCTTTCTTTTTATATATTGTTATTGCTTCTTTTTAGGCTTGTAGCTTTGCTTGTGTGCTTCGCGTAGCTTCTGTCGTTCCGGAGGTTCCAGAAGCGTGGTTCGTGGTCGTCGCCGAAGGTTCGGAAGGCCGTTCTCTCTGAGCAAGGCAAGTCACATCATCCTTGAGCATATTGAATCCCAGTTTATAAAATTATTTTGATTTAAATTAATGCATTACCGCTTTATCTAAATTCCCGCGTTATCACTGTTTTATTTAGCCATGCCTATTTACCTTTGTTAAGACATTATTATTGCTATTGTTATTATTATCTTGTTCACCCTAGGAAAATAAAACCCCAGCTAGTGGGTACTCTATTCAAGGTTCCACTAGTATGAATTTAGGTAGATGCTTCGCTGATTAATTAGGCAACAGTAGGTGGTTTTATAACTTTAGACTTTGGGAATTTTCATATCACTTGGATACTTTGGAATGGTTGGCTTTTGTTGGAATTGGACACACACCTCCCCCTCTTTTCAAAATCCCCAAATTGGTTTTAGGCTGGGCTCGAGGTGCGTGGTTGGGTTTTGCTAGTCGTACCTCGGGTACTATAAGGATTAAGCTCGGGCCTCTGTTGCAAAGCACTACCGTACTTCCACATGTCTAGTGGGTAAGGCTTAGTTTGTGGCTCAGTCTGGTTATAAACAAAAGTACACGGATTGGAGATGGATGAAGTCGGGGGTCGATGGACATTCTCCAGGGCAAATGAAGGCTACACGAGCTGCGGCCCGGTAGTCGAGATGTCATGGCACAGGGCTGGTGTCCTGCTGCTAGGGGGCTCAATTCTGCCTGCCTGTCCCGGGGGTTCCGGCCGTAGGTGGGATTGGGTCGGTACTCTTGTTTATGGCTAGGATGGGTTGGGAACTATGTCACGTCTTCCGTCCGTATACCGTGGTGGTATGTGGCACGTGGTTACACGTGAGGAAGATGTGTCTTGTGGGTAAAGATGTACACCTCTGATCAGAGTATAATCTATTCGAATAGCCGCGCCCTCGGTTATGGGCAAGCCGAGCAATGTACCCAAGTCAGTGTTTTAATTCTTAAAATTTGCTTAACAACTAAAATGTGGAATGGTTGGCCTGGGTTGGCTTGGGACGAGCTGGGACCCAGGGTCGGGTTGCCAGTTCGGTCTGAATCATCGTAGGCCTTGGGTTAAGGCAGGTTCGTGTGGGTTCACGGCCTTGATTAATAATACTGTGTAGCTCTAGGATCGTCTTTATAAAATGGCTTTGGGCAACTAAGTGACTTTTAAATGCTGTTTACTGCAAAACTTAACCCCTATATTATTATCCCCTTGTACCCCCCTTGCATTAATTATGCATCTCCGGTGTGGCTTGCTGAGTACTGTGGTTGTACTCATTCTTGCTCTATCTTTCTCCCCCCTTCAGTAAGAGAAGCTTTGGAGAAGATGTCTTAGGTGGAGTCCTGGCTTATACCCCAGTTGAGCGCCTGTGAAGATGGAGCCGTAGGCCCGCTAGTCCGCTGCTGTTTATTTTTGATTGTCAGGCCTGAAGCGCCTTTGTAATAATGTAAATATTATCGATATAATAAAGATGTGTCTTTTATATCATGTTTGTGTGGTGTACCCCGGCTTTTCCTGGGACGGGGATTAATACACTAGCGTTCGGGAAAAGGCAATTTTCCCGGTCGCGACAGAGGACTCCGAAAACTATTCTATTCTACTCTAGTTAGCACAAAAACTACTAAATAAAGTGTAGAGAGAAATCTTGAGCTTGCTTGAGTGTGTTGAGAAGTGAAGTGAGCTCCTCCTTTTATAGGGTCGGTATGACGGTTATGGAGAAGGCGAAATGTCCTTTCTGCCCCTGAACCGTCATTGGCAAGTGATCCTGGATGACCATGTGTAGTGCCAGCCGAAGCCACAGCTGCCAGGGGTTCGGCCGAACCTGGGTCGGCCCAGCAGGCCCCCAAGTACAGTAGAGTGGCTGACAGGTGGGTCCTCATGATGGTTATGGTAGTTGATGCAGTTTTCAGGACGGTTACACCTGTCATGTGGGCCCATCTTATTCATATGCTTGCTTAGGAGTGAGTTTTCCTCATTTCTTCTCATTCTATTTGCTCAGTACATGCAACAAATTATTCTCCAAGTACAAGTGGAACTAAATTATTTCAAAACCAAATATGCATTATGAGCATAACCAATTCTCCATTATTTTAGTTCTATTAGCGGTCAAAATTGGTCTATAACGACCGTCAACAGGGATCAATTTTAGATGAATTTTACAAGTTGAATGGCTCAATTCGTTATTCATATGAACTATATATGAATTTTAGAAATTTTGAGCCATTTAAATGGATTTCTGGAATTATTATCGATTTATGACGCAATTAATAATTATTTTACAAAGGGAAAAGCCGATTGCTGATGTCAGCAAGGGGAGAGGTGTGGACCACATCCACAAAGGGCAGGCTCCACTAGTCAGCGGAGCCAAAGGTGCTAGTCGACCGTGGACCGAGTCCACAGTGGAGGTGCACGGCGGAAGGGTGGGTTGGCTCGCTAGCCAACCCGACTGGGCGGTGGCGGCGCCAGCCTGACGACCACCGGCGGCAACACCGGCTGTGAGTGGCGGCACGGGGAGCGGCGGAAGGAACTGAGAAAAAGGAGATGGGTGCTCACCGAGGGGCACGGAGACGGAGGGAGGTAGCTGGCAGAGCTCGGGGCGAAGGAAGGCAGCAGCGCTCCGGTGATGGGCAGCGCCCCGGAAGAGGCGGACGGGCTTGCCCTCGATCTAATAAAGAGAATGGAGGGATTAGACGAGGAAGGAGAGGCACGAGGCGGCGGCAAAAGCGGACTCCGGTGATGGATGTCGAAGGCGAGGAGGCGGCTGAGGTGCTGCACAGCGCGGCAAAGCCGTTGGCGGTGGAAGCACGACCGGACGAGCCTTGCCTCGCCGTCGGGGAGCAGCTAGAGACGGTGGAAGAGACGGCGATTGAATTTCGCGGTGGAGGTAATGATTTGGCTATCGGTTTACGAGGGCGAAGTGGTGGCCGAGGTAGCTCCCGCGGTGGCGAAGCTAGCGGCGGTGATTGCACGGCATGGTGGTGGCCCTAGCAGTGGCGGCATGCGGCTAGAGATCGGTAAAGGCGGTGGAGGCAGAGGTCTATAGTGGAATGGTGGTTCCGGTGGTGGTAATAGAGAAGGGAGTAGCGGCCGAGCTTGCCCTTGCGGCGGCGAACCCGGTGGTGGTGGTGGAGTAGTGCGGCGGCAGCTTTAGTGGTGAGAAGCGGCGGCCAGAGCACTCCAGCGAGCGGCGCAAGGGGGCTCACGGTGAGAAGGTGGTTTCGGGCATGGGGAAGCTTAGGCGAGGGGGCGGGGAGACAAGAGAGGGGAGCCCGAGGAAGCATTTTATAGGCCCGGGAGGCGGCGAGGAGGTCGGGACGAGGCGGTAACGGCTGGCAAATTGAGGCTCCAACGACGTGGGGATGTGGCGGCGGTTCAGCGCTGTTTTTCGGGGGGCAAGTAGGGGAAATGGCGAAGGACGTGGAGGGAACCCGGGTCGACATGCTCGGATGCGCAGGCGTGTGTGGGAGGGCGATGATTTGGCGGGACGTGGGGAGGAGGGAGGCAGCCATGGCGGTCTGGCCGGAAAAGGGGATGACCCCGATAGGTGGGCCCCACCTGTCGGTGGCTCGAGAGAGGAGGGAGGTGAGGTGTACTTGAGAGGGAGAGGCCAAGCTGGGCCGTCGACCCAAGAAAGGAGAGGAAAGGAGGAGGGTAGCCTGGCAGGGGGTGGGAGGAGGCGCACAGGCCGCGGGGAGAGGAAGGAGACTTGGGCCGAAAATGGCCCAAGAGCAAGGAGGGAGATTTTAATTGGTTTTCGATTTAATGAACTTTGTGCTATTAAAATTACTTCTTGAGCTCCGAAAATTCATGGAAAATTTCAGAGAATATATTAGAGTGCAGAGAATATTACAAAAAATATTCCCTGCCATGATTTTTAAAGGAAATTTTTAATTCCCTCATAAATTCTCTTGATTAAATTGCTTTAACTTTTAATTTAATTTCTACAAATGCATTATTTAATGACTTTTAATCACGAACAAAAATCGGGGCGTGACAATTCGTAATTCCTTGCTTGAAGGCCAGAATTCTCTATGTTTGAACACTTTTTGATAAGCCTAGTTGGTTGTGAAGAAATCCCTATAGATAAAAGACCACCCTCGTATAAATATAGGTTGCCAAGACCGATTGAATCAATCGAGAATCAATTGTTAAAGTCACTCTACTATCCTACATCTATCTTCTAACCCAACCCGTATCTTTCTTGCTGCATCTCACGTATATTCACCCGATGGTCTCCGAACTGTTATGCTTTCACCCGGATAGTGTTCCTCTGAGGTATACTATGTGTTCATGAAAGTAATATGGGAACTCGACTATGGACTCGCTATGCAATTCCCAACATTCAAGTGCTAATGTGGAAAGATGGAGTCACGAAAACTATAATGGTAGCTTTGATGAGGACATCACTAGTTCGGATATGACTATGGTTACCTTATATATTCGTAAACCAAATGTGCATCATTTCTATGTGAGATTTACGTGTTATATATTTAAACAAACATTATTGCACTAAGAGTATTATCTGTTCTCGTTTGCGGAGGTACTTGCTTGGGTAAAGAAAAAGAGACAGTGCAAGTAATAAATGGATGATCAAAGCAGTTGATTGGGGCCAAACCAAGACCTTCTCCAGGCGTACTCCAATATTACCACGTTACTTTAGTCTATAGAAGGCAAGATATTAAATTCTGCATGTTTTGGATTTGTATTCAGACCTCCTGACAACATCAACTTGAAGCGGAGCAGCAACTTGAAATGGACCTAGCTGTTGATATAGAAGGAATCTTGGGACCCATGAATACTTGCTGGAAAGCTTACATAGTCCAATTTTAGATGGTCTTGGTCCCGCATCAAAATTCCTATCGAGATGTTCGAAATCGGCATTACAATGCACATACCTCATCCAGTCCGAGATTGGTTTGGGCCTTGGGCCTTTTAATTGTATCATGGGCTAAGCCCATTAGGGTGTGCGCCGCGCCCTGTGGCAACCCTAGGATGTTGCTAATCATATTTATTCAGTTGCCATCAAAGTATAGAGTTGGGTTTTGCTTAGATTATTTATGCCTCTTTTTACAAGAAGATTATTTCTTTCATTACAATTTCGCCGCTAATTCGGATTGTGGAACCTCAACTTTTAGATCTTAATCATTCATCTGTAAATTGAGTTGCAATTTTTACTCTTCTTTCTTGTGTATGATGAGGACCTAGTTACTCATCAGTTGGTCAATTTGCATTTAGTATTGTCATTTGATAACTTGATGACAGACATGATCATTAGATATCAGTTAATCGTTAGGTGCACTATGCACAGATACCTCGTAAGAAAAATGACCGCGATTATTGGATAGTGGCTTATATATAAAACTTACAAACATAGAGATCAGTGAGGACATAAGAGTGATATTTTTGGCTAGGATCAACCAAATATATTATATACTATATATTAAGTGTCTTAGTACCTAAGTAATGAATTTAAGGCCGAGTTCTAAAGTGCTTATAGGATTAGCTACTTCCTTATTTATAGCGAGCACGTTTCTCAAACCGCTAAATGGTGCAATACACGTTGCATGATTTACAAATACATTATATATAAAATTTCTTTACAAATAAATAAATACATTTTCTTTTTAATATTCAATACTCAATTCCTGTGTGTTAACAACAGAATTTTAAATCAATCGTGAAGAAAGAGGAAACAAGATCGAGGTGAATTTGAAACAAGATTGAGTCCATTCGGGAATCGAACTGCGCATCGGCTGAGTACTTTATCGACTGAGGACAGAGTTAAGGTTGATCAAGCCAATAAGGCAGAGTTGACCGATACAACTGATATAGGATAATTTGGGCTCGGCATGGGCCTAGAAGGAGATAAGCGCCATTGCCAAATAGTGAGAAAGCTCAAATTAGGCAATCGTATCAATTAATTAGGATATTGAGTCGGTTTGTGTTAGTTTTGGCAAGAGGCCACCATATATGGTCTTGTTTTTATCTTATCTTTAGGAGGTTTGAGTCATGTCCAAAGTGGACCAATCTTATATTCGGGGTATAAATATATGCCCCATAGTATTGTAATACGGGAGACAATCCAATACAACTTTGGCGCATCGCTAGCCTTTTACTTTTCTTCGTTTTCGGCGAGTCCTTCGCAAGATGAACCCGTCTACATGGCCCGCGCTATCGGGGCTAAAATGTCCATTTAGACATGTTAGACTCGATATCGCGAGTCGTGGCTATCATATGTCTTGGTTAATCTAATCTTAGTGTTTTAGTTATCGGCAGCTGCTCGCTTTAGGGTTTATGCTGGTTTCGGCTAAATTGATATGCTAGGTTATATTAGCTAAGGCATCTAGCATCCTGAAAAGTGTTTGATTACTTGATTGTCTAGACTATATGCGTCTAGACTATATGCCTATTTTCATACTTTGAGATGCATCATCCTTAGTCGTGCTTAGAACCATGCAAACTAGCATGCAATTAGATATAGTAAGAATAGTATAAGGGTTTTAGCCGATCTTACATAATATGCATGTCTCTTTTACTTGTTTCATGTATATTTGCCACTTATATAAATAGATTGTTTCAGATAAGCATATCAAGCTTTAGTCAGAATCGGCTAGTCTCCTGTACTTTCAAGCTTGCTTATTGTTTGACATGTTTATATAGATCAGTTTGTTTATGTAAGTTTGTACTAGAGTAATAGCTAGTAATTTATCTTATCTTACCCTATGTTATGTCCTACCGGCTCTTTTTACAGTATCAACCTAAAACATGCTTTAAACATGCTGGACCTATTACGGCCGATAGGGCAAACTTAGGGTTTTAATTATTTTCACATATTAATCGATAGCTGATATGTTCCTGCTATATTGGCTGGCGTCTGATCGATACGTCATCGGCCTGTCGGCCGATCGGCTGTCCATCAATTGATCCTATTTTCATGTTTCTTGCTGGTTGTAGGATCAAACCAGCTAGCACACCCTACAGGCACACTAGGCAGGCCATTAACTTGCACTGGAGTTAAGTAGATCTTCTAGGTCGCCATGTTTCCTTAGTGACACGCTTTTGGCACGCCTGGCAGGATGAAGACTTTCATTCACTATATCGTTGACTGAGATCGATAACAACAATGTCGTCCATGTCAAGGCTGAAGACCTTTCAGAGGAACAAAGGACGGACATGGAACAAATGATGCAACAGTTCAAGGAAACATATTTGAAGTCTTTCTCTATGACTCGGCAAGGGACTGTAATATAAAAGGGGAAGTTTCAGTGGCTGAAGCAAGAGGAAGAAGGATCATCTGGTGGTAAAGAAGAAGTAAAGGCAGAAGACGATCCTGAAAAGCTGTATACATTCCAAGACCGTATTGAGTCGGCTGTGCATCACGCGTTGATCAATCAATCTAGTGTGCTGGTTGATACGCTGTCAAATATGATCAAGCCTGTGGTTGATGGGTCAATTGCTGACCATCAAGTTTCAGGGCCAACATACTTCCCAGGTGGTATAATCCCAGGATATAGATATGTCAAGACCAATATAGGAAGTGGCCAACAGCAAGTCAGCTTTGTTTCAACTCCAGAGATAACAATACCCTCTTCAGCAACCACTCAGGTGCCGATATCAGGAGTTCAAGATTTGAAAACATTGAGTCCAGAGCAATTGATTCAGTTCTTGAAGATGCAATCTGGTGGAGGGGTAGCGACATTGGCTTCCCAGCCGGCTTCGAACCAGCAAACATCAGCGGCCCAGCCAATGGTAAACCAAGAGACGACAGGACCTCAACCAGGACAACCTCAACAGCCACAGCAGCCAATCGGCCATGAGCCGATTAGGCCACAATATGCTAATGTGGACCCTAATTTCACTCAGTATCAACAAATTTTAGGGTTCAATGTTAGTAATAAATTTCAGCCTCTGTCACCAATGCAGTATCAGCAGATGTCTTCACCGTTTGTTCAAGCTCAGCCTCAGTCAGCTTAAAATCAGTATGAGCAACAATATCAAGCAGGATCTCAACAACAGATTGCTGATATGATTGCACAGGTGGTCAGAGATCAGTTTGGGATCAAACCCAAAGACAGTAGGATTATGTATCGGCACCCTTATCCAGAATACTTTGACAGTCTTTTGGATTATGTAGGACCAGGACCTAAAGTTGTAGCTCCGGTTAGACCTACGGTGGAGCAGGCCCAATGTGACCTGGGTGGCCCACGGTTGGTGGGCCGGGTTGCGCACTCTAACAGCTGCCATCGACAGGCTGCCTCCTCTCTACTACTGCCGCCGCCAGCCTCCTCCCCTCCGGACAGACATGGCAGGGGAATGCAGAGGGTAGGGGCACCGCCGGTGTTTCCTAAGTTGTGCTGCCACTGCTCCTTCTGTTGTGGCGCCGCTGCCACAACTGTCTGTCCCGGCCTCCTCCCGCACTGCTCCTTCTGTTGTGGCATCGCCGCCACAACTGTTCCGGCCTCCTCCCCTCTGGACAGATATAGAAGGGGAGAGGAGGGGATGGGAGGGCAAGGGCACCAGCGCGGCCGCTCCTTCTGCTGCGCTGCCACCTGTCGCCGGCTGTTGCCGTCATCGCCAAGAGCTCCTCGTGAGAGCAGTCGAGCGGGAGGGTGAGTGAATGGGGAGTCGGAGAGAAGTCGAGAGAGAAGTTGAGAAGGGTGATTTAATACTCCTCGCGTTCCTGGGAGCGACAAGTTAAATATGTCAGAATTTTTTTGAGCGGTCCTCTTTAGCAGCCGCCAGCGAAAATTAAGAAGACCGCTTGTAAAACTAAGGGCCGCCTATAAAAATAATAGTATTTTTACAAGCGGACCTCATAACTCACAGCCAGCGAAAATCAAATTTCGCTAGCGTTTTGTGAGTAGAAAGCCACCAATATTTTTTTACAAACACATGTTTATTAGACCCGCCAGTAAAACGTAAAAGTGCCATGAAAAATGATTTTTTAAGTAGTGACGCTGCTCTGGTCTACGAAAAATACAAGTTCGAGTCCCCCTGCGCGAAATCGTCACGAGTTTGCATCTTTACAATGAGATGATGCTTCCTGAGTTCACATTTAATTTTCACAATGTGCTGTTGGTATATTTTTATTAAATCTTTTAGAACGGGCATATTCATACAAAATCGGGGGAAATAAATATATTTCCATTTTTTTTAAAAAAACAAATTACTATATATAAAGCAAAGAATAGAAGAAATCCAGATGTCCATATATCAGGACACAATTCACACAACCAGATCTTTTTTTTGTTTCTCTCGAATTTGACAATGTGTAATCGTTAAGTATGTATACTCGCATATACTCCCTCCATCCCTAAATATTTGACACCGTTAACTTTTTAACACATGTTTGACCGTAAATCTTATTCAAAAACTTTTGTGAAATATGTAAAACTATATGTATACATAAAAGTATATTTAACAATGAATCAAATGATAGAAAAAGAATTAATAATTACTTAAATTTTTTGAATAAGATAAACAGTCAAATATGTTTTAAAAAGTTAACGGCGTCAAATATTTAGGGATGGAGGGAGTATATAGAAGCATCAAGTACGGCGTCGATTTTTTTTTCTCGAAATTTCATCAACAAGGAAGATAGCCCGCGCATTCGTGCGAGCAAGCACATTAGTTTGTTTCGAAAACAGTTCTAACAAAAAAATTAAAATTAAAGAAAAGTATTTTCTATTTTTAATTGAGTTTTCATTATATGTGTTTTTTATGAAGAAATCTTGACAAACTTTCATCGGTAATAAATGCATTTTTTTACCATCCTGCTAGCCCTCTCTTTAATTGCTACATATATATGTAATTCGTTATGCATGTGAATCAATAAAGATAGAAAAATTCTTTTAAAAATATTTATTGTATTTTGAATTTATAGATTGAGTGATTCTTATTTCAAATTTGTATTGAAATCAAAAGTTTGTTTTATTCTAAATTGTCTTTTTGGGATTTCAATTGTACTTTGTCGACGGGTAATACCCGTAGACCAGATATAGAGGGTATTGGGGTACGTTGGTACAAGGATCTATGTAATACGACATCAAGCAAACAGAAAATGAAGATTATTCTGGTTCAGGCCCCTTGACAAGTAATAGCCCTAATCAAGTTGATATGGGATTATATGATGGAAATCACATGTTACAAAGGGGACGATGGAACTCGATGAAACCGTCGAGATCGTAATCGAGTTGGTTCGACTAGATCTCCCAACGATTTGGCTCCTGCAGGCTCCGACTTCGTAGGCTATGGTGGTTGTATTGGCTATGAGATTCGATGCCTTAGGCCTTCCCAGGGGGTCCCTTTCATATTGCCGGTCAGGCGGTTTCCAAGTAGAACTCGGAGACATCGGACCCTACACGATACATTGACGACCCAGTCCTGTCCGAGTGGGACTCTTATTCTCTGCAAACTCCGTGAAGGCTTTCCATATTGTATACAGAGAATGTCCATATATGCGCGGGCATGCCATATCGATATGTGACGTATATTGAAGGGTAAAAGGTATACCTAATGTCGAGGCTGATGTCGTTTTCGGTGTGGGAACCGTAGAGACAGGACATAGTCGAGAACACCATGTGAAGCCCAACGGTCATGAGTGAGTTTAAACTGAAGTCCGAAAAACTGCCGCGCGTAACGAACCCAGAAATTTCCGGTGGCCATCTCTCTCCTTTCCTTGGAATTCGCACCGTCGGAAGTGCGTCTATTTAAGGAAGTTATGGGGATTCATTTTGAAGGCCGCCTATTGTGGAAAAAACCTTCCAGCCTCCAAGCGCATCTCGTCTTCTCCGCTCCCGCAAAAAACCCTAGGTTGTTACTCTCCATCCTTTCTCCGGTGATCTCCAGTCAGCAATGGATCTCGGCAAGTCTACTTCCACCAACGCGTCGCTAAAGAGGCTCCAGGAAGATGGCGCCCTTCCCGGTCATGGAACCATGGAGAGAGAAGTTGGAGGTACTGAACCCCAGTGTCACGCCCAGAAATTTAGCCCAAATTTCCAGACTATTTTGTGTATTAAATCCCTGTCCAGGACCAGCCAGGGTACACAAAACGACAAGTAATAAACAGTTCCAAACGTAAATAAAGCGTAAAATACTTACAGAAGAGGCACTTAGTCCTCACACCGAAACAAAAGCAGCAGCAGCGGAAAAAGGCAATCCTAGCGGGGCTTCAGCTCCACTCCACAGGCAAAACTCAACTAGGGTCTGAGCCTTGGTCTTCCAACTTCGTCTTCAGCTCAGAAGCACTACACTTCTGAAAAGGGGGAAATAATAGCAAGGCTGAGTACAACCACCGTACTCAGCAGGCCACACCAACGATGCAGATGTGCAAGGGGATACAAGGATGGTTTGTGGCTATTTGCATAAAGGCGGTTGTAAAACATTTTATTGAGCAAACCAGTAAAACTGTTGAGTAATTAAAGTAACATTAAATCTCCACTGATCAACGCTACACCACGTTGAACAGGCCCAACCAACCCACCTGAACTACAGTGTATTGGGTCGACTTATTAAGATGGGACTAATCACGGTGAATCTGGTCGACCGCCCATAACCGCGGGCACGGCTATTCGAATAGTTTTACTCTGATCAGAGGTGTACAACTGTACCCACAAGACACAGCCCCACGACACGTTTCTGTGCGCCGACATGCCACCACGACATACCGGAAAGAGGCCGTGACAGGACCCTTCACATAACCCCCCTAGCCAAGCACACCACACCTCAGGTTTCACCCCTGTCCCCAGCGGGCAACGGGCAGTCCCCTCTCGTGCCTAGGTGAATCCGGAAGCGACAGAGGCCGTCGCAGGGCCCGCCCCGCTCCATCACGCCCACCCTTGCCTGGATGCGTCGGCTAGAGGAAAGCTACACTACAAGCCCAGCCGTTGCCCACGCTGGCTTGTGGTAAGTACGATAAGTTCTTTCAGGGCATCCCGCGAACCGGTCCTTAATTGCCATGGGTGCGACTAGCAAAACCATGCACCCACAGCCCACCATTCAGTCGCATTTTAGTTGGATAATTACGACCATGAAGCATGGCTAGATGTCTCGAGCACGCAGCTCACTCTGATACTAAAAAGGTCTAATACTGTAATTATCCCATCAACTGAGCTAGTGGTAATTAAGCATGGCTAAGCATATAGTTCTAGCTAGGTCACATAAGTAACATGAGCTAGTCGATTCATTACCCAAGGTTGACAAAGAACAGATATCAAGTAAACATGGCACAAGCGAGCAGATAGGTAATACCCGGATCCCATGTAATTAGCAAAACATGCATATTTATTTGTAAACGGTAAAACATTTATAAATTGGGATCAACATGCTCAAGGGGAATGTGTGACTTGCCTTGCTCCTTCACTTGGATCTTCTGAACTCTTATCCTTGCGAACGCGATCTTCCGAAACGACGGGAACTACACGCTGGCATGCAAAACGAGGGAAAACACTAATAAAACCAAGGAAACAGTACATAAAAAGTAAACAAACATGTAGAGCTCAATTTTAGATGAATTTTGCAAGCTGAACGGATCAATTCGGAGTTCGAATGAATTAGATATGAATTTTAGAAGTTTTGAGCCATTTAAATGAATTTCTATAATTATTCACGAATTATTATTTATTTTCTCAAAGGAAAAGGCTGTACTGACGTTAGCAAAGGGCCGGCGCCGACAGGCAGGCCCCACTCGTCAGCGGCACAAGGGGCAAGCACACGGTGGCTCGATCCACCGCGGCCGAGGCGGCACCGTGGACCCGGACCACGGAAGTGGTCCACGGGACCAACGGCCTGGATCAGCCCAAAGCCGATCCAACGGCCACGGGCGGCGCGGCTGGGGCAAGGCACGGCTCAAAGCTGGCTGGCCAAACGACGGCGCGCGGCGGCGCGGCTACCCACGGTGACGGCCGGCGACAGCTCACGCGGGCGAAAGCGACGCACGCGAGAGAGCAGCGGCACGGCGCGGCAAGGGGGAGGCGGCAACCGGCTGCCCGGCACCACCGGCAACGGCGCGGGCACGGAGCGCGGAGCGCGGCGGCAGCGACCCGGTCGGACGGCCACCGGCGGCGGCAGCACGTCGCGAGGACGCCCGGGAGGCGGCCGACGAAGGGGAGGAAAAGGGAGAGGGAGGGGAGTGCTCACCGAGATGCACGACGGCGAAGGGGCGGCCGACGGCAAGGAACGGTGGCGACGGGGCTCCTCAGGAAGACGACGCGACGGAGCTCCGGCGACGGGCGTCGCTCGGGATGGGGCAGACGGGCTCGGCCTCGATCTGAGGAAGATAAAGGAGGGGTTAGAGAGGGGAGGACTGGTGCGTGGTGACCGGTAACGACGGCCGACCACGACAATATGAGAAGGATCTCACCGGCGACCGAGGAAGGAGGAGCTCCGGCGGATTTCCGACGAAGAGGGGCGGCGGCCGAGGTCCTCCTCGTCCTTGCGGAGCTGAGGGAGGCAACGGCGCGGGTCGGCGTCGACCGAAGCGGCGGCGCGACGCGGCTGGAGTCGGCGGCGACGGCGGAGAGAGGTGGTTCGCGTGGCTACGGCGCTACGGAGGTGGAGAGGGGAAATGGAGCGGATGCCAGGGTGCGGCACGACGTGGTGAAGCCGCTTGTGGCGGTCGTGCGGAACGACGGTGGTGGGAGCGGCTGTGGCGACCGGCTGGAGGGTCGTCGGCGAGCGGCGGTGGGAGGTGCGACGGTGGCGGGGTGGTTTTCGTGCACGGGAGGGCTCGGGAGAGAGGGGAAAAGGGAGAGGGAGGTGCGGGGAATGTTTTTATAGGGGAGGGGAGGCCGGATCGAGCCCGGGAGAGGCGGAGTCGGGGCGGCAACCGCCGGGGAAGTGGGGTGCCGACGTGGGGTGGTGGCGGCTCGGCCGGCGCCGGTTTTTGTGGGACGAGCGGGGAAAATGGTGGAGGACGTGGAGGGGATCGTGCCCACGTCGTTGGATGCGAGCTCGGGTACGGGAGGGCGCCGGATTTTGCGGCGACGTGGACGGCAATGGCGGTTGGGGTTGGCCGGCGAGAGGTAGGAGGAGGAGCTGACGGGTGGGACCGGCGGTCCCACCTGTCGGCGAAGGGAGAGAAGGAGGGACGCAAAATAGACTTTTGCGAGCGGGCCAAGGAAGAAGGGAGCCGGCCCGAGAGAGAGAGGAGGCGCGCGGGCCGCGGGAGAGGAAGGAGGGGGAGGAATTTGGGCCGAGCCCGAAAGGGACGAAGGGGAAGGAAGGAGAATTAAATTTGTTTCCTTTTTACTTAATTGGTTAAATGATCTCTGTGACTTTAAAATTATTTCTTGAGCTCCGAAAATTTGCGGAAAAAATCCGGAGAGTATTTTAGGGCACAAAGAATATTGCAAAATATTCCCAGCCAATGATTTTTAAAGGAAATTTTAATTCCCTCAACAATTCACTTGATTAAGTTGATTAACTTTTTATTTAATTTCTAGGAAATACATTATTAAATGATTTTTAATCCCGAATGAAAATCGGGGCGTTACACCCAGCCTGTCCTGGGTCGTATGGTTGCGATCGAGGACTACATTCTTTATGGTTTTCTCCCTCCACCTTCTAAATTTCTTCTTTTGGTTTTGAACTTCTATGGCCTTTCTTTGCTCCATTTGAACCCCAATTCCATTGCCTTCCTCAGTATTTTTGCACACCTCTGTGAGGCCTACATTGGGGTAGAGCCCTTTCTTGATCTCTTCCGCTTTTACTATGAATTATGTTGGATGGAATCCAACCGGGTGTCTGGATGCGTCGGATTCCGACTTCGGGATGGCCTGAAGTCGCGCTATATCCCCTTCGGGATGGACGAAGAAATGGCGGGCGAGGTGGTTCTATCTTCAGATAGAGAATTCGGATCCTGTCTTTGTTGCTCCCGAGGAACAACCAGACAAGATTTCGTCTTGGACCGCAAAGCCTACCTTGACCCCTGCCCTTCGGTCCTTCGTCAAGGCCATCGACGATCTCCGAGTACGAGGTTTATCGGGGTATGAAGTCGCTGCCGACTTCGTTGGTAGGCGAATCCAGCCACTCCAGGCTCGAGCCCATCCAGCTTTTGACTATTCTGGGCCGGAGGACACGACCCGAGTTTCTCCTCAGGGTATTTTTCTTGCATTTGATTCGACCTCCTTTCATGCGTGCTCCTCCTGGCTTACCGAGTTCCGGTTCTTGACTTACAGGCTTGAACAGCGAAACGGTGGAGTGGCACGTCGATCAACTGATGATCAGCGGCCTGACAATGGCAGACGACGTCCCCGTCCCCCTTTGTGAGAAGGAGGCGACCGAGCGTGAAGCCGCAATCAACGTGAGTATATTCGGCAACCCTTTTATTTTTTGCTCCTGGGTCGGAAAATGACTTCATGCGGTGTAGGCTCTTCCTCTGACTGACGTCATTGGACAGCTCGTGGACCACCAGGCGGCGGCCTCGTGGAAGGAGGGTGTCATCCAGGAGGCGTCTGACGCGGCTGCTACTGCTGTGACTAGCGGGAGCCGCCCCCCGAGAAGGGGAAGAAAGTTCACCTCCGTACTTGGTAGTCGCCGGAAGGCGTCCTCCCCATCGGTAAGTTTCCTGTGCCGTTAACCTTGTAGTCGGAAAATGTCCCCCTTAAGTCATCCTTGATTCACTCAGGCCTCGGACGTGTCTCCGCCACCTCCTCGATGGCAGAAGCTGGTGACGCTAGGCGAGAAGTAAGTAGACGGAGATTTGAGGTATTTTCTTGATATGAAGGTCTTTCTATTAGTCTTGATATTCGGATGTGATAATTTTCTATAGGTGGGCGCGGGCAAAGGCGGCGCAGGATAGGTCTGGTGAGACATCCAGCGCGTCTCCTGCAGCTGCCTCCACTGACGTCGTGGTCGCCCCACGAAGTCGGGACGCCCCACGGCCTGTCCGGTGATCTCGGGCTTGTTCGCGGCCCGCCTGCCGACGTCCTCAGCTGGGGGGAGCTCCAAGTCGAGATGGGGCGCCTCCTCGAAGCCGGCGCTCATGGCATAAGTCGCGAGATTGCCGAGGCGAGGATAGCGGCGGCGTCGTCGGCTAACGAGCGCGCCAACAAGCTGGAGCGTGAACTGGCAGAGGTTCGTGAGGACCTCCAGAAGATGAGGGAGCTGGTGGCCGGCAATGAGCGACAGAGCGGGGTCTCGAGGACCGCATGGCGGAACTCGGGAGTAACATGTCGGAGCTTCGTGGCTCGCTACGAGTCACTTTCACCAGCTTGCACCAGCTCGCCGGGGAATCTGGTGTCACGACCACGATCCTGGTGAACCCCGACGAGTTCTCGCTGGCTTCTTCACTCGCGGTTCTGGCTACGGCAATAGAGGGGATACACTCCAAGCATGCGGCCAGGATCGGAGAGGAGACGTCCAACGGGATCTATACCGGGGCGTGTCATGTCCTCGCGTGCGACAGGTTGGCGCATCCGGAACTCGACCTCCAGCGGGTCTTGGAGCAGGGAGCGACGAACGACGCGCGTAGAGGCGTGATGGAAGAAGTCGGAGATCTGGGAGAGTCTGTTCTTCCACTCTTTGAAGAGTAGGATTTTAGTTTCCCAGTATCTTTTCTCCAGTCACGCTTTATAAAAAACATTGTTGTTCTCAACCATTTTGCGTGTGCAGTCGTCGCTCCAGTTTTCCCCAGCATGTTTGATCCCGAGCACTTGTTGTCCTTTGTAGAGATGTCGATGTCGAGGATGTCCAGCAGCGTGGGCAGCCTGAGTCATCACCGATCCTTCCGGATCTTGCGTCTGAGGGACACGCATGGCTGGACAACATGGATGAAATTTTATCCGCGAGAACGGGGACGACGACGACTTCCTTAGGTTGGTGGTCTCTTCATCCCTTTTCGCTCCTCCAACTTGATCAACCATGTTCTCGAGAGAGAAAAGCAGCTTGACTTAGTCGTTTCCATATTGAACAGATCTCGAGAATGCACTTGCTGACCAAGATCGTCGTATCCAGTATTGGAAGACGAAATTCGAAGTAGCGGAACTCGAGAGAGCCATGTTGGAAGTGAAGAAGAAGCAGGCCGTGGAAACACTCCGAGGTCGTGAGGTGTGGTTTAACTCATACCTGAAGAGTTGCTGCGCGTCCGTGGCCCGAGTTTGTAGAGTGCTCCGAGTACCCCATGGAGATCTGTCACATCCTGATTTTTGTTTCAGGATTTATAAATTATTTAATAAATTAATAATATAATTTATATTAAATGATCTTTAATTTACAAGTGAAGTTAAATGTGGGAAATAAAATTTCCTAAATATAAAGCATGGATGGGTTTAATTTTTATTAAATTCTCCATGGTTAATTACACTCTCTGAAATTTTCTCGGATTTTTTCAGAGCTCAATTCCTAAATGATACAAAGAACAGTTTAGTAATGATCTAATTATAATTGTTAAGAGCTTTTCTTGTTTAAAAATCCTTAAATTATAAATTGTTGTTTAAAAGGAATTATTAGAAATGATTTTAAAAGCTTAAAAGAGAAGATCTAATTTTAATTTGCTAAATCTCAACATAAAATTGGGCCAGATAAAATTTTGATAAATACTTTGCTTAATTCTATAATTCCTAGATTTTTCTAGGATTTATTTGAGCTAAGGAAGTATTTTTAATAAATGGAATTGCATTTAAGAAATAATTTAAATTGAAAAAGGTTTTAAAAGTCTTCTTTTGGCTTTGGGCCGAAAGTCGGCCCAAAACCTCTCTTCTCTCTCTCCTCGGCCCAGTCCGGCCCAGTCCGCCGAGCCGCCGCTCTCCTCTCTCTCTCGCTGTCGCTGACAGGTGGGGCCCGCCTGTCGGACCCGTCGTCTTCCTCGCGTCGGCCGCCGCCCGAAACCCTAGCCGAGCCGCGCCGCCGCCGCTTTCCAATTCGGTCGCTCCTTTCCTTCTCCGGCCGAATCGTTTGAGGGGAAATGATCTTCTCGATCTCCTCTTCCTTTTCTCTTATAGAAACTCCAGTCAATTTCCTTTGGAAATAGGCGGATTCGAGTTTGATTCGGATTCGTTTTTCCCCAATCTTTCCTTCTCGTCGCCGGTCGCCGTGGGCCTCCGTCGCCGCTCGCTAGCCCCTTTAAAAGGACCCCCGAGCTCTCCTCTACCCGTCGCCTCCCTCGCCTTCGCCCGCCGCCGTCTGTAGCGCCCTAGCGCCGTGCCGCTTCGTGCCGCCGTCGCCGCCGTCGCTCCAGTCGTCCTTCGCCGTTGCTCCAGTCGTCGCCGTCGCTCGGGAAGACCGCCGTCGTGGTCGCCAAGTCGCCGCCGTCCTCGTCCACCGCTTCGCCGTCGCCGAAGACCGCCGGAGCACCGTTGTCACCGTCGACCCGATCTCCGCCGCCGCTTCTTCCTCGTCGCCGGCGCCGTCCGTTGCCCTTTCGCCGTTGTTTTGGTCACCGGTGAGTTCGCCGCGTCGCGCTCTACCCGTTGGTGCCTTCCGTTCGCGCCGCCGCGCCGTCGTTCGCCGGCGAGCATGCGCACCCGAGCCGCCCGAGTCGCCGCCGGTGCTGACGTCATCGCTGCCGTCATCGCTGACGTCATCGTTGCCATTCCCCGTGAGCCGGTCGTGGACCGTTTGATCTCGGCCGTCCGTTTTGGATAGGGTTGATCTCGGCCGTCCGTTCCCGTGAACCGCTGCCGTGCACCCGGTCCACCGCAAACCCTAGCTCGCTGACGCAATAATCCTCCTTTTCCTTTTCAAAAATAATTCATTATTGCGTCATAATTCAATTAAAATCCATATAAGTGTTTTAATCTGATTTAATCTTTAAAAATTCATAACTAATTCATTTGAACTCAGTTTAATGTGGTTCAAGTTGCAAAAATTATATAAAATAAAGATCTACATATTAAAATTGTCCATAAATTGAATTAAATTTATTTAATTCTTTTTAAATGGGCTTTAAATAGATTTAATCTTGTAAAATTCATAATAAATTCATTTGAAGTCAGAATGAGGCCGTTCAAGTCTCATAATTCATCTAAAATTATGATCTACATGTGTGTTTACTTTTTATGTATTGTTTATTTGGTTTTTATTAGTATTTTTCTTCGTTTTGCGTGTTAGCTTGTCGTTTCCGTCGTTGTGAAGGTTCGCGAGTGCGTCGGAAGTGTCAAAGAAGATTAATTGAAGACCGAATATTACAAGGCAAGTCACACAGATCCTAAACACAATCCTTTGAGCATGTTGATCCTATATTTAAATTCTCTATTAATTTGAACTGTGCATTTATTTTCGAATGTCACTGGGTGGTGTGAATCTATTCCTTTGTTATGGCCTGTTTGCATTGATTACTTTAATCCTTGATACCTTGGGTTATTATAATTTGACTAGTTGAGCTTTATATATTGGTTCAGCTAGATATTTGATGTGATTGCTTAGCCATGCTTAGAAACATTAGCACACTATTGGGATAACTTATGACTCACTATTATTTAATGATGGTTTAATGATAGTTCACGATGGTCAATCGTGATTTGTTAATTAATTACTTGCCAACTAAAACTTGATAATGGTGGGTTGTGAGCACATGGTTTTGAGAGTCGTACTCATGACAATTAAGGACCGGTTCGCGAGCTACTATTGTGAAACATTAACCGTGCCAACCACAAGCCAGCGTGGGCAACGGCTTTACCTTTTGTATAGCATGATTCATTGCGGAGCACCAGACTGAGAAGTGGCGGAGATAAGCCCACGGGGGTCGCTGGGGAGTCCATGCCTTGTTTTATAAGGGGGTGATTATGATCCAGGAATGGTGCACTGTGGTGAGTTGTGTTATGCAGAGGGTATTGTCACAGCCTCTATTCGGGTACTTTCCAGTATCGCGACGCATGGTAGACATGATGTTGAGGCTGTGTCTTGTGGGTACAGTGGTACACCTCTGGCCAGAGTAAAACTATTCGAATAGCCGTGCCCGCGGTTATGGGCGAGTTGAGCAATGTTTTTCGTGATTAGTCCCACACCTCTCACCATAACTATGGATGTTATACCGGGTAATAATTTGCTTAGCTCCTGGTTTGGAGTTAGATCTGTTCAGCCGGGTATGGTTGATCAGAATGGTTGGGCCTGTGCAGCATGGGTGTGCTGTTCAGTGTTGATTAAAATTTCTGATTAATTACTCCACTGTTTTACTTCTCTTAAATGTTTTGCTAAATGCTGCTTTTGCAAATAAGCCTATATTATGCCATCCTTTGGTATCCTTATGCACTTGTATATTTGCTGTGTGGCTTACTGAGTATGTCATATGCTCACCTTGCAATAATCAATCAACCTCAGTTGAAGAAAAAGAATCCAGAAGGAGAAGACGTTTGGCTTATACCCCAGTTGAGCTGCCTGTGGGAGTGGAGCCGGAGCTTCGCTAGATTTTTATTTTCCGCTGCAGTTTTCTTCATGATGAGGACTAAGTGCCTCATAAGTAAGTATTTATCGTTCTAGTTAATTTGATGAATCTGTATATTAAATTGTCAGTTTGTGTACCTCGGCTGATTCCTGGACGAGGATTTTGTGCACAAATAAGTTCGGAAATTATTAGTGAATTTCCGGGCGTGACAAGATCCCGAGGAATCGGCGACCGGATACATCTCGTGACTGAATGGGGCCTGTGCTCAGCTCGAAGGTGTCGGCAATTGCATTGACGAAGCCCTGAAGCAGGAATGCCGTCGATTGAGCCGATATGCCGGAGGGCATGTGTTGGCTTGCATACGAGATCATCGTCTATAACTGCACCTCGAGTTTCTCCATGAAGGGTTCGCTCGTTCTCGGAGGACTCCGGCGGAGATAGACCACCTGGCGAAGTCGATGGCGCCGCTGGCGGAGAAGGTTTTCCAGTCTATGGACTGGCGTTGGCCTTCCAGGTAGTCTCTGTACCCTGTGATAGATATCTTAGGAAAAAAAGTGTAATATAGTTCTGGACTTGTGTGGAATTGTAAGAAGTATCTTGTGAAGTAGAAAATAAATCTATCTTAATGAGTCCTTCTTACTCTGGATGTAGTGTGTAAGAGTGCCTCCTCAGTTCCCGACTTCCCGACTTTTGCTAGTCGTTTGAGTCGTACACTCTCCCTAGCCCCTAGCCTTGTCGTCGGGGAATTCTTCTCGGAGGACAAGGCTCTTGGACCTTTGACCTGCCTCGGTTGAGAAAGCACTGATCCTAGCCCCCAGCGATAAAGTTGGAAAGTTAATTTCCGATTACACGGCTTGGTTAATACGCACGGCGAGAACTCTTACACGACCAGGTCTTACATGGTCTTTCGTCTCTACAGGATTCGACAAGGCCTTATCGGCTCTAGGCGTCCCCAGCCGAAGATCCCTTAGGTTCCTCGGAGGCCTTGTTAGGACGGCATAAAGGGACATGAGGATAGGTTTCAACGCTAGGTGTCATCTGGGTAAGGGGTCATCAGGCAGGAACACTGTGATTGTAATATGCGCCTAAAAATGGGCTTTATTGATACTGTAAGGTGTCTTACAGGTATGGATTATATTGACTCATACATAGAATTTTCGTAGTTGGTCAATGTTCCAAGAATTTGCCAACTCGCGGCCATCGCCGTCTGCAATTTTGAATGCGCCTGGCCGCAAGACTTGTGTGATCGTGTAAGGTCCTTCCCATTTGGGTGAGAGCTTGTTTCGCCCTGCTTAGCTTTGAACCTGTCGGAGGACGTAGTCGCCGATCGAAAGTATGCATGCTCGGATGCGCTTCTCGTGGTAACGTCGAAGGGCCTGTTGGTAACTGGCTGCTCGAACGGCAACTCGTTTGCGATGCTCCTCGAATAGATTCACATCGTCGTTTCGCTGCTCCTCTTGATCCTCGTCGGAATACTTCTGTACTCATGTACTTTGATGTCGTAGCTCACTGGGGAGCATAGCCTCGGAGCCGTACACGAGGAAGAAGGGTATTTCCTTGTTAGATGTTGTCGGTGTGGTGCGTACGGCCCATAGTACTGATGGGAGTTCTTCGACCCATTTCTTGTCGTGTGACATGAGCCTGTCGTAGACACGGGTCTTGATCCGTTGTAGTACTATGCCGTTTGCCCTCTCGACTTTTCCGTTGCTTTGAGGATGAGAAACCGAAGCGAAACATATCTTGACTCCCAGCCTGATGCAGTAATTCTGGAAATCGGCGCTGATGAACTGGGAGCTGTTGTCGGTGATGATGCGATGTGGTAGTCCGTATCTGCAAAATATCCTTTTGTCGGCCTTGATTTCCCCCGTGGGTATCGCTTCGATCCATTTAGTGAATTTGTCGATTGCCACAAATAGGAACCTGTGGCCGCACTGTCCTCGTGGGAATGGCCCGAGTATATCTAGCCCCCAGCACGAGAACGGCCAAGTAAGAGGGATAGTCTGGAGCGCTTGTGCGGGTAGCTTTGTGTGTTTACTGTGGAATTGACAGGCTTCACACCGCTGGACTATGTCGCATGCATCTTTGAGGGCGGTTGGCCAGAAAAACCCTCAAACGTTCGACCGGCGGCGTGTGACCCACAGATGCCTTCATGTATATCAAGGAGGTGTCTGCCGTCATCGGACGAGACGCATTTGAGAAGTACCCTGTTTGGCGCTTTCTTGACATCGTTTCGTGTTGTATTTAGACTCTTCTTTTAATACTTATTTTATTATTCCAAATTTAAGATATTTATAACTTAAACTTTTATATGGACTCTTGATATTTTATATTCTATATGGAATTTTGTTATAATTTTATAGTATTAATGATTTTTTTATTTTTGTATGTGTATTTTAATCACATTACTTGTTTTATTTTTATTTCTGAATTTAATTACTAACTCCCTGTAGTGATCCGCCTGTCACCATCAGCCTCACAGATCATTCATTGTTGACCTCCTCATCAGGGAGCCTCTCTTGATGCATTGGACATGATGTGGTGGGGATTGGTGCCCCTCCTCTCAGTGCTTGCCCTTCTCCTAATCATCTAGCACGCTATTAGGGGGCTTGGTGTCCCTCCTCTCAGTACTTGCCCTTCTCCTAATCATCTAGCACGCTATTAGGCTCAGGAACTTGTGGAAGTCGATGTTGCCTACCTCACTAATAACGTCTTGTAGCTCCGCCTTTGTTGGGTTCAGGCCCAGAGTATGCATCATGGTTCCAAACTTCTTGGTGGTGATTGAACTTGGACTTTAGACTCATATTTGAATTCATTCATCATTTTCGAAGTGCTATTTTGCCCAAATATTTGTAGTCAGAACAACCGCATTATCTAATTTCTATATAGTAAATATGGGCATATGGATCTTGGATTATGCATTTAATTATAAATAACACAATAAATCAGATAAACTAAGAAAAGTACATGTAACTTGAGAGTCATGATCATTTAGCTATTATTATTTTTTGTATATTATGTGTTAGCTAAAAAATACGAGATGCATGAGAGTTGGATCCCAGAGGTGCGTACGTAGGACGGTGGAGGGAGTACATATGTAGAGGAAGTACATATGTATGTGCATGCTCACATACAGTAGGGGTGGAGGTTGGGGTACCGGATTTATATTTGTGAGATGTAGTAATTATAATTATTGGATTCACCTATTTAAAGGAAAAATCAATGGTTCAATTTTTACCATATTTTCTAGGATTTTTTTAATTTATCTGAGCGCCGTATGGTGTCTTAGTAGTGTTTGTAGAACACAATGTGACCGTTTGAAAGAGTTTGTAGGGAGTTTAATGGATAATAGATAGTTAATATAGTATTTTTTATTGTTTATGTACTGAGCTGCTGGCTAGAAAATATGGATAAAAAAGTGAGCAGGAGAGATAATAGGAGATCATTTATGATGGCATGATGTGTGTTATTTTTTATAATATTTTATTACTATTTAATTGTGATATAAAGGAGTTTAAGTCAAATGATATATTTCTCATATATTTACGCGCCAAAATTTGGTAAATATAGTTCAAATTAAAATCTAATATATTATAAGATATTCTAATTATTTAGATACTATGTTTTTATATATAAAATTTCGCTACTATAAATGGAATAAATGGAAGGAAGAAGAGAGGGGTGGGGAGACGTACGTATGTTTGAGGGAGAGGTGTGGACGTACCGGACATTTTCTTTTAAGATATATAGATCTAATGGTGTAACATGATGGGTCCATCATATTAAGTGAAAATTAATAGTAGGATGTTTTCCTTTTTTCTTGGAATTTCTTAGATTTTTCTATTTTTTAGAGCGCCACGTGGTGGCTTATGAGCGTTTGTGTGAGCCACATGGCAGCTTGAGAGTGTTTCTAAGAAGTTTAATGGACTTTTAGTCCTAGTAATATGTCCGTGCTAAATGCTACGGTATAACTCTATTTGTCTTAATAATTTTTATAATTTTAATGTTAGCAAAAAAATATTACTATATGAAATGTACATTTGAGCTTTAATTCAATTTATGTCGTACATCAAATATATTTAACATAAAGTATAATAATATGATATACCAATTCATGCAGATATATAATGCATATATCTGTGCCCCATGTCATAATGCATAATAATATTATATAAAAGATACATGATAATGCATATATCTATGTCTTAAGTTATAATGCATAATAATATGATATATAATGCATATATCCGTGACACGCAAAATAATTCACAATGGCATTGATATCAATATTTATTCATCTCACAAGTGTCCTTTCTGTGTGTGGCGTGCGTGTGTGTATATATCTGCGTCATTATAATGCCTCGCAAGTGGGTGGTATTTTTTTATATAATATAGTGCATTTTCATATTACATTTATTTTTCTATTACATGCCCAGGCTAATGCTATGGGGTGACATTTGATAACTCAAAATGAACGGATGCTATTAAGGCGTTACATTTCCGCATAGAACAGATGCTATTAAGGTTGAAGCAAAAAAAACCATAAATAGTTATGCCACTGACAATCACGCGGTACCATACATGTTTCTTCTGACGTGCTGTAGAAAAATAAATGATAATTATCAGTAGGTTTCGAATTTTTAATTTATTTTTCTAAAACATGAATATAAACCATGAATATTGAAATAATCTTTTACAACAAAACTTAAATACATGTGTTATTACCTATCATTGTTCATCAATCAAGAACGTCTTTATACATGATATTTCTTGTGCTCCTTCCTGTGGGGTCCACTTCTTTTTTATGCTTTGCTAAAATCCTTGTCGTTTTCCTTGACACCCCTTTTGATAATGCAACATAAAATTGCCCATGCGAGAATACAGGCTTTAGAAGATAGATACCGACATTTGGGATGGTTTGTCCATGTGATTTATTAATGGGTAAATTGGAACCATGCCATTATAATTTTGTAAAGTTTGAGATATTGTCATTGCGAAACTTAGACGTATTGGAAATTGCTTTCTCTTAAACTTGAAAGGAAGGGAAATATCATTTGAAGGAGATAGAGGGATCCTTGGTATGAACACCCTTTTGCGTGCATGATGTCCACCAGCGATTTCAGCATCAATGCATTGTCTTGGAATGTGCTGATCATTAGTCTTGTTCCATTGCATAGTCCATTTTAGGATCAAGGTTGCGGAGGAGAATAACAGGACAGTTGACCTTAACTTTCAGCTCATGTGGAGAGTGGCCATTTGGAGTTATCGTGTTCAGAAAGTTCAAAGGGTAGTTATTTTGGGAATCATCATCGACGAATCAAAGCTATGTTAAATCTTTTCCTTGTCATGAAACCTGTCGATCATCTTTGTGTTTAGCTTATCTACAAAATCATTTTTTGTTAAGAGAATGGCCCGTGTGCTCATATATTCCACGGAGGTTGTATTTCTCTCATCATTGAGCGAGGGGAACACATATTCAATCAGTGTGTTCACTGAATCTTCAATGTCTACATAACCAATGACAATTTCATCAGGCAGACAGACGTAATCATCTCCGATTGTGTTTTCCGTCCCGTTTCCAATCCGAAGTAGATAATCCGAAAACCACGGGTCATATAGAGCCCTCATGTTATGCGAAAGGCGTATCTTCCTTATATTTTTCCATAAATAAGATCTCTGCAAGGTAGCATAAATTATCTGTGCCCTTGTCCCACGTGTCACCACGGGAAGAACTTGTCTGAAATCACCACCAAATACAATGACATTACCTCCAAATGGCAATGAACAACCCATAATGTCTTGAAGGGATCTATCAAGAGTCTCAACTGCCTGACGCTTCGTCATTGCAGCTTCATCCCAAATAATTAAGGACGCCATGCGAAGCAACTTTGCAGTGCCATTTTGCTTCTTGAAGTTGCACATGCTGTTGTGAGCAATCTTAATAGGGATTTTGAATCTCGAGTGCGCAATACGTCCTCCGGGCAAAATCGACGCTGCTATACCAGATGTCGTAGTTGCAATGGCTATTAAGACCGCACTCTAGCAAGAAGCGCCTTGTACAAAAATGTTTTGCCAGTGCCACCTGAGCCATCTATAAAAAATACATGGCTCTTCTTATTAGTTACATGATCAATGATCTCATCAAATCCTGCACGCTGCTCATCATTAAGGGATGTGCATATGTCTAAATGGTCTTGGTCCACTGACACGTTAAGTTCCTCTATAATCTTTGTCATTACGTCGTTTCAACGTTCACCTGATTAGTGAAAACAAAAATATGCATCTTAAAACTATTGGTGGGTGGTGCGAATGTAAATTACTAAAAAAATGTTCCAGTATAACAAAAAATACCTATATCAATGATCTCGAGAAGACCATACTTCGTGATATCCTTCCCCATGGAATGGAGCAAATCACGTATGTCTCGTAGCACCATCTGCTCTACTGCTGCAGGGTTAGTGCTCCCTCTACTATAATCTTTAGACATTGCAGCCTTGTGGTTGTCCCATAATGCACGGATATCGGTGACTTCATAAAATACCAGTATGGTTGCAAATAACCGACGCAAAGTAGATGGCATTTGGAAAGTGGATGCCTCATTCAAACAATCGTCTTGTGATTTGTCCGTCTCCACAAGCCCTCTCTTCTCGCATGCCTCCCTAAAAGTAGAGTACGTTGTACCTGACAGTGTCCTCAAATCTTCAAATGAGGTTGCACCTCGCACGTGGTTGAGAAGAACTCCTAAGTAGTATCTCTCCCCTTCTCTAGGGTGAGCGTACACAACCCGTCCAACTTGGCCTCTCTTCGTTTTCCTTTTCTGCCACACATTCTGTCCAGTTATCCAACGATAATGTTTGGGGAACTCCTTGTATAGCAATTTCCTTGCTTCCGGGTCTACTTGATTCATTTTGAAATACTCCGTAAGAGTTGTCCTAGAAGAAGATCGATTATTGACAACATTCTCAAGATTACCATCCTCATCATATGTGACATACTGCATATTAGGAAGATGAAGTTGGAGCTGCAGAACAGCTGGATAGATACCAAATAGTGGGAAATGAAGCATTCTATATATAGCCTCTGGTGGTGTCACATATCTCGCATTTTTGTACTGTTGTATCTCATTTATTTCCCCAGATGAATCAACCGAGAAAGATGCACAGTCATGTCCTTTGTACACATACTTATATAGGTACTTCACAGATTTGATGCTTGCACAAGCCTCAACATTGATGTGACAGTTATACCGCATAAGCAATTCTGGATTATATGGGACCACCCACCTGTTATCTAGCACTGCACCACTAATCTTGACACGCCATCCGTCATCTCTCCTCCTGTACAACGGGTACGAGTCCTTCCCCCGTTGTGTTGCTTGGTTGAACTGTTGAGGAAAGTCGAAGCGACACTCTCCATCCACCATACAAGCACAATTCTTGTTCAGTGCGCCGCATGGTTCGTGCAGCATATGCTTAATGACAAGACGATGTAGCTCAGGGTATTTGGCCTTGTCTAGTATCTCTGCACAAATCACTTTATCGTACTCATCTGGGGTTGTCAATTTACTTCCTGACTTCATGATCAACAAGATTTGTTCATGTGGTAGTCCCCTCTTCTGAAACTCAGTGACATGCGCATCAGCCTGAACCTCCCCAAAATATATTTTCTTCACAAATAGATCCAGCATATCTCGCAGCTTATCCCTGAAAACTCTTGTGACAACATCTGGTCAATCTTGCGGTAGCTGGCCAGGTTCTAGATTTTCCGTTATATCATCCCAATATGGGTTGCACGTCATTGTAATGAAGTAATCTAGCCTCCCAAAACGTTGGATAAGAGCCATCGCATTGAGAAACCTTCGCTGCATGTCGCGATCACCTCCAAGAAAAGATCGAGGTAGCACAACCCTTTTACCAACCGCTGAACCGCTTGTCTCTCCAAAAGAAAGCACGTCAACCACGCCCTGCAGTCATTAAATAACACCATGATCAAATAACTGATATGTTGAATCATAGATGGGAGACAGTGTCAATATTTGTGGAAATATGTTATATCATTTACCTGGTATAGCTCAGTCCGAATCTTTTTTTTGTTCTCTGGTTTTGAGTACCAATCAAGTCTCATAGACTTGATTTGATGTACATATCAACGGCCCATTGTTAGAAAAGTCGTCCTCTGAACAAAATGATGTTTAGAAGTCCCCTTCTAACCTGCAGCCTAAAGCAATAGTACTCCCTCACTGTGACAAACTTGTCTTTTTTACCTTTGCCTGATTTGCTACTATCGTCATTATCATTGTCATTGTCTAGATAATTGTCAATAACCTCGTTCTCTACGTCCAAACTTACATATTGATATACATAAACAATGCATAAGGACATAAAGTTTAGAAATTATTTGACAAAAGCCACGAGTGTACGTACCCGGAAGATCAAGAAAAGTGCTTTCTTCGTTGGTACGTACATCACCTAAAGTTGATGCCTCACATGATTCATCCATTTCCACATTTTCAGGTTCCACCGAGTCTCCCCATTAGGGTTAAATAAAGGATACGCCAAAGGACCATAACAACCATGGTATGCTTTGATATAACAGGGCTTATCACCTTTTGTATGTACCAAGACATGTCTATCAAAAGTTCTCATTGGATCATCCCCCTATAACCTAATAGCAGCAACCTGGGATGCGGTAGGTGCATTATATCTTCCTTGGTCAGGCGTTACATTAGTGTTGAGCTCAATCATGTAGTCATCTATATTGGGCATGGATCCAAATCTGCTGAAGGTTTGTGCATACGGGTTTTGCTCCAAAATACGTAGATTGACCCGAACATGGTTGAGATCAACGTCAGGAGACCTACGAACCCTATGGGCCAGTGCATCAGCATCTTCTGTATCATAAAAGTAAAACTGCATATTGCGCGGCCCTTGAGAACCTGGAACCAAATTATCCAGGCAATGGTACAACGCACCGTGCACACGAAATGTATACACACTAGTTCTCGCTGCAGTGCTGACTCGTTGGTCAAGGGTAACTCCAAGGCTCGTGAATGAGAAATGGGAGTTGAAATACCGTATGTGCTTTCTAAAATACTTTGCATCATTATGCACTTGACTGGTAAACAACCGTATTAACTCGGCAAGGATTTCTGGAACATGTACATTTATTTTCCCCTGCCTGCAACAGAATCCAGGAGACTCATACTGAAACCTTATCGCGTTGCAAAACTCACAATCAGGTACTTTCTTTAAAATGTGGTGTGTCTTGGGCAGTTTATTGTATACATGGTCGTGTACATCATTGGCTTCAATACCATTAACACCCTTAACATCCACACGATATGACTTGTACCCATCATATGTAGAGGAAAAATGTTTGGTATTAAAATTTGATGATGCATAGATAATAAGGATAAAGTAAACAATATTGGTAACTTACTTTGCCGGAATTGCATATCTAACTCATCAACATTATCTGCGATGTCATAGATTTCTGCAGTCTCACCATGATCTATTTCACAATAGGTTATTGTAAATGAGACCAAATGGTTCATGGGTTAATAAATAATAAAATGATATCTCACAACTCACCTTCATGGACAAAATCAATTAGTGGAGGTTCAAGTAATCCACTATCAAATTCGACGTAAGTGTCATCTGGGGTATGTACTTTTGCATCTTGCACATGGATAGTCTCTTCTTGTGTAACTCCATCTCGTTAGAAAAGGTATTATTCATTAAATATTAAATTATATGTAATTGTAAAAAATATCAGGCACACTTATAAACAATACCTGACACACTCGACTGTGTTTACCTAGGGTAGGTGAGTCTTTATCTTCTTCAATGATCACTGGTTTCCTCTTCTTGTATTGTCGTTTATAGGTATCATTTCTATGAAGTCAATCCGTTGGATCATCTATGTTTCCATTTTTATTGTTAGTAACACTCGATGCTTGCAAAATGGTAGAATATGTAGTCCCAAATGATGACCCTAGGACAAAAATAATTGTTAGAAGAATATATAAAGATATAGTGTTGCTTGTGACAGTAAACTTTACCAATAATAGGGGTGGTTGCATCAAAATTTGCTAAGATAACATTGTTTGACTCAGCCTTCTTACTTGCACGATATTCGCGTTGCTTTCGGTTTCTATCTTCTCTTTGTTTCTCAAACTTTTCGTCTCGACAGATGTTGCCACCATCACTTTGCATGGAACTGGAAATTGTTAACAGTTGCATTGGGGTGTTTGATAATACACTTATGTCAACATTGTTCATCTCATCCCTCTTCCTTTTGCGATATTTACGTTCTTTTCTGTTCCTTTCTTCTCGTTGTTCATTTGACAATTTAGCTAGCTGGGAATTGCCAGTTTCATGTTTTACAAAAACAGAAGCAGTTGGCTCTGCTGGTATTGCCGGTGTGATTGGGCTGTGAGCATCTTCTATAACGGAATTCTTTCTTGCACGGTATTCACATTGCTTTCTATTCCTTTCTACTACGTGTTTGTCAGGTATTGCCACCTCTAAAATTAAGAGTATGTTGCCAATGACATATTGATGTGACCATGGCTACTACAGATACAACCATTGCACACATCACGGATGTACAAGATGATATCAAGATCAAGTCCTCCAAGTACTAGAATCCGATTCGGCCACCTGCTACACTGCTGACTTCAAACAGTCGCCAAATTTGCATACGACCTCCGTTTTGGGCCCGTGAGTACTTGATGGAAAGGTCTCGGAGTCCTCTTTCCAACGGATGCAGCCTCATCGCAAAACTCCCTCTCAGTTGGCCGCAATCAAAGAAACAAGATGCTGCATCACCTATCATGGGCCTATGGGCATGTAACTTCGTCTGGGACCCCAGCCCAAGTGGGGCCCATGTAGGGTGCGCCCCATCTAGGTGGATCATGACCCTAGAGTCCCTTTGGTCGTCCTCCCACCATTATAATGAGCCAGGTACCCCTTTAGAGTTTCTTGGGTTTTGTTTAGATTAAAGTTTAGCTTTGCTACTTTGCTGGGTGATCCCGTGATCGGTTAGATCATCGGTTTGCTCGTTACGGAACCCCTAACTTATCATTTGTATTCAATTTGTATTTGCAATTCAGATTGCTTTTATCTTGTTCTTGCTTGTTTCTTCGATTTTCTTGCAGGAATAAGGCTGATTTGCACCGGCAAGATCAATAACCCACGGAGAGGTGTATCGATCGCTAAGGCGCAACACAACAACGTCTAGTACGATTGTAGTCGGGTCATCAACGTTTCTCCTAAATCGTAGTTATCTACAACTCACCGAAAGATCGGGCCAACAACAGCGTTGAGTGTCTTGAGTGGAACTCAGGGTTCATCAGATGGTATCAGAGCTTTCGTTGCTCGCTGAGTTTTTATCTACCTATAACCTGAAAAGTTGCCTACAAAAAAATTGCATCCTGTACCTTGCCATCTTTGTGCCATTGCATTGTTCTTTTCAGTTTTTTGCATTGTTGAGTTTTGTGTTGCATTGTCGAGTCGTGTTACTGGTCTTAGTGTTTAGTTCGTTTAGAGTTTCAAGTTCTGGTCACGTTTTGTACCACTTTGTCGTCGGGATCTACAAAAACGAAACCGCCTTGCTGTCAGGGTTCTATTTTTGTAGTTTTCAACAGTTTTTATCGGTCGGTTTTGGAGTTGCATCTAGGGTTTGCCGTCCTACCATGTTTGTATTTGTCCGCACCTGTTTCTGTTGCGCGAGGATGAAGAGAGAAAGGGGATAGTAGATCGGTTTTTGGATGGAGTGCTACAATTTGTAGATTGGTTTTTATTTGGGGTGCCACGCAGAACTACTAAAAAAGAAGTGCTGAGTCTGTTTCTATTTATTACGTGGCGCCTTTCCTAACCGACGCCGATTGGGATCTCTTCCCTTCCAATCTCGCGGCCGGGACTTGTGAGTCCGACTCCCTCCCTCCCTCACACTCCGTTTCTGTTCAGGTGTGTCAAACACTGGTAAAATTTTCTTTTTGTATCGGATTCAATATCCATTTGCAAAAATGGAATCTGTACGACGAGAGCATCCCATTTTTCTATAATTTTAATTTTGGGTTTAGACATTTACATTTGAGTCTCTGTAATTTTTATATTTACATTTGGGTCCCTATGACCTTATATTGAGGTCCTTGAGTTAGTTTTTGTTAAAAAAAGAAAAAAGGCAGAAAAGGTGCTTAAAAAAAGAGAGAGAAAGAAAAAGCCGCACCGACAAAAAAAAAAGAAAAAAAAGAAGAAAGAAAGAAAGAAAGAAAAAGAGAAGAAGGAAGGAAAAGAGAAAATCACTTGCTATTTTTTGGATCGCTTGGATATACCAGAGTGTGCTTGAGTTGTTCCTAGTGCTATTTTGTGGTACCGTTTATGTCTAGGCTCGCGTCTCTAGTACGTTCTATCCTAGGACCAGCACGGTACTGACTTTGAACAATCATTCAACTTTGCATTATCTAATTTGACCACTTGCTATTCCTTTGCTACATATTTAAGCCTACCCAGAGCTCTACAGATTTGATTGCAGCCATACAACAAGTGTTTGCCAAGGCATCGATACATCCAACCTCCATTGGGGTGCTTGGTTGAGTCAGTGTACATCACCATTCCGCTTGCTTTGATAAGAACTTGTAAGAGCTTGGTAAAAACCTTGAGTGTGTGTGATATTGGAGCTTCCACTACCTAGTAGTTGATAGGAGCGTGCATATTCTTGTGTATGTTTCTTGTTTGCTACTAACCATGGCAGGATTGCGCAAGGGGATACGAGACGGTCATGCTCAACATCGGCTTCTTCACCATCGACGAGAGATGTCGACTTCTTCTCAAGATGCATATGACGTACCTGACTATAATTTTGCACGAGTTGAATCTAAGTTACCATTCTACGATGGTAAGTATGATTCTATTGCTTATATTGATTGGGAGCTAGCAGTAGACAATGAATTTGATAAAAATGATTTTTCTGATGCTCAAATGATTAAGGCTGCTAGTAATAAGTTTACCTCTTCTGCTCTCTTCTGGTGGAGTTATGTGAGTAACATACCTGGAACTTGGGATGAATACAAAACCTTGATGAGAAAACGTTTTGTGAGTTCTTATTACAAATGTATTCTTTGTGAGAAATAAGAACATCTGAAACAAGGTGATAAAACTATTAAGGAGTACATTCATGAATTTAAAGTTTGTATCATCTACAGTGGTCTAAAAGAATGCAATGAAAACACAATGCGTAGATTTTTCAAGGGGCTTAATTCTAAAATTCAGGTTTCTCTTGCTAATGTGAAATATAATCATATTGGACACCTATTCATGCTTGCTCGTAGCACTGAGAGTCAGATCATATCAAAGGCGAGGACGCATGACCAATGTGATTTATCTCCTATTTCTGAATCTCCTATATACTTATGCAATGATGATGTGCAAACATTGGAGGAGCAATCTTTTGCCTCCCTTGTTACTAACGTTTTGCAGGAAGATCAGCACATCCAACAAAAGGAGGAGAATGGTATACTTGAGAAGAAAGAGGATAAAGCACCTGCAATGTCTGAAGAAAGTTCGCAAGGTAAATTAAATGGTGCTGAGAGAAATAATGATTAGTATTCTTAAGGTGAGCTACACTTGTCCACTTTTCATGCTATAATAGAGCAACCATTAGTGGAATCAATTACTGAGTTGCCTTTGTCACAAGTTGATTTACTTGTTGTTCCTTGTCATAAAAAAGAGTTATGCGATAATACTTCACTTATATCCATGGCACAACTAGTGAATGAACATGCTATTTCTAGAATTTCTTTGTGTGTTTATTTTAAGCATGTTGTTCACATTGCTAATGAAGTATAGGAACGTGAATTGCTATCTTCTTTAAATACTTTGGGCTATGTTCAGTTTGGCGATTTTTGTGAGCTCCATAATTTAGAGGAGAAATTATTTGCTAAGTCTGATATGCCATGTCCAACTAATGCTATTTTTCATATCTTTGGCAAATATAATGATAGAGAAATATATTTGGTGCATAGAGTTTTTATTTGTTCGGATTTAGAGAAACATGTTATTGCTAATCACAATACTTCGAGTTTATTTTGATTGGATGAAACAGGTTATTTTGAATGGACTATGTGAAGAGCACCATATGGAAAAACCGAGGACGGTTTTCCGTGAAGAAGGGGAGGATGATGTGACCATGGCTACTACATATACAACCATTGCTCACATCATGGATGAACAAGATGATATCAAGATCAAGTTCTCCAGGTACTGGAATCCGATTCGGCCACCTGCTACACTGCTGACTTCAAACGGCCGCCAAATTTGCATACAAGCTCCGTTTTGGGCCCGTGAGTACTTGATGGCAAGGTCTCGGAGTCCTCTTTGCAATGGATCCAGCCTCATCACCAAACTCCCTCTCAGTTGGCCGCAATCAAAGAAACAAGGTGTTGCGTCACCTGTAATGGGCCTATGGGCTTGTAACTTCGTCTGGGACACCGGCCCAAGTGGGGCCCATGTGGGGTGCGCCCCAACCAGGTGGAGGACGACCTAGAGGTCCTCCCACCTCCTTAAATAGCTAGGTAGCCCTTCAGGGTTTCTTGGGTTTTGTTTAGTTTAAAGTTTAGCTTTGCTACTTTGCCGGGTAATCCCGTGATCGATTAGATCGCCGGTTTGCTCGTTACGGAACCCCAAACTTATCATTTGTGTTCAATTCCTATCTGCAATTCAGATTGCGTTTTATCTTGTTCTTGCTTGTTTCTTCGATTTGCTTGCAGGAATAAGGTTGACCTGTACCGGCAAGATCAACAACCCACGGAGAGGTGTATCGATCGCTAAGGCGCAGCTCAACAACGTCTAGTACGGTTGTAGTCGGATTGTCAACGTTTCTCCCAAATCGTAGTTATCATCAACTCACCGAAAGATCGGCCAACAACAGCCTTAAGTATCCGTAGTGGAGCTCAGGGTTCATCACATATACATGTACAGATTAGAACAAGAATTGTATAAACAGATGGTTCAATGTACCATGATATGGATTATTTGCTTCTGCCTTCTTCCATGCACGGTATTCACGTTTTCTGCTAGTTTCTTCCTTCTTGTTTTCTACTTCATTACAAGGTGTTATTTGCCTTACATTTAATCTGTTAGTTATATCTCTGAAACAAAGCGGCCTTTCGACAGGAGATCCATTTGCATCCATACCTATTCAGTAAATTATGCTATTATTTGCATGCATATTAAGTAACACTAATGATAATTTAAATATTATTTTCCACCGAAACAAGAAAGTAATGGAAAATATCAGCCACGTGCGAGGCATTATAATGACACGGCACAGCACACACAAGAAGGACGCGCGTGAGATGAATAAATATTTTTATCAAAACCGTTGTAAAATGTTATGCGTGTCACGATGCAAGAAAAATATGTGTATTGCATAGAATATATGCTGAGACACCAATAGTCCCTTCGGTTGATAGAATTATTAAAATATTTTTTTATTAAAATATTTTTGTTCATAAATTATTAAATTTCATATTTGTAATCATACACATTTCTCACAATATATCTTGTTTTGGTCTAACATTTTGCAGAATCAATAGTGGTCCAGTTTCATTCATAGAAGAATAATAAATATTGAAAATTTCATCCAGGCCAAGAAAAGGAAAAAACAGTACACACGAAATACTTCAGTGAAGAAATACAACAAAAAAAATACAACATACAGTTGAGTATAATTTAGTTGACTCTAATTTGATAGAGTACCAGGACTAATAAGAATGTACAATTTACAAATCTGCCTACATTCAATACATCTCCAAACTTTGGATAGAACTCTTCCTGAAACATAATATTCAGACCTCACAGTGTCACTTCCAGACCTCAAACATAATATTCAGACGTCAATTTCAGTGATAAAAAAATATAGATCATGTCATGGATTGCATCACATCTGTTCGTAACATGGTACTAATATTTTCAATCTGCATTTAAGAAGGTCTATTGAACTACCAAAATATACCAGACCCGCCCAATCGCGCCCTGTAATTTCAAAAAGAAAAAATATTCTCGTCTTGAATGCATCCAATAATAATAATAAACAATGAGGATGCATCCAATAATAATAATAAACAATGAGGTCGTTGCAGTTAGCATCATAAGGACAATCTATATCAAACATTTGAAATTTAGAGCTAACACATGTGAATTCAGAGCACGACATATGCTTATGTAAGTTGTAGAATAATGCCAATTTAACATCTGAAATTGCTGAATAATGTGCACTGCTAGAAGAATATCGAGTACTTAAATGGCATGCTAAATAGTAGATAAGAAAACAAAAGGTGCTCACCACAAATGAACCAGTCTTTTGAATTAAGGAACTAGTATTCCTCTTCCACGCACACAGTAGTGCAGTACGTTTGATAAGCTTTAAGGCGGTCCCCTAAGCAAAATCCAAATTTGCCTTGTAAGCAAATGTAAAATAGAGATAAATCACCGAGGTGGATGTTATTATTCTCCCGACTTCATGAGCACGATTAGAAATGCTATGTGATCAGATGGGTAATAATTATTATAGGAAAAATGGAGCATTTGCATGCAGTTAGCAAATACCACAGCAAGTACACTTGTTAGAAACTTAGTACCAAGGCAACACCTTCTCTGCATGCAGATGAACCGCCAATAAAAAACAATCAGTTTGCAGACCGAAACAAAACATCAAAAACCTTTCGAGTACATGGGATGCAATCACTTCTCAAGTTTTCATCTAAACTCTGAAGTTTTCACCTAAATTCTGAATTATACAGTTTAATACATTGGACATTCCACTGTGTTTCCTAATTTGAACTGAAGAAATAGCATTACAAATTGTTCTGTTAAGGCGTGTCCCATTCTTGATTTTTCTGTACCCATGTAACCGTAAAAGCTCCAAATATCTGTACCGCAAAATCCATTCATGTTTATGAAGCTCCAAAACTCATCTAATGGTGTCGTTCAGATTGGATCATTCATTTGTATCATCCAACGAAATGATTGCAAAGTGAAAAAAGGATAACAAACTGAAAGATTAGGAGCCATATTTGAGATATCAATTATTTTGTTGTAGGTATAGCTATATTGGTAAATATAAGGTGCAAAAAGAATAATTAATATTTGAGGGATCAGATAATCAAGAAAATAACTAAATAATTAATTATTAGTTAAAAATAGCTCAAATTGGAGCAGTACATGTGTAGCTAAAATAACCCATGCATGGAGTACCGATAGGCATGTGCAAACAGGTACATATGAAGGGTGCATTTTGTAGACAATTCCAGCTGAATGAAAGCCCCATTGATGACAACCAGATGCAAGATTACCTGAGTTGACCATATTAATAATTCTAAGCCCAGCCCCCTCCATACCATCGATCAATTTGTAGGATATGAATAGTGAATATTGCACATGTGTTTTCGAGGACAACCTCTTTTCTTTTAATACGAGTCTTATCATTAATACACGGAGTTCTGGTTGTACACTCAAAAGTCAAATTTTATAGAAATATCAACATGTAACAATGATACAAATTTGTAGTTTCCAATTTCCAGTGCATTAACAGTGCAGTCCTCATTTGACTATAACATCAGCATCAGCAGTGATAAACTAACACATATAAAACCTATGAAATTTCGTCACCAATTCAGAATTGCATGGTAAACAGGAATACCATTATATAACTGTCCTACTCCATACAACTAATTTATATATTATAAACTTGTCCTACTCCATACCAAATTTAGTAATTAGATCACATCCAGATGCTCTTAGGGCATATAATTTGTACCTCTATCTGTTCATGTTCAAAATTCATTACTGAAAAGTATATAACCAATTGCTAAAGGGGAGCGCTTAGGGTATAACAGATAATGAATCCATTCATGTTTCTGAAATTGCTCATCTGGCCGATTGGCTCGAACAAGAAAAAAGAGAAACTGAAGACCTGACAGTTCAATCAAATACACTCTCCATCAATTTTTGTATCCTGTTGCATCAACGAAGACCTGTAGAAGAGGAGGAACTGAAGAAGGCACTCACGTTGGCTTAGGCATTCAGATGACGATTTTCCAGGACGTTGGTGGACCAGAGCCGTGTGCGGTAGGGGATCAACGGCAACGTAGTAGTGGATAACGGGCGGCGACGCGTTCAGACGGCGATGGAGGATCGGCGGGCGGTGTGGTCGTGGTCGACGGGGATCGTTGGTGGAGATCTTTCTTCAAAAGCCAAAATCTTTGGTGCGTTATACTTAATGCAGAACTACCACATGGTTTTGGAAATACTTAATGCAGGGTCAACACGAGAAACAACTACTGCATATTTGGAAGGCAGTAGTCATCCTGGATATAATGTTTTGTTTCATCATATATGGCATACCTTCGCCTCATGCAGCAGCTCAGAATGCTCTTTCTTCAGCTGCGAGCACTGGTGGAGAAACCATCTTTGGTCGGTCGGCCTAATTCCACAATAGTCCCAGTTCCAATAAAAACCGGGACTAAAAAGCATCTTTAGTCCCGGTTTAAAAGTTGAGGGGTATTTTTTGATCTTTAGTCCCGGTTGGTAACACCAACCGGGACTAAAGATCATTTTTACTCCTGGTTGAAGAGGTTGTCAGGTTGTGTCAAGCCCAATTATTTTTAGTCCCGGTTGTTTAGAACAACCGAGACTAAAAATCACCCCAAGCCGCGCGCGATGTTTATCTCTTCGCGTGTCCATTGTCTGACCCTCCTCCTCAGTCTTATCCTTAGCTTTTCTTCCCCTCCACTCGTTCTCCTCCTCACTCCTTCTCCTCTTCCTCCTTCTCCTCCTCCCCTTCCTCTCTCCCATGTCTTCCTGGCAACAGCGGGCGGCGGCCGGCGCGGAGGGCCGGCGGCGGCAAGCGCCGGCCGGTGCGGAGGCAGGTGGTGGAGGCGCTGGCGGCCGGCAGCGGCGGCTGCCCCGCGCGGAGGGCCCGGCGGCGGCGGCTGCACGTCCGGAGGGCAGGCGGCGGAGGCGCAGAGGGCCGCCCCGCGGCGACTGGAAGCGGAGTCGTGGAGGGCCGCCCCGCGGCAGCTGCGGAGGGCCGCCCCGGCGGCGGCAGGCAGCGCCTCGAGCCTCCCGGCATGGAATTTTTTGCTTTTTTTTCTTTTTTCCTTCTTAATGTGATGTGGATGACTGTGATTTGTGCGATCTGTGTGATTTGTTCGATCTGTGATTTGTGATGCGATCTGTGATTTGTGAATGATATTAGGAGATATATGATATGTGAACTATCTATGATTCGTGTATCTGTGATTTGTGCTATATGTTATTTGTGATTTGTGGTGTGATTTGTTATTTTTTATTTTTATAATGATTTGGAGAGATTGAACATGAGAAAAGAAAAAAAAGAAAAAAAACTTTAGTCCCGGTTGGTTACATTAACCGGGACTAAATCTTTAGTACCAACCGGGACTAAATCTTTAGTCCCGGTTGGTGTTACGAACCGGGACTAAATATGTATCTTTAGTCCCGGTTATTTTAACCGAGACTAAAGATGGACATCTTTAGTCCCGGATTCATAGTCCCGGTTGAAAAACCGGGACTACATAGGGTTACCAACCAGGACTACAAACCCTTTCTCCACCAGTGGAGGAAGGAAAAACCATTTAACTCTGGTATAAAAGGCAAAACACTGCATGCAGTTTTTTATTATTTGGCATGACGGGGACAGCATAATAACCAACCACTATGTTGTTTTCTTTTTTATCATGATGTAAATTTTCTCTGAAACCTCAAAATTGTCTATCAGATAATATTTCCCAATGAAATGACCAGTGCAAGAATCAAATATTCTTTGACCTCCATCACTTCATTTTTTAAAGTGCGGTGACTTATGAAAAAACATATATCGCTACTGGTACTTGAATTTTAGTGCTAAATTAATGCAAACACTAAAGGAAAAAAATAAATTGACCAAATGAGGCATTCTGTGCTGTATATGTAATAATTCTTTTATTTTGATATAATTAATTGAAAAAAAAGAGGAGCTAAAGGACGAAATGTCAATTTTGCTCCCACGCATCTGGTGGACTGGATCCACACGGTTTATCGATGCAGGCGAGGGCAGGCAGAAACAGGCGGGCATCGTCGTCTTCGGCGGGCGGTGAATGAGGAGGTGGCGGCGGGCATCGCCTTCTTCGACGGGCAGCAGGCGGCGACAAGCGGGCGTTACCGTCTTCGGCAGCGACCTAGCGATGCGGCGCAGGGAGGGATCCTAGCGGCAGCGGGCGGCGACAAACGGCCAAACGGGCGTCGCCATCTTCGGCGGCGACCTAGCGACGCGGCGGAGGGAGGGATCCTAGCGGAAGCGAGAATGGCGGGGAGAATCGCGAGAGGGGAGGCCAATCCAAAAGAGAGCGAGGGGGGTGGGAGGCCGATCCAGGAGTTACGGGAGAAGGCGAAAGAGAGCGAGGGGGAGGGGAGGCCGATCTGGAGTTACGGGGGAGAAGGGGGAGGGGAGGCTGATCTGTAACGCCCCGATTTTCGTTCGGGATTAAAAATCATTAAATAATGCATTTTCTAGAAATTAAATAAAAGTTAAATCAATTTAATCAAGTGAAATAATGGGAGAATTAAAATTTTCCCTTAAAAATCATTGGCCGGGAATATTTGGCAATATTCTTTGTGCCCTAAAATACTCTCCGGAATTTTTCGTGAATTTTCGGAGCTCAAGAAGTAATTTTAATGGCACAAAGTTCATCGAATCAATTAAAATAAAAAGAAAAGAAATTAAAATCCCCTCTTTGTCTTTGGGCTCGGCCCATTCTCCCTTCCCTTCCCTCCTTCCCTCCTTCCCTCCTTCCCTCCTTTCTTCGCGTGGGCCGGCCCAGCTCGGCTCCCCCTCCTCCAAGTCCACATAACCCCCAGCCGGCCTCTCCCTCCCTCTCTCTCCGACAGGTGGGACCCGTGGACCCCACCTGTCATCCCCAACCTCCGGCTCCCTCAGCCGAAACCGCCGCCACGCTCTCCCCACGTCGCCGCCGATTCCGCCTCCTCCTCCACCCGCGCGCTCGCCCTGACCGCGGGACCGCGTCGCCCCACCTCCTCCACTCTCCTCCCCCACTTTCCCCCTCCAAAACCGGCGCCGAATCGAGCCCCACTTCGCCCACGATGTCGCCCACGTCGCCGGCCGTTGCCGCTTCAAATCCGCCACGTCCGGCCACGATTTCTCCTCCCCGAGCCTATAAAAAGCACCCTCGTGCTCTCCTCTTCCGTTTCCCTCTCCTCCCCGAGCTCCTCGTTACCTCTCCCGTGTTCCCCGCGCGAGCCCGCGCTCCGCTGCTTTCCGGCGAGCTCCGGCTGCACGCCGCCGTCACCGTAGCCACTGCCGCGCTGCGCCGCTTACACCACCGGCTTCGCCATGCCTCGCCGCACATCGGCCACCGCTCCTTTTGCACAAACCTCCGCCGAAACTCCCCTTCCACCATGCACCCGAGTCGCCACCACCCTAAACCGCCTCCAGCCGCATGTCGTCGCCGCCTGAGCCGCTCCCGCGCCCTGCCACCACCGCAGCCGGCTTCGCCGCCGCGCGGGCAAGCCCGGCCACCGATCCCTTTTTCCCCTCCACCACCAGAACCACCTCCCCGCCATACCACCCTACCGGCCGCCTTTTTCCGCCTCCGGTCGCCGTTCACCTTCACCCCGGCCGCCGCTGCGACGCATCGGCTGCATCGCCAGCTTCGCCGCGTCCCGCTCTTCCCCATCCGCCGCCCGGTCGCCGCCTTCCGCCGCCGGGAGCCCCTCCTCCTTGTCGACCTGTGGAGCGCCGCCGCCTCCCTCCGCCGGCTGCTCTCGCCGTCGCCGTGCCCCTCGGTGAGCTCCGCCACCTCCCTCTCCCTCACTGCCTCCGTTTCCTCTCGCCGCTTCCCGCGCTGCGCGCCGCCGCTCCCTGTGCCGCCCGCCGCCCGCCGTCGCCGGTGACTGCGCGCCGCCGCCCTCTATGGTCGGTCGGGCCAGCCCCGGCTGTGCCCGTGCCGGCCACCGCTCTCCTCAGCCGCCCGATCGGCTTGGGCCGATCTGGGCCGTCCATCCCGTGGACGGGCGGTGGACCGCCCTTGTGAACCCGGTCCATGGTGGACCGAGCCCCCTTGAGCCGCTGACGCCTGGGACCCACCTGTCGGCGCCGGCCGCCCCTTGCTGACGTCAGCGAGGTCCATTTCTTTTGTAAAAATAATTAATAATTGCGCAATAAATTGGTAATAATTATAGAAATCCATTAAAATGGCTCAAAACTTCTAAAATTCATATCTAATTCATTCGAACTCCGAATTGAGCCATTCAACTTGCAAAATTCATCTAAAATTGAGCTCTACATGTTTGTTTAGTTTTTATGTACTGTTTCCTTGGTTTTTATTAGAGTTTTTCCTCGTTTTGCGTGCCAGCGTGTAGAATCCGTCGTTTCGGAAGTCCGCGGTCGCGAGGAAAAGAGTTCGGAAAATCCAAGTGAAGAAGCAAGGCAAGTCACACATTCCCCTTGAGCATGTTGATCCTAATTTATAAATGTTTTACCGTTTGCAAATAAATATGCATGTTTTGCTAATTACATGGGATCAGGGTTTACCTATCTGCTCGCTTGTACCATGTTTACTTGATATCTATCCTTTGTCAACCTTGGGTGATAAATCGACTAGCTCATGTTACTTATGTGACCTAGCTAGAACTATATGCTTAGCCATGCTTAATTACCACTAGCTCAGTCGATGGGATAATTGCAGTATTAGACCTTTCTAGTATCTTGTTGAGCCGCGTGCTCGAGACATCTGGCCATGTTTCATGGTCGTAATTATCCAACTAAAATGCGACTGAATGGTGGGCTGTGGGTGCATGGTTTTTGTGAGTCGCACCCATGGCAATTAAGGACCGGTTCACGGGAAACCCTGGAAGACTTACAGCGCTTGCCACAAGCGGGAGTGGGTAACTGCTTGATCTGAAGTATAGCTCGACCCTTTCCTAGGCACCGGTGGCGAGGGTGGGCGTGATGGAGTTGGGTCGGCCGGGGTGTCCGGTTGTCCAGCTGCCGGATTCACCGCGGCGCAAGAGGGGACCGCCCACTGCCTTTTGAGGGGTGGGGGTGAAACCTTAGCGTGGTGTGGATGGTTAGGGGAGGGTTATGCGAAGGGTCTCGTCACAATCACTCGACATGGTGACGTGTGCATCATGGGCACATGATGACGCGGTGACATGTCGGTGGGTTGTGTCTTGTGGGTACAGTCGTGCACCTCTGGCCAGAGTAAAACTATTCGAATAGCCGTGCCCGCGGTTATGGGCGATCGACCAGATTCACCGTGATTAGTCTCACACCTATTAAATCGACCCAATGCACTGTAGTCCAGGTGGGTTGGTTGGGCCTGTTCAACGTGGTGTAGCGTTGATCAGTGGAGATTTAATGTTACTTTAATTACTCAACAGTTTTATTGTTTTGCTCAATAAAATGTTTTACAACCGCCTTTATGCAAATAGCCACAAACCGTTCTTGTGTTCCCCTTGCACGTCTGCATCGTTGGTGTGGCTTGCTGAGTACGGTGGTTGTACTCAGCCTTGCTATTATTCCCCCTTTTCAGAAGTGTAGTGCTTCTGAGCTGAAGATGGAGTTAGAGGACCAAGGCTCAGACCCCAGTTGAGTTTTGCCTGTGGAGTGGAGCTGAAGCCCCGCTAGGATCGCCTTTTTCCGCTGCTGCTGCTTTTGTTTCGGTGTGAGGACTAAGTGCCTCTTCTGTAAGTATTTTACGCTTTATTTACGTTTGGAACTGTGTATTACTTGTCGTTTTGTGTACCCTGGCTGGTCCTGGACAGGGATTTAATACACAAAATAGTCTGGAAATTTGGGCTAAATTTCTGGGCGTGACATGATCCTAGCGGTGGGCGTTAATGGGAGCGATTTAGGCCGTCCGATTTGTTCAATGATGAATGAGTTTGAGTAAGATGAGTTGGTGTATTATAGGGTAGATATAACTAGAAAGGAAGCCCGCGTAGATGAGTGGGCATGTTATTTATTGATGGTAAAAAGAATGCTAAAAGAAATCCTACCTCATCGTATTTTTTATAAGTACGATAAATTACGTTATAATCAAAAAAATTGATAAATAATAGGTGGAAAATTGGTGAAGTGGTTATTTGTCTTTGTGTGGGACTGAACAAACCGAACAGAGGAGATCGGTTTAACTGGTGTGGTGTGCACGGTCAAACTTGCCGATCAAACACAGTAAAAATGCAGGTCGATGGATATGTCATCTACTATGAAAAGAATAATTATTCATAAATACGAGCGCACGTGTCAAGTCTAAGGCCTGAGTATGCTAGTTCTACCACAAAAAACCTAACTAATTGATTTACGCTCACTTCACAACCATATTAAATATTAGAATTAGGCATGCTAGTTTTAGTGACTAACAAATAACAAGAAATATTTTTTCTATATTTAATAGGTTGTGGATTATTTTTTTTAAGATAATGATCCGGTGACTGATATTTTTAATCTATGAGATATAAAAAAATTGCGCTTCTTCAAATAGCTAAAAGTTGCACTGTAGCTTTGTACGATTTCACGGCACCTTTAGCATGTGCTATTTATATTTCTATATGTTTCTCAAAAGGGACGAGTAGAAATATTTTATTTTGAAAAGCTAACAATTATTAGCCTCTCTCGATCTATACATCAATTGTTTATTGTCCTTACTAAACTAATTATTACCCCTGCTTTTTTCGATTATATATATGTGTGTATATTACACAAAAAAGAGAACTGAAGCGATTGGACTCCATCAACTCCAAACCAAAGTTTAAGGTTTGTGTGCTCACTGTAACTGCCCGTCCATCATCTGGGATTTTTTTTGGTGGGGGGGGGGGGGGGAGCAAGGTGTAGTATCAGATATCTCGTGATATTATCAACATGAATTGCAAACCGTCTCGTAAATTTTGCACCTGTGCTTGTGTATATTTAGTACTACTCCTACATTGTGATTGTGATGGTGCGCGCGCGCACATTGAATTAATTTTCAGGTGCGTGGCCGTGGAGAGCACAGGCGGCCGCGTCTCCACCGGATGTCTATATGGCCGGAGCTGCCTCTCTGATAGTGCAGATTTTCACTTCCGCGGCGTACTTCTGGAGGAAATGGACGATCGAGTTCGTGGTCCTCTCCAGCTTCGGGCTGCAGCTAGTGCTCCTCTTATTCGCCGGGATCCGGCGGCGCCGCGCCGGAGGCGTGCGTGTGTTTTTCGTCTGGCTGTCGTATCGTCTGGCTGTCATATGGCCTCGGCCACCTCTCCATCAACGGCACGCTGGTGTCTCGGGAGCGCCAGCAGCTGCTGGCGTTCTGGGCGCCGTTGCTGCTGGTCCACCTTGGTGGCCCGGATAACATCAGCGCCTACGCCATCCAGGACAACCAGCTCTGGTTGCGCCTGCTGCTGACCACTTTCTTCGCCAAGATCCTTGCCGCCGGCTACGCCATTTTCGTCGCATCTTCCAGCGGCAGCGGCAGCAGCAGCTTGGCTATGCTTCCGGCCGCGTCGTGGCTGATGTTCGTCGTCGGTGTTGTCAAGTACGGGGAGAGGATATGGGCGCTCTACAATGGGCACCTGAGCACCATCCGGAGCACAATTGAGAAGCAGAAGCAGGAGGAGGCAAAGAGGGAGAAGAAGAGAGGAGACAGCGAGCAGGGAGGAGCTAGAGATCCTCCCACTCCACCTGCAGTGAGCAAGAAAGATCCTGACTATGCCCTGCTTCAGGCTCATGCCAATTTCGGCGCGTGCAAGGCCGCGTTGGTTGATATCTCCTGGGACGAGAAAGCTACAATTGATCAATGGCGTTGGGACGAGACGTGGGTTGTCCTCCAGATGGAGCTCTCCCTGCTGTACGACATCATGTACACCAAGGCTGGCGTCATCCACACGTGGCATGGCTACTGCATCCGTGTCTTTTCGCCGCTGGCCACCGCCGGTGCCTTGGTGATGTTCCATCTCAGCCTCCACGGCGCCCTTGGGCATGGGGCTATGCTAGTCGACGTGGCCATCACCTACACATTGCTGGTTGGCGCCGTCCTTGTAGACACATGGTGGCTGCTCATGGCAGCCGGGTCGACCTGGGCGTACGCCTTCTTGATCCGCATGCCACGGCGGGGTTGGCTGTACCACACGGCCATCTGCGGCGGGCGATGGCGCCAGGTCCGCCGTGTGCTCGCGTGGATCCGCTGGCTTGTCAATGCGGAGGACAGCAGAAGGTGGTCCGGCACCATCTGGCAGCACAACATGTTGCAGTTCTGCACACGCGACCTTGCCAAGAAGATACATGTCGAGTGGCGCAAGAAAGACAACACCTACTCCGGCACCACGGTCATTCCTGATTGTGTCATGGAGCAGGTGTTCAACTATTTAATAGATATTCTAAGAATCGACGACAAATATAAGGATGACGAGGCCCAAAAGGACAAAAATGAAGATGAACCACCAACAGGGCAATCGGGTATCCCATTGGACTCGACGGGCTTGCTCAAGGCAGAAAGGGGCTGGAGGATCCTGAAGAAATTAGCCAAAAAGGAAGGCCATAAGGATGGCCATAAGAAAGTGAACGACTTGTTCGGGAGGTTACTCCGCGACGAGATCCAGCAGCAAATCATTATCTGGCACATCGCGACGGACATCTACCTCCGCACCTCCGAGAAGGTAGAGACCACCGAGTACGTTAAAGCAATCAATCTTATTTCCAACTACATGATGTTCGTAGTGGTGGAACGTCCCTACATGGTACCTGGTCTTGCACTACGCACTATTTACAGTAAAACCATCGAAGATATCATCCAAAGTAGGATCGGGTCCTCCGTCCAGAGCCTTGCCGAGAAGCTGAGTGCCAACAACCGGAAACACAATAAGGTCTCGCTCAGTGCGCTGCCGCTTGCCCTCCTTCTAGTCAAAAGGCTCAACGAATACGACGGGGCCCGTCTGGAGTTTCTGTTCAAGGTGTGGGTGGAGATGCTCCACTACGTTAGCCACCGATGCAGCAGGGAGTCCCACGCCAAGCAGCTCAGCAGCGGCGGTGAGCTCACAACGGTTGTGTGGATTATGGCGGAACATGCTCGCAATTTCTATATCTCGAAAAAAAACTTAGATTAACCCAACAATAATTATGGATCTGTTTGGTTGCCGTCATTAATTAGGCTGGCTTGTAATAACTCTCGTCTTGGCCAAGCACAGCCTTGCTAGCCACATGAATGCAAAAAAGATTTGTTTGCTGGCTGGTATTAGTTAGGGCTAATTGGATCTATGCCATTACAAATATGCTTATTTAGATAAATGCCACTTCTATTTGTCTATTCAGATTCATGTCATTCAAATTCGTAGGAAATTTGATCTGTGCTACATTCACTATATCGGTTCAGGGTTTTCTATCGGGGGTCACCGAAATCCTGAAATTTCGGAAATTTTGGTTCGAAATTTTGAACAAAATTTAGTTGAATTTGAACAAATATTATCTAAATTCATGAAAAAAATGAAAAATTCAAAAATTTCGGCCAAATTAATATCGTATCAGGGGTCACCGAAATGAACGAAATTTTTTCGGAAATTTCGGTCTGAAATTTCCAACCCACTGCTACTACCATCACGTTTTTCGTCAAATCCTTTTCTGTCCTCTTGCTCCTTGTTTTATTTTCTTCTTCTTCCCATCCCATTGAGGACAGAAGCCTCAAAGGCCGCCGGCGAGAGATCGTGTGCGCGCTGGGTGGAGCATGATGGTCGCGGCCGCGTGTGTGAGCAAGAGGCAGCCGCATGTGGAAATCCACATTTATTTTTAGCCGGTGCCTCAAGGCGCGCATGGTGTTATTAGTTACTCCCTCCATCTACTTTTGATAGTTATATTTCATCTTGGTACACAGACCAATAATAAGTAATCCTACTTATCATCCATTTAAACATGCTACTAGTCATTCCTCGTAAACAAGCGATTCATTAATATTTACATTTCACGATGCTCAAGTAGCCAATCTTGTGTGGAAGAATGGAGAGTCATGCATTAAATCCGAGAAAGTCATTAAGATGATAGGTTGTTGAATTGAAATATGCCTATTAAAAATAGAATTTTCAGATTTGGAAATTTGACTATCAAAAGTAGATGGAGGGAGTATTACAGACAGCTTCTTAACTATGTCGCTCGGGTAAATTGAAACAGTTTTCGAGGCGGTGGGCGGCTTCTTAATCACCTCGATCTAACCTAGTAAACATTAAGTAGACATTGTGCATTTTTATCCGTATGTGAACTTATGGTGAGGGCATGCTAAAATGGTTTTTTAAGTAGTGTAGTGAGTTAATTACAGAGCGTATGTAGACAAAAGAAATGAGATACATGCCCTATATATATAGGTTATCAACAAGGAAAACAAATTAATCGATGAGTTGCAGTCGAAGGTGCAAACGATGTTCGTTACTATAAATATGAACTCGTCAGTTTGTCCTTGTCGTCATCCCCCTGGTCACCGTCGATGCGAAATATACCAGCGTATTCATTAAGGATCCAGATGATTGTTGTGAGCTCACCACCACAGGCGAGCTGCTTGGCATGGGAATCCCTAGTGCATCGCACGGATGTATACACCAGAAAACGAACCCATGCCCTGAAGATAAGGCTCATCATTTTCGATGTATCATATCAAACCTGTTACTTTCGTCTTCCAAATCAGGAATCATATCTATAAGTCTCTGATATCTTGTGTAATTAAGATCTATATCATGCGGGGTATATGGGTTCGGGCCTATACGACTTAGCAGCACGCGCGCGAAACTCGTTCCGTCTGAGAGAATTATATTCTTGTCGTAAAGAATACTTGCCTTTTCTGGCCTGAACCAGTACGTGTCCGCTGACACCGGGTCTCCATTTGCTGCGCGGCGCATTCTTTGAGCTTGGCTTCTGTTCCATTTCTACTAGGCGATTGGCCAGCTTCTCCTTTTTCTCTGTCAAGTTACAGTGATATCCTTCCTTGGGCAATATTTCATCGTCATTAGTTAGAGCGTAACCAACTGCTACGTACAGACTGCGTAGCTTAAGGCCCGGTACCATATTGGGGCGCACCGCGACCAGGAACACCATGTAATCTGACAACAGCTTGATCGCCTGCACTTCTTTGGATAAGGATGAGTATTGATGGCTGCATAAGAGGAAGACGTCCGTGGCAATGTGCCAGATCAGGATGCTCTCTTGGCATGCAGGTGAGAAGTTCAGATCAGCATCTTCTAATTCCCGCTGGCGTACAATTTGTTTTGTCGGCGGCATCATTTCTGCCGGATCTGCTCGACCTGGATGCTGTGGTGGAAATGGCGCCGGAGGCAAAGTTGCTTTGGCTTTGTCGATAGGAACAGTAGGAGGGTACGCTAACTTAAGAGATTTCCATATACTTTCGAACAAATGCTTGCTTACATCTGATGACATATGAAAGCCCTTCAAGGAGTGGTATTGGTACTCCATCCAATTATCCTCTGGAACTATCTTCACCGAGCAATTTTACGATCCTTGAGGAGAGGTACCATGAGGTACCAAAAATTTAGTGTAAAATTTGGTACCTTATGGTACCTAGGTAACAAGAGGTACCAAATTTACAATAGATAAAGTGGTACCTCATAGTCCCTCCTGAAGGACTGTAAAATTGCTCATCTTCACCAATTAGGAGAATATCCTCCTCAGCAAGAAGGTATTGGTCTGATCTCGATCATTACTAGTGCACTCGTGTAATATGTTGTACTGCCCCCATGGTTCCGGACCACATCCTATAGCTGGTTGGCTCCTTATTGAGAAGGAACCGAAATAGATTCAGCGAGACGATGAGACGATGGAGTAGTCGCCATTTCCCTGAGCACAGAAGTGCGTGATGAAGCCAGATTCGTGGCCTATCATTCAGGAAAGAATAGGTCCACGTCGACACCAGTGCTTTGAGAAGCCATATGATATCCAGAATGATGGTGCCGGCCAGCAATATATAGGTGATGAAGACATCAGCCGTCGACTGACCATCCTCGCTGTGGAACCAGAACAACAGGAACGCGGTGGCTCCGGTGAACGGAAAGGCGACACGGATGGCGTAGCCACCCCAGGTGTGCACCATCGCTGCCTTGGTGTAGAGGATGTCATACATGAGGGAGAGCTCCATCTCAACCACCTTGTACAGTGTCCTGTTTTCATCCCATGTTTTAGGCAGTATTTCTTGTTCCTCGGCATCATGCTCGTACTGCAAATTATCTATGAAGGCACCCTTGGTGACATGGAGATTGCCATGAGCAACCAGCAGGATTTGGTCATTATCCGGCTTGCCAATCGGCTGAAGAAGAAGCACGTTTACCCTCTGGCGAAACGAGAGCGCCGTCTTCCAAGGCATAGGCGGTCATTTTGTCCGGCATACCAGCGGGAAGCAGCATGAACGCAGCCCAGAGCGTCACCAGCTCCTCCTCCTGCGGCGTGCGTCCGGCGGTGTCACGCCCAGAAATTTAGCCCAAATTTCCAGACTATTTTGTGCATTAAATCCCTGTCCAGGACCAGCCAGGGTACACAAAACGACAAGTAATAAACAGTTCCCAACGTAAATAAAACGTAAATGCTTACAGAAGAGGCACTTAGTCCTCACACCGAAACAAAAGCAGCAGCAGCGGAAAAAGGCGATCCTAGCGGGGCTTCAGCTCCACTCCACAAGCAAAACTCAACTGGGGTCTGAGCCTTGGTCCTCTAACTCCATCTTCAGCTCAGAAGCACTACACTTCTGAAAAGGGGGAATAATAGCAACGCTGAGTACAACCACCGTACTCAACAAGCCACACCAACGATGCAGACGTGCAAGGGGAACACAAGGACGGTTTGTGGCTATTTGCATAAAGGCGGTTGTAAAACATTTTATTGAGCAAAACAGTAAAACTGTTGAGTAATTAAAGTAACATTGAATCTCCACTGATCAACGCTACACCACGTTGAACAGGCCCAACCAACCCACCTGGACTACAGTGTATTGGGTCGATTTATTAAGTGTGAGACTAATCACGGTGAATCTGGTCGACCGCCCATAACCGCGGGCACGGCTATTCGAATAGTTTTACTCTGATCAGAGGTGTACAACAGTACCCACAAGACACAGCCCCACAACACGTTTCCGTGCGCCGACATGCCACCACGACATACCGGAAAGAGGCCGTGACAGGACCCTTCGCATAACCCCCTCTAACCAAGCACACCACACCTCAGGTTTCACCCCCACTCCTCGCAAGGCAGCGGGCAGTCCCCTCTCGTGCCTAGGTGAATCCGAAAGCCGCGTAGCCCGTCGCAGGGCCCATCCAAACTCCATCACGCCCACCCTTGCCTGGATGCGTCGGCTAGAGGAAAGCTACACTACAAGCCCAGCCGTTGCCCACGCTGGCTTGTGGTAAGTACGATAAGTTCTTCCAGGGCATCCCGCGAACCGGTCCTTAACTGCCATGGGTGCGACCAGCAAAACCATGCACCCACAGCCCACCATTCAGTCGCATTTTAGTTGGATAATTACGACCATGAAGCATGGCCAGATGTCTTGAGCACATAGCTCATTCTGATACTAAAAAGGTCTAATACTGTAATTATCCCATCAACTGAGCTAGTAGTAATTAAGCATGGCTAAGCATATAGTTCTAGCTAGGTCACATAAGTAACATGAGCTAGTCGATTTATTACCCAAGGTTGACAAAGAACAGATATCAAGTAAACATGGCACAAGCGAGCAGATAGGTAATACCCAGATCCCATGTAATTAGCAAAACATGCATATTTATTTGCAAACAGTAAAACATTTGTAAATTGGGATCAACATGCTCAAGGGGAATGTGCGACTTGCCTTGCTTCTTCACTTTGATCTTCTAAACTCTTTTCCTCGCGACCGCGATCTTCCGAAACGACGGATTCTACACGCTGGCACGCAAAACGAGGAAAAACTCTAATAAAAACCAAGAAAATAGTACATAAAAACTAAACAAACATGTAGAGCTCAATTTTAGATGAATTTTGCAAGTTGAACGGCTCAATTCGGAGTTCGAATGAATTAGATATGGATTTTAGAAGTTTTGAGCCATTTTAATGGATTTCTAGAATTATTACCGATTTATTGCGCAATTTAAATCAATTATGACGTCATCCGACGGGGAGAGGTGGCGCCGGCAAGCGGGCCCCACCTGTCGGTGACTCACGGGTGGCGGGCGCACCGTGGACCGAGTCCACGCACGCGCTGGTCCGCGGGCACACCACGTGGCAGACACCTGGCGGCCACGACGGACGGCTAGCGGAGGTGGCGCCGACGTGGCGCCACAGAGGCACCGACTCGGGCGGCACGGGAAGGCCACGTGGACGGCCCAGATCGCCCCGAAGGAGGATCGGGCGGCCACGGGCGAGCTGGAGCCGGCTCACCGGTCGGCCGGCCGGGAGCGACGGCGCACGGCCCGATGGTCGCCGGCGACGACCACCGGCGCGACGGCACGCGCGGGAGGCGGCGAAAAGAGGGAAAAGGGAGAGGAGATGGAGGGGGTCCTCACCGAGGAGCGCCGGCGACGGGACGACCATGGGGAGGCGACCGGCGGCGGAAAGGATGGCGGCGGCCGGCACGGGAGGCGACGGGAACGGCGTTCCGACGACGCCCGACCATGGCGGAGCCGCGGCCGAGGGCCGGCAAGACCTGGGGAAATTATTGGAGCGGTTAGGGAGGGAAAATAGGCGACCGGAGCGGCGAGAATACCACGCCGGAGAGGAGAGGAATGGTGGGGCTCACCGGCGACCGAGAGATACCACGTTCCGGTGGGTTTCCGGCGATGAACAAAGGTGACCGAGGTGCTGCACGGCGCTGCGAGGCGAGAGGTGAAGACGGAGCGACGCGGCAGCGGCTAAGGCGACGGTGGCACACGGCTAGAGGCGGCGTATGGTGGAGGTGGCTCGGGATGCACGGTGGAAGGGTGGTTGCGGTGGTGGAATGGGGAAACGGAGCGGAGGCCGGGGTAGAGCTTGGCACGGCGTTGCCGGCGGCGCAAGCGGCGAGGTGCGGCGACGACTAGCGCGGCGGCAGCGGCCGGCTGAAAGCGGTGTGTGGCGGTAGTGGCTCGGCCTCGCGATGGGAAGGTGGTTCCGGCGGTGGAGGAGGGAGATGGAGTGGATGCCGGGGTGCGGCGAGGCGCTGTGATGCTATAGGTGGCGGCGGCGCAGCGCGGTAGCGACGGGAGCGGTGGTGGCGGGCGGCTGGAGATCGCCGGCGAGCGGCGGCGAAGGGGATCGGCGTGGAGAGCTTGGTAGAGGGCGTGGGGGACTCGGGAAAAAGGGGAAAAAGGAAGAGGAGTCCACGGGGATTGATTTTATAGCTCAAGGGGGCGAGGAGAGGGCCGGGGAGCGGCGGATTTCGAGGGGAAGAGGGGCGGCGTCGTGGAGGAGAGAGAGACGCGGGAGGCGGCGACGTGGGCGGATTTTGCGGGGAGAGTGGGGGGGGGGAAACGGCGCGGACGTGGGCGGCGAGGTCCCACGGACAAGCGCGCGCGCGCGGGGTGGAGGAGGTGGGCGGAAACGGCGGCGACGTTGGGCGGCTCGGGTGGCCATGGCGGTTGCTGGCCCGGGCTGGAGGTTGGGGGTGACCCCGACAGGTGGGGCCCACCTGTCGGCGGCTCGGGGAGAGGAGGGAGGATGAGGGAGGCGAAGCGGACTTGCGTGAAGGAGGGGGCAAGCCGGGCCGACGGCCCAAAGAGAAGGGAGGAGGGGAAAAGGAGGGCGGCCGGGCCCGAGAGGATGGAGGGGGAGAAGATCTTGGGCCGAAAGCGGCCCGAAGACAAAGAGGGGAAATTTTATTTGTTTTCTTTTTATTTTAATTGATGCAATGATCTTTGTGCTATTAAAACTATTTCTCGAGCTCCGAAAATTCACGGAAAATTCCGGAGAGTACATTAGGGCACAAAGAATATTACAAAATATTCTCGGCCAATGATTTTTAAGGGAAAATTTTAATTCTCCCATTATTTCACTTGATTAAATTGATTTAACTTTTATTTAATTTCTAGAAAATGTATTATTAATTGATTTTTATTCCCGAACGAAAATCGGGGCGTTACAGGCGGCCAGCATGGCCAACACGGTGGTCGGGGCCCAACGTCACATCTGATTCGCCACCCACAGGATGAGAATCCTCAAGCCTGTCACAATATGTTAGCGGACATCGGCACACAAGACGAGGGCGAGATGTGCTAATGAATGCATGTGTTAGTCGAGCCACGATAGAGATTACATAAAACCTAGACAACAGTATCCCGTTGGAAAGGGATACCCTTCTATGAGACAGTAGATGATACCTAATACCTATTGTGGTACCAGCTGCATGGTACCTGATACCTCTGATACCTATTAGTCAGAACCTGTGATATCTAGGACCTGATACCTGTGATACTCGTACAAGATAATAGTTAATATGTATATCCCATTATAACGGGATCCCGTTTTGTAGCAGCCCTCTAGAAATTAACCTAAACAATCAATACTTACCTACCCAATCAAGAGATGCAGAGTACTCAAAGCTAAATGAACTAATTACGTAAACCCACGCGTATGAGACTTACCTACCCCTTCGAGTCTGAATTTTATGGCGTTCGATTGATTTCCTGGTTAATCGTCACTCGTGAACTATACGTCTGAATGATACCCTTATCAAGCTTGGATATCAGTTTCAAGGTGATGGGCGCGATCCAGCGATCGGTCCCACCCCTCCTTTATCCCCTTCCTCCTCCCCTTCTTTTCCTATTACAGTACACCACACAAAAATTTTAAAAAAACAAAACGTTAGAAAAATTTATGTATAAAAAATTTGAATTCAAATTCAAATTTAAATCGGGTACGTAAACTTTTGAGTTATAAACTTTGGATCTATAAACTTTAGGTCTATAAAATTTAGGTGTATAAACTTTAGAGGTATAGAAATACTATATATGAAAAATATTTGAATTTAAATTCAAATTTAAATCAGAAATTTGAATTCAAATTCAAATTTGAATCAGATATAATTCAAATTCAAATTTGAAATGGGTATAATTCAAATTCAAATTTGAAATCGGGAATATAAACTTTAGATCTATAAACTTTAGATGTATAGAAATACTATATATGAAAAATATTTGAATTCAAATTCAAATTTGAATCGGATATTTGAATTCACATTCAAATTTGAATCGGACATAATCCAAATTCAAATTTGAATCGGATATATAAACTTTAGGTGTATAAACTTTAGATGTATAGAAAGACTATATATAAAAAGTATTTGAATTCAAATTCAAATTTGAATCGGATATATAAACTTTTGACTTATAAACTTTTAGTCTCTAAACTTTAGATGTGTAAACTTGAGGTGTATAAACTTTAGGTATATAAATTTACTAAAATAGAAAAGTAATATTGTGCCAAAAAAGGAAACCAGGTGGGGAGAGGGAGAGGGAGGGAACCGATCGCTCTGGGCGAGCGAGGGCGATCGCTCGCCCAATATCATTTCCGCAGTTTCAAGCTACCAGTGCTTGGACAGCAGCAAACAAGATGTACACCACTTGAATTGTGTGTTTAATTAACAATGCTGGTACCCCATCAAGGATTTATAGGCACTACAACAGAAAAGGATATGTGTCGGTTGCCAACCACACATGGGTGCCGAATTTGGCAACCGGAACATTTTTGAGTTCTCTCAGATGTGCCGGTTTAAGGTCCTAGGAATGAAAAAAAATAGCCGGCTCGATGCATGCATCGAGTAAGTCCCCTTCACCCCAACCAGATCTGATCACACTTTTAATTACATTTAATCATGAAAATGCAAGAACACTAATAACACAATAACATCAACAACACAAGCAATGAGAGGGGAGGGGAGGGCGCTTCTACAATTTCATTCACCAAAAGGCTAATATGCTGGAGTGCATGCTAACATGATGATCAACATTTTAAATCATTTGCGCTATTCTAAGCAAGGATGTAGTACTAGGTATGCACTGTGCTTTTGCTAGCCACCTAATAGAAACAAACTAAAGGGACTAAAACTAACGCACTGATCTATAAATATCAATTGTTTGCACAACTATATATTATATCACCACATGAGCATCACTACCATATGCGGGAATATGTGGGATCCCAGTTGCTTCTGACACAGCTGTATTTCCTAAAACTCTCCCCTTCCACAATCTCCAAGTGAATCTAGTTAGTAGTTAACTAATTTCCTTGAAGAAATCTCTCTTCTCAAAATCATATGGAATGAGTGTTCTTGAGTTCATCTTTTAGCTTACAACATTTCAAATTACAGCATATTAATTTCACAGGGATTTAGGTCCTGTTTGGGACTACTCCAGATTTTAGACCCATAATAGATTTTAAGTTTATACATTCAATTACAGTGCTTTAAAAATTTAAGTTTCATCTGCAATATGCACAAAAACTTTATCTAAATGTTATCAATGTAATCATAGATCTAGATCCATGAATTTGTGAACCTAGGAATATCCAGCTCCGAGAAATTTTGGACTCAGAGTTGTGCCAAAGATGGCCTTAATATTACGCGTAATGGCGGAAACAGAACTCCAGTCTCGGACATAAATTTTAAGAATTTAAACATTGTTTTCTTCTGACCAGAAAAAAATGCTGGAAAGAATATTCTGCCAGGTGGGCCAACACAGAACTAAAATTTCAATCCAGAATTTAACATCTGCCTCCAACCTATGTAAACAGTGAGAATAATTATAAATATAAGTCGAGATGTACTTTGTAATGCATCTATCGTCCTACCAAAAGTTGAGTGTAAATTATGGCTTATATAGAAAGAAAAAACAGAAATAGCATCTGTGTGTAAAGTATGTAAAACATTTTCAATAGTTTAGGGTGTAGAATGAGCTATAAACTAGTTTATGGGCTAAGCGCTTTAATGAAATAATTTAGAAGAGTGAAATGGAGTTAATTTTCTCATTAATATAGATATATTACTACACAAACATGGAAGTTAAATTTGATCCATAAATCGAAGAAAAAAACAAATTATTCTTGCTAATACTTGTACTATTTACAATTAATTTTTTCTTTTTCAATTGCTTGTAATATGTTTGATTTAATCTAGTGTGATTTTAAGGAAAAGACGTGCATTTGTAAAGTGATATATCACCCACGCATATAATTTATATTTTCAATTTTTTCATAAGTACTATTTGGTTGACATGAAAAAAAATACATCCCCGGAAAAAACCACCACCGCTATGTAGCAAACATTTTAATAAAATGCTTTGCTAAGCATTCTGATTAGCAAAGAGGTAATTAAATGGATGCTTTTCGTGAACCTTTTGGGTATTTCATCCCCAAGGGCTGGGTCACTACCAAAGAAACGATATATTTTACCGTAGGGCCCAAAACACAAATATATCAGTTAGATTAAAAAACCGATACTAGAGATATTTTAATATCGGTTATAAAAGTCAAGTTCCTACAAACATCTTTGGTTGTGGTGTGTCTTACTGACTATACTAAAATGCATATTTAAAATGCATGTTTAGTACTATTTGGTAACACCAATCTGTACTAAAGATATTTTTAGTACTGTTGGTATTACCAACAGTTACTAAATATACCTCTATAGCTAGAAAGAAAGCATCTCCATCTAAATTAGATGTGTGTAGTAGATAGGACGTATGAGGGCTAAGGTGAGAGATATTGAGTTCAAAATCCATATCCCATATATTATTTTTGATTTAGTATGTATTTTAGATCGAGATGTTTAGTCACGATTTATTAGTTTCGGCTGCAACAACCAAAAATAAAAAAAAATAAAGGGGTTTTTAACCGGTGGTAAAGATTCTCTCTCTACCAGTGAGCCAGTGAGTATAACAATGTCAAGAATTGATTTGATTGTACGGTACAAGTTTGCGAACCTGGCAGTGGCACCTAGTTTTATGCCCGGATGGTTTTGCCAACCGACGTACGGAAGTATTCATGTTGTAATAATATCAGGAGGGAGCTAATCACTTGTTTCTAGCTAGCTAGTGTCATGTATATTCTTAAGAAATTTAATAATTAGAACATTAGTTAGTTACGCCAAGAACATCAGGCCAGATGACTCATTTCATTATTCCAACATGGCAAACAATAATTCTAGTGGCATCAGGTGGACTAGGCTAGTAGTAACCTAGACAAATTTCCAACACGGCAGGCTAATTGTCACAAATTTTGTCTCGTTCGATAGCATCTAAGATTGTGTAGGATTGCTATAGCATAAATTACGACTTGCTCTTACCACTTTAACGTCAGTCTCCGATTCTGTCACAAAATCTGTCACGTTCAATATCACCTCAGGCAAGCGATCGACAGGATGGCATGGTGGCGTGCAAGGCGCGCGGCAGGCAGAGCGTGGCTGTCAGCCCGACGGACACTGCTAGAATTTTTTTTTCTTTTTCAGGTGGACAAAACACGTTTTACATACTTGATTTATGAAATGTTTCACGCAAAACGAGATGGTAGTAAAGTGTGATTAATTTTATTTTAATTATTACAAACATGAAAATGGATTAATATGATATTTTAGAGCAACTTTCATATATAAAGTTTTCGCAAAAAAACATCATTTAGCAATTTGAAAAACGTGACATGAGAATCTATAATTTCATCTAATAATTGTTGATCATAAAGCAGCCATAGCATGGATGTCAGCTCGAGAGGGATAGACATAAGAGGGGCAGCGTAACAGGGGCGATAGAAGGGGTGGTGCAGTCTCACGAGATATGTTAATAGCAAAATTTGGAAATTCCCGTTAAGTCAAGATGAAGGCTTAATTGGTAAATTTGTCCAGGGTTTGGCTAGTTTCCGAGCTAATGAATGTGTATTTTAGTTTCTACTTTTAATAATAGAGTTATGAGCCGATAACATTTCGATAGAATCGGACTCGAATGTGGTTGGATATGCTTAGCCTATATGAGTGCGAGAGTCAGAGTCCATAATGTTGGAATTTAATCCAACTAATTAATTGAATCTTAGCCTAAACATGGTCATCTTCTGCTTATGCGGAAATTAATTGATCTAACTAACGTGAGATGAAGCCATTGCTTCTCTTCTTTCTTCTTCTTTGTTTCTTCTGTTGTGAGATACCTCACAAACCCCTTCTAGTGTCTAATCGATCGGACGATTGAATTAGGGTTCATGCTTGGAGAGAGTTAAGTAGTCACTCAGCCTCCCTCCTTCTCTTTCTTTATATAAGCGACACTGGTGGGGCTCGGGGTTTTCATCAATCTAAAATTCGAATTTATTTTGTACCGATCACACAAAACAGATTTATCTCTTAGTTTATTTCTTGTTAGGATAGGAAAATCGGTGGGATTTTATCCTTATCCTAACTAACCGGCATTAGCCGATAAAATTAACCAACATTCTCCCCTTGATTTTGAGACTAGCTGACGAGTTTATCAAATAAAATAGCTCCCCAAGCAATGTGTTTTCAACAACATTATGCGTCACCGAGACAACAAGACATACAGTTCACTATAGTATCCAAATAAACTCAAGCTTAACTTAGTGGGTGTTGATTGAAAATTAAGTCCCCCTCATCTAGGATGTTAGTTAGGCTCTTATTTATACATGTACTGGCCAGAACATATCTTAATTAATCTTAACTTTATGAGCCTTTAGAGTATCTTTCACAACTATATCAAAGTGTAAGGCAGAAAGCACACAACATGTTGTTACTAGAATAGAAAACCGTGTTTGATTAGTGCACAATTTATAACACAGTATAATTGAGTGGTTTACACCTTTTGAGTGGTTTATAAGCGCTATTTACCACTCTTAGTTTTGGGAAATATTCTTATATATATGATTAATCATAGCATGCTTTAAAATCTAATTGCATCATCGACTATGCAGTAAGAGATTATTTTGGAGCTTTTCCATGGTTATTGCTCCCCTATGCGTGGACATAGCTTAATCTGAATAAACTTTATAAATATCCACACATCTCACAAAATGAGTGTCCAAATGCGTCTAAACTTCTGAGATCATTGGACTTTAGAAATATGAGCATGTTACTTAAGATTGTCATGCAAATAATGCAAAACATTCTTAATACCAGTGGTCTAGTCTGGATTTAATTAAATACTGCCAAGATTCCCAGTAAAAATATATGCCAAATCTGTATGCATCCAGATTTGAGCTAATCTCAAGCTTCTCTCTGCTGAATCATAAATGATTATCTTTATAATTTAATTTTAGCTTGACTAACTATAACTAAATTCTCTCAAATTATTTCTTTATGTCAATATATGA